>NC_053023.1:421090344-421425300 GCF_003073215.2 Triticum urartu | reverse complement strand
GTTTTTGCACCAGAGTTTTACCTCGTCGGTCGTGAAGTTTGTGCCGTTATCAGTGATGATGCTGTGGGGGACGCCGTAACGGTGTACAACCCCGGATATAAAGTCTATCACCGGTTCGGATTCGGCCGTCTTAATAGGCTTGGATTCTATCCATTTGGTGAACTTATCCACCATGACCAGTAAGTATTTTTGCTTGTGGGTTCCGCCTTTAAGGGGTCCAACCATGTCAAGCCCCCAGACCGCGAAGGGCCAAGTAATGGGGATAGTTTGGAGGGCGGTGGGTGGCATATGGCTTTGGTTTGCAAAGAGCTGGCAACCGGTGCATTGTTGGACCAAGTCCTGAGTGTCTGCCTGGGCCGTCGGCCAATAAAAGCCCGTACGGAAGGCCTTTCTTACAAGGGACCGAGCTGCAGCATGATGACCGCTGAGTCCAGCATGAATTTCAGCCAGGAGGTTCCGCCCCTCCTCTTCGGAGATGCACCTTTGAAGGACTCCGGTAGTGCTTTTCTTATAAAGCTCTCCCTCGTGGACTCTATAGGCTTTGGATCGCCGCACTATGCAGCGTGCTTCATTTTGCTCCTCGGGAGTTCCTGCCTAGTAAGGTAGGCGAGGAATGGTTCTGTCCACGGGGCGATGACGGCCATTATTACGTGGGCTGAAGGTGTTATTTCATTGGCAGAGCCTCCGACTGTGTCAGTATGTTCGGTGTCGGGTAGTGCGGTTGGGTCCGGGCTGTTATTGTTCGGCTCCCCTTCCCATACTACGGATCACTTGAACAACCTTTCCAAGAATATGTTGGGGGGGACTACATCGCGTTTTGCTCCGATGCGTGCCAGGACATCTGCCGCCTGATTATTTTCCCGGGCTATATGGTGAAATTCAAGCCCCTCGAACCGAGCTGACATTTTTAGGACGGCGTTGCGGTAAGCTACCATTTTTGGATCCTTGGCATCAAAGTCTCCATTTATTTGGGATATTGCGAGGTTCGAGTCCCCGCGCACCTCTAGGCGTTGAATGCCCATGGATACTGCCATCCGGAGACCATGTAAAAGGGCCTCATATTCGGCTGCATTGTTGTAGTCCGTGTACATAATCTGGAGTACGTATTGAACTGTGTCTCCTGTGGGGGACGTCAAAACGACACCGGCCCCAAGTCCGGCCAACATATTGGAGCTGTCGAAATGCATGATCCAATTTGAATATGTGTCATACTCTTTAGGGAGTTCGGCCTCCGTCCATTCTGTGATGAAGTCGGCCAAGACTTGCGACTTGATGGCATGCCATGGCTTATAAGTTATGTCAAACGGGAGGAGCTCAATGGCCCATTTTGCAATCCGGCCCGTTGCGTCACAGTTGTTTATAATATCGTTAAGTGGTACTTCCGAGGCTACTGTTATTGAACACTCTTGAAAGTAGTGTCGTAGCTTCCGGGATGCCATGAATACCGCGTACGCAATCTTTTGATAATGCGGGTACCGTGATTTGCAGGGAGTGAGGATAGTGGACACGTAATAGACCGACTTTTGAGGGGGGAATTTGTGTCTGTCCGCTTCTCGTTCGACGACGAGCACTGCGCTTACAACCTGATGTGTTGCTGCAATGTATAATAGCATTGGTTCACCGATGTTTGGCGCGGCCAGGACTGGGTTTGTTGCCAGTATGGCTTTTATTTCGTCGAGTCCGGCCGTGGCTGCATCCGTCCATTTGAAGTGTTCGGCGCGCCGAAGGAGGCGGTAAAGGGGAAGGGCCTTTTCTCCCAAGCGGGAGATAAAGCGGCTTAGAGCCGCCACGCATCCGGTTAACTTTTGTATTTGTTTGAGGTCCTTTGGGATATCCAGTTGCGACAGAGCTCGGATCTTGGCTGGATTTGCTTCAATTCCTCTACCGGATACAATGAAGCCCAAGAGCTTTCCGGTTGGAACGCCGAAAACGCATTTTTCCGGGTTGAGCTTGATGTCGTATGTTCGGAGGTTATCAAATGTGAGCCTCAAGTCGTCTACTAGAGATTAAACATGTCTTATTTTGACGACCACATCATCTACGTATGCCTCCACTGTTTTGCCAATCTGGCTTGCCAGACATGTCTGAATCATGCGCTGATATGTTGCGCCAGCGTTTTTTAGCCTGAAGGGCATCGTGTTGAAACACAATGGGCCGTATGGTGTGATAAATGCCGTTGCGGCTTGGTCTGGTTCTGCCATCTTGATTTGATGGTAGCCGGAATATGGGTCGAGGAAACACAACGAATCGTGTCCTGCGGTAGCGTCGATAATTTGATCGATGCGGGGGAGGGGGAAGGGATCCTTTGGGCAAGCCTTGTTAAGGTCTTTAAAATCAACACACAAGCGCCAGGATTTGTCCTTCTTTGGTACCATCCCCAGGTTTGCTAGCCAGTCCGGATGTTTTATATCTCTGATGAATCCGGCCTCCAATAGCTTTTCTAGCTCCTCTCCGATGGCCTGTCTCTTAGGCTCGGAAAAACGCCGAAGAGCCTCTTTGACAGGTTTGAATCCTGTTTGGATATTTAAGCTGTGCTCCGCCAGCCTGCGTGGGATTCCTGGCATGTCTGAAGGGTGCCAGGCGAAAATGTCCCAATTCTCTCGTACGAACTCTCATAGTGCGGTGTCTACATCAGGGTTTAACTGTGCCCCGATGGAAGCTGTTTTATTGGGGTCCGTTGGATGGACTTGGAATTTGACTATTTCATCCGCCGGTTTAAAGGAGGTGGACTTGGATCTTTTGTCGAGTACCACATCGTCCCTATTCACCGTAGAGAGCAGCGCAGTCAGTTCCTCAGCCACTAGGGCTTCGGATAGTGCCTCGAGGGCCAGTGCGGCTGTCTTGTTTTTGGCGCGGAGTGCTATGTCCGGATCACTAGCGAGAGTGATGATCCTGTTAGGCCCGGGCATCTTGAGCTTCATGTACCCGTAATGGGGTATTTCTTGGAAGATTGTAAATGCTTCCCGCCCTAGCAGAGCGTGATAACCGCTGCTGAACGTAGCCACATGGAACGTGACCTCTTCGGACCTGTAATTATCCGGCGTGCCGAACACCACATCTAGTGTGATTTTTCCTGTACAGCACGCTTCCCCACTGGGGATTATTCCTCTAAAGGTTGTGCTGCTTCACTCAATGCGGTTCCAGTCTATTTCCATTTTTTCTAGGGTTTCCTCATAAATGAGGTTCAATCCGCTGCCGCCGTCCATGAGTACCTTGGTAAGATGAAAGTCGTCCACTATTGGACTGAGGACCAATGCGGCTGGTGCTCGGGCTGTTCGGAATTTAGGTTCATCACTGGCGTTAAAGGTAATAGCCGTGTCACTCCACGGGTTTATTGTTGCTACTTGGTAGACTCCGGCAAGGCTGCGGAGTGTCCTTTTTCGCATATTATTTGATGCGAAAGTCTCGAAGACTGTTAATACCATATTGGTGTCTCTGGGGTGGCTTTCAGTGGCCTTCGGAATTAGGAGATTTTCGCCAATTTTGGGCACCTGCCGGAGTATCCAACATGCTCTGAGGCTGTGAGTTGGTGTGGCGTCCTCTGTACTGTGAATTTTACAGGGTCCATTGAGCCATCCTTCCAGTATGGTTCCATTCCCTGTGGAGGGTTTTTGCTTTTTAGTGCTTGGCCCGGGTGTTTGGTGATGATGCACCCTTTTATTTCAGACTGGGTTTGTATTCAGGGCCGGATTGTCCCAAAATTTGATTTCGGTTTTCCAGGCGCTTTCCATCGCACAGTACTTTCGTACAATGGACGCCAAGTCAGCGAAGTGTGTAATATCACGGCAACTTATGGCGTTGAGTATTCCCTTGTCCGTGCAATTATTGCAGAAGATTGAGATTGCGTCTTCCTCGCGGCAGTCCCTTAGCCTGTTCTTAACCAGGAGGAATCTGGCCCAGTAATGATGTACTGTTTCATCGGGCTCTTGCCTGATTTTGGATAGATCGCTTATGTTGGGGTGGGTGGGTGGAATTAAATCCGAAGCCTCACCCCATCTAAGGCTCAGAGGCCTAGGAATTTCCGAACTCGAAAATTTGGATTCCTGGATGTTGTCCAATGAATCCAGCCCGTCGCCTGACTCCAAGTTCAGGTCTTGAGTGATATCCTCCCCTCCGCGGGTATCCGGGTTGGAGGGATCGGGAATCCGGACGTAGCGAGTCCTTAAGATAGATGAAGGGTCGCCGCACTGTCCCTCTACCACGGCAACATGATGGGTGACTTGGGGAGAGTTAATCTCTCTCAGATCGGGTTTAGGCCCAATCTGGTCATAATCCGTAGCGACTCCCAGGGCGGCGAAGCGATCCAAGAGCTCGGTTATGGAGGAGAGCTCCATTGGATCTAACTTCTCGGCGAGTTCCGAGCTGACATGAAGATTGTTTTCGATCGCTCGATAGGTCATCGTCGGCGCAGAAGCCGAACAGGCGGTCATAAGAAAACCACCTAGCCGGAGGGTTTGGCCGACAGCCAAAGCTCCCTTAGCAACGGTGCCGTCTTTAAAGACGGGGCGAGGCATCCTTCCTGATGGCGACGACACAGAGGAACTCTCAATGAAAGCACCAATGTCGGTGTCAAAACCGGCGGATCTCGGGTAGGGGGTCCCGAACTGTGCGTCCAGGCCGGATGGTAACAGGAGGCAAGGGACACGAAGTTTTACCCAGGTTCGGGCCCTCTCGATGGAGGTAAAACCCTACGTCCTGCTTGATTAATATTGATGATATGGGTAGTGCAAGAGTAGATCTACCACGAGATCGGAGAGGCTAAACCCTAGAAGCTAGCCTATGGTATGATTGTTGTTGTGTATGTTGTCCTACGGACTAAAACCCTCCGGTTTATATAGACACCGGAGAGGGTTTGGGTTACACAAAGTCGGTTACAATGGTAGGAGATCTGCATATCCGTATCGCCAAGCTTGCCTTCCACGCCAAGGAAAGTCCCTTCCGGACACGGGACGAAGTCTTCAATCTTGTATCTTCATAGTCCAGGAGTCCGGCTGAAGGTATAGTCCGGCTATCGGAACACCCCCTTATCCAGGACTCCCTCAGTCATCATACCAAGTTTTTCCACTCAAATGTTGTTCTTGTGCATCAGAGATCAAAAAGGAAGAGGGTGATTGCCGAACCTGAAGGAGCACCAGAAAAGTCCTTGAAAAATGTGGTGGTACCGGAGAAATCAGACAACACCCCACTTATATTGGCTCAACAACCAGTGAGACAAAACATAGGACCGACTCCACTAGGCTGTACCCATACTTCATTGGCCACACCACTAGCCCCACCACACAAGACCTGCACTCCAGCAAAAGGTATGCCGATTTCAGTTGCCATAGCACCAGCCATACCACAGAAAAATCCCACTCCAGTAAAAAGTACAACAAGTACACCGGGCGAAGACCTATCCCAACTGTAGAGACGGCCAATTCCTGCAGATTGGAACCCCATTCCAGTTGTTCCCAGTTTAAAAGACAATGCTTTCAATGTTTTTAGGGACTACGTGCATATATTCCCATCATGGGAAGATTATAGTGAAGACAAACACCATTTTCACATCTTCCTGTCCCACTTACGTGTAAGTGCTATTATTCATGGTGATTATTTTCCTGTTTTCTGTTGATTGAACACATCAATGATTTACATTGTTGTAAGTAGGCGAGGGTCAATCTGGATAGTCATGATGAGGAAAGCTTGCTTGCGCTTTTCAAGGAAGCATTGCAGTAGTATCGGTGTTACCTGAGGAAGTCACACTTTGATGGCAAGTCTATAAATGAATTTCCGGTGAAGTCTCCTATGCTAAATTTAGAATACATTCAATGGAAAAACCTTGTGTTGCACTTGTCTCGTTCGCAAGATGAGGTATTGTCTATGATATCACATGACAATTTGAACTTCTACTTTTCCGCATGTGCTTTACGGATCTCTTTTGCAGGAAATCTTCTCAAAGAAGAATCCCGATTTGAAAAGGATGACAGGATATCGCAAATATGCTGCCCGCTGCTTTGCTCTTGTTAGTACCTATTGTCCTGTATAACTGTACTTGCATTCATACCTGGTTCATTATGTGACAACAGTATGCATGATAGCTTGCTTATCAATTGTTCGCTCCAAATTATCTGATCTGTATGAATGTTTACATTAGTGTAGAATATATCCAATGCCACTGAATTTTTTTAGCTCAGCATTGTTCTTGTAAGTACCTATTGTCCCTTATCAGTCTACTTATATTGACAGCTAGTTGTTCATGTACCATCACTCTGCAGCTTATTTTCCTTTTCCCTCTATTTTTTGCACATTAGATCTCTATTTACTCTTACCATAAGGTTGGATAACACCGATGGTACTGAAGAAGTTTAGCTATGCATTGCTCTTGGTTGTACCTTTTGCATGTATCATTGTACTTACATTTATAGCTACTTGGTTATGTAGCATCACTCTTCATCTTATCTTAAATCTTCTCCATTTTTTCTTATATTATCACATCTACATTTATTCTTAACAAAATGTAAAATAAAGGCAATGCTTATGAAGAAGATTATGTGCTAAACTTCTTGAATTGTCCCCCCCCCCATCAGCATGGACAAGGGCTTTATAGAGCCAGTCTTCACCAATAATGTAAGTTTGTCCTTCTCATGCCTTCAAACTTTGTTGTGTATATTTGGTTAGGCATGACTGTAGCAACTGTTTATTTTTGGTGTTTGCATCAAATTGCATGTTTAAAGTTCATTATGTAGTTCAAAAACAAAAGTTTGACCTTCTTAATTTAAGTTTTCAGTTGTACAACCAAGTTCCTTCTTCATACCATGTAAATTACACTGTGCAAAGCAAGTGATCTTCTTTTGCACTGCATGTATGCTTCTGTTCTTGATCCGTAATCCAGTGGTGTGGTGAACCTACCCACTACAGCACAATGTCATATTCTGCAATGTCTTAACTATGGACAATGTCATAAATTGAAGTGGAATATTTAAGAGGTAATATCACTGGTGGTCATACAACTTGCGTTGGATGTGCAGTTTAGTGCTAGAACTATCAAAATACGTTTTTCTGGTCATACAACTTGCATTTTGGTGCACATACGGTCATTCCCTTCGTATCCGCTGCTGGTGTGGCAAGCCACGTATGCACAGGGCCACTGTCAGTGAGCGAAAAAATACTGAAGCAACCCGCGTGTGGTAAACTTGCACGGGCGCCCCTCAAGTTGTTTCTATGTGCGCAAAACAACCCCAAAATCACTGGCCTTTCAGTTTGACTCCCACCGCTTCATTTCCTGATCGTATAGGGGCGGAGGCTGAGGAGCCGGCGGGTCACGGCGGCCGTCGTCGGAGGAGATGAGTGAACCACGCCGTCGACGTCCGGGCGAAGCAGCGCCGTCGTCTTCTTTGTGCCGTCGTCTTGTTTTTCCTCTGCTCGCCGCCGTCTTCTTTGTGCCGTCGTCTTCCGTTGTGCCAAGTTAGGTCGGTGTTTGTGCCCTTAGGGTTCTTGGCAGATGTTCGATTGCGCTAGGGTTCAGCTCCCCTGTAGCCATTTCAAGGTGAAACTCCCCTATTTGCAAATCGACCTAGGGTTTTGGAAGGGGTTATGAAAGGACGCAGTTTTTTATGTGTAAAAGTATGATAAATTTGTTGTTTCGCTATGGTTTATGATATGATCCTGTTTGGTTGGATTATGTAGCTGAAATTGTGTGATGTTTCCGAGATGCAAATAATGTTGTTTGTACTCTGAATTTCTGAACAAAAAAATGTAGTAAACTGGAAAAAATTCACACTGAAGGCGTGTACTCTGAATTTAGCACTTAAATTGCTATTTCAAGTTTGTGTGTTGTACTTGTAAGGAGAATTAGGTGAATATGTTAACTGAATATCAAGTATGTGTGTTGTACTTGTAAGGAGAATTAGGTGAATATGTTAACTGAATTTCAGGTATGTGTGTTGTACTTGTAAGGAGAATTAGGTGAATATGTTAACTGAATTTCAGGTATGTGTGCTGTACTTGTAAGGAGAATTAGGTGAATATGTTAACTGAATTTCAGGTATGTGTGCTGTACTTGTAAGGAGAATTACGTGAATATGTTACCTGAATGTCAATTCCTTCTGTACTTTTGTTGTACTGATTTAGTTGCTAACAGAATTTTTTGTTCATTACTTTTGTTGTACCCCGCTTACTGAATATGCATTATTTTAACAATGCAGGTGATTTTGACAGTTTCTTTACTGTTGAGATTCACCACAAGGGTTTTTGTGGGAGTGAGAGCAACAAGACTTACATGGATTATGAGGTCGACTGGTTTGACATGTGTGACAGTGACACATGGTCAATGCTATGGATCAATGACTTTCTTTCACAACTAGGATGTGACATGGACGCCTCCAAAATTAATGTCTATTGGTTGCAACCAGCGAAGAAAATTGTTGATGGCCTTAAGCTTATCACTTGTGATGAAGATATGGTGCTGATGATTACTGCAATAGTAGAGCACAAGAACTTAGTGCTTCTAGTAGATCATGGTGAAACCCTGCAGTCAACAGATGATGATGTTCTGATTACTGGAGTTACAGAACTGCCGAAGTGTTGGAAATATGCCCTAGAGGCAATAATAAAAGCATCATTATTATATTTCCTTGTTTATGATAATTGTCTTTTATTCATGCTATAATTGTGTTATCCGGAAATCATAATACATGTGTGAATAAATAGACACCAACATGTCCCTAGTAAGCCTCTAGTTGACTAGCTCGTTGATCAACAGATAGTCATGGTTTCCTGACTATGGACATTGGATGTCATTGATAACGAGATCACATCATTAGGAGAATGATGTGATGGACGAAACCCAATCCTAAACATAGCACAAGATCATATAGTTCGTTTGCTAGAGTTTTTCCAATGTCAAGTATCCTTTCCT
This sequence comes from Triticum urartu, assembly GCF_003073215.2. NCBI lineage: Eukaryota > Viridiplantae > Streptophyta > Magnoliopsida > Poales > Poaceae > Triticum > Triticum urartu. The sequence goes on along the minus strand of NC_053023.1, from coordinate 421,416,404 downwards.
TAGACCATGAGATCGTGTAACTCCCGGATACCGTAGGAGTGCTTTGGGTGTACCAAACGTCACAACATAACTGGGTGACTATAAAGGTATACTACGGGTATCTCCGAAAGTGTCTGTTGGGTTGACACGGATCAAGACTGGGATTTGTCACTCCATATGACGGAGAGGTATCTCTGGGCCCACTCGGTAATGCATCATCACAATGAGCTCAAAGTGACCAAGTGTCTGGTCACGGGATCATGCATTACGGTACGAGTAAAGTGACTTGCCGGTAACAAGATTGAACGAGGTATTGGGATACCGACGATCGAATCTCGGGCAAGTAACGCACCGATTGACAAAGGGAATTGTATACGGGGTTGCTTGAATCCTCGACATCGTGGTTCATCCGATGAGATCATCGAGGAGCATGTGCGAACCAACATGGGTATCCAGATCCCGCTGTTGGTTATTGACTGGAGAGCCATCTCGGTCATGTCTACATGTCTCCCGAACCCGTAGGGTCTACACACTTAAGGTTCGGTGAAGCTAGGGTTGTAGGGATATGAATATGCAGTAACCCGAAAGTTGTTCGGAGTCCCGGATGAGATCCCGGACGTCATGAGGAGTTCCGAAATGGTCCGGAGGTGAAGAATTATATATAGGAAGTGCAGTTTTGGCCATCGGGGGAGTTTCGAGGCTCACCGGTATTGTATCGGGACCACCGGAAGGTTCCCGGGGGTCCACCGGGTGGGGCCACCCATCCCGGAGGGCCCCATGGGCTGAAGTGGGGAGGGGAACCGGTCCTTGGTGGGCTGGTGCGCCCCCCAAGGCCCACCCCTTGCGCCTAGGGTTGAAACCCTAGGGTGGGGGGGCTTCCCACTTGCCTTGGGGGGCACTCCACCCCCCTTGGCCGCCGCCCCCCCTAGGAGATTGGATCTCCTAGGGCCGGCGCCCCCCCTAGGGCCCCTATATATAGAGGGGGGAGGGAGGGCAGCCGCACCCATGCCCTTGGCGCCTCCCTCTCCCCTCCAACACCTCCTCCTCCTCCGTAGAGCTCGGCGAAGCCCTGTCGGAGTACTGCTTCTCCACCACCACCACGCCGTCGTTGCCGCTGGAGCCATCTTACTCAACCTCTCCTTCCCCCTTGCTGGATCAAGAAGGAAGAGACGTCACGCTGACCGTACGTGTGTTGAACACGGAGGTGCCGTCCGTTCGGCGCTAGGATCTCCGGTGATTTGGATCACGTTGAGTACGACTCCCTCATCCCCGTTCTTTGAATGCTTCCGCTCGCGATCTACAAGGTATGTAGATGCATCCGATCACTCGTTGCTAGATGAACTCATAGATGGATCTTGGTGAAACCGTAGGAAAATTTTTGTTTTCTGCAACGTTCCCCAACAGTGGCATCATGAGCTAGGTCTATGCGTAGTTCTCTTTGCACGAGTAGAACACAATTTGTTGTGGGCGTAGATGTTGTCAACTTTCTTGCCACTACTATTCTTATTTTGCTTCAGCGGTATTGTGGGATGAAGCGGCCCGGACCAACCTTACACGTACGCTTACGTGAGACCGGTTCCACCGACTAACATGCACTAGTTGCATAAGGTGGCTGGCGGGTGTCTGCCTCTCCCACTTTAGTTGGAGCGGATTCGATGAAAAGGTTCCTTATGAAGGGTAAATAGAAGTTGACAAATCACGTTGTGGCTTTCACGTAGGTAAGAAAACGTTCTTGCTAGAACCCTATTACAGCCACGTAAAACTTGCAACAACAATTAGAGGACGTCTAACTTGTTTTTGCAGCAAGTGTTTTGTGATGTGATATGGCCAAAGTTGTGATGAATGATGAATGATATATATGTGACGTATGAGATGTTCATGCTATTGTAATAGGAATAACGACTTGCATGTCGATGAGTATGACAACCGGTAGGAGCCAAAGGAGTTGTCTTTATTTTTTGTATGACCTGCGTGTCATTGAGAAACGCCATGTAAATTACTTTACTTTATTGCTAAACGCGTTAGCCATAGTAGTAGAAGTAATAGTTGGCAAGCAACTTCATGGAGACACGATGATGGAGATCATGATGATGGAGATCATGGTGTCATGCCGGTGACAAGATGATCATGGAGCCCCAAGATGGAGATCAAAGGAGCTATGTGATATTGGCCATATCATGTCACTATTATTATTTGATTGCATGTGATGTTTATCATGTTTTTGCATATTGTTTACTTAGAACGACGGTAGTAAATAAGATGATCCCTCATAATAATTTCAAGAAAGTGTTTCCCCTAACTGTGCACTGTTGCGACAGTTTGTTGTTTCGAAGCACCACGTGATGATCGGGTGTGATAGATTCCAACGTTCACATACAACGGGTGTAAGACAGATTTACACATGCAAACACTTAGGTTGACTTGACGAGCCTAGCATGTACAGACATAGCCTCGGAATACAGAAGACCGAAAGGTCGAGCATGAGTCGTATAGAAGATACGATCAACATGAAGATGTTCACCGATGTTGACTAGTCCGTCTCACGTGATGATCGGACACGGCCTAGTTAACTCGGATCATGTTATACTTAGATGACTTGAGGGATGTCTATCTAAATGGGAGTTCATTGAATAATTTGATTAGATGAAATTAATTATCATGAACTTAGTCTAAAATATTTACAATATGTCTTGTAGATCGAATGGCCAATGTTGTCCTCAACTTCAACGCGTTCCTAGAAAAACCAAGCTGAAAGACGATGGCAGCAACTATACGGACTGGGTCCGGAACCTGAGGATCATCCTCATAGCTGCCAAGAAAGATTATGTCCTACAAGAACCGCTAGGTGAAGCACCTGTTCTCCCTGCAGAACAAGACGTTATGAATGCTTGGCAGACACATTCTGATGATTACTCCCTCGTTCAGTGCGGCATGCTTTACAGCTTAGAGCCGGGACTCCAAAAGCGTTTTGAGAGACACAGAGCATATGAGATGTTCGAAGAGCTGAAAATGGTTTTTCAAGCTCATGCCCGGGTCGAGAGATATGAAGTCTCCGATAAGTTCTTCAGCTGTAAGATGGAGGAAAATAGTTCTGTCAGTGAGCAGATACTCACTATGTCTGGGTTACATAACCGCTTGACTCAGCTGGGAGTTAATCTCTCGGATGACGCGGTCATTGACAGAATCCTCCAGTCGCTTCCACCGAGCTACAAGAGCTTTGTGATGAACTTCAATATGCAGGGGATGGAAAAGTCCATTCCTGAAGTATTTGCAATGCTGAAATCAGCAGAGGTAGAAGTCAAAAAGGAACATCAAGTGTTGATGGTGAATAAAACCACTAAGTTCAAGAAAGGCAAGGGTAAGAAAAACTTCAAGAAGGACGGCAAGGGAGTTGCCGAGCCCGGCAAGCAAGCTGCCGGGAAGAAGCCAAAGAATGGAACCAAGCCCGAGACTGAGTGCTTTTATTGCAAGGGAAGTGGTCACTAGAAGTGGAACTGCCCCAAATACTTAGCAGCCAAGAAGGCCGGCATCACGAAAGGTATATGTGATATACATGTAATTGATGTGTACCTTACCAGTACTCGTAGTAGCTCTTGGGTATTTGATACCGGTGCAGTTGCTCACATCTGTAACTCAAAGCAGGAGCTGCGGAATAAGCGGAGACTGGCGAAGGATGAGGTGACGATGCGCGTCGGGAATGGTTCCAAGGTCGATGTGATCGCCGTCAGCACGCTACCTCTACATTTACCTACGGGATTAGTTTTGAACCTCAATAATTGTTATTTAGTGCCAAGTTTGAGCATGAACATTGTATCAGGATCTCATTTAATACGAGATGGCTACACATTTAAATCCGAGAATAATGGTTGTTCTATTTATATGAGAGATATGTTTTATGGTCATGCTCCGATGGTGAATGGTTTATTCTTAATGAATCTCGAGCGTAATGCTACACATATTCATAGTGTGAATACCAAAAGATGTAAGATTGATAATGATAGTCCCACATACTTGTGGCACTGCCGCCTTGATCACATAGGTGTCAAACGCATGAAGAAGCTCCATACGGATGGACTTTTAGAGTCTCTTGATTATGAATCATTTGACACGTGCGAACCATGCCTCATGGGTAAAATGAACAAGGCTCCGTTCTCAGGAACAATGGAGCGAGCAACCAACTTATTGGAAATCATACATACTGATGTGTGCGGTCCAATGAGTGTTGAGGCTCGCGGTGGCTATCGTTATGTTCTCACCCTCACTGATGACTTGAGTAGATATGGGTATATCTATTTAATGAAACACAACTCTGAGACCTTTGAAAAGTTCAAGGAATTTCAGAGTGAGGTTGAGAATCAACGTGACAGGAAAATCAAATTCCTGCGATCAGATCGTGGAGGAGAATACTTGAGTCACGAATTTGGCACACACTTAAGAAAATGTGGAATAGTTTCACAACTGACGCCGCCTGGAACACCTCAGCGTAATGGTGTGTCCGAACGTCGTAATCGCACTCTATTAGATATGGTGCGATCTATGATGTCTCTTACCGATTTATCACTATCATTTTGGGGCTATGCTTTAGAGACTGCCGCATTCACTTTAAATAGGGCTTCGTCGAAATACGTTGAGACGACACCGTATGAATTATGGTTTGGGAAGAAACCTAAGCTGTCGTTTCTAAAAGTTTGGGGATGCGATGCTTATGTCAAGAAACTTCAACCTGAAAAGCTCGAACCCAAGTCAGAAAAATGCGTCTTCATAGGATACCCTAAAGAAACTATTGGGTATACCTTCTACCTCAGATCTGAAGGCAAGATCTTTGTTGCCAAGAATGGATCCTTTCTAGAGAAGGAGTTTCTCTCGAAAGAAGTAAGTGGGAGGAAAGTAGAACTTGATGAAGTATTACCTCTTGAACCGGAAAATGGCACAACTCAAGAAAATGTTCCTAAGGTGCGTGCGTTGACTAGAGAGCAAATTAATGGTGATGATCATGAAACTTTAGATCAAGTTGCTACTGAACTTCGTAGGTCCACAAGGACACGTTCTGCACCAGAGTGGTACGGCAACCCTGTCTTGGAGATCATGTTGTTAGACAACGGTGAACCTTCGAACTATGAAGAAGCGATGGCAGGCCCGGATTCCGACAAATGGCTAGAAGCCATGAAATCCGAGATAGGATCCATGTATGAAAACGAAGTATGGACTTTGACTGACTTGCCCGTTGAGCGGCGAGCCATAGAAAATAAATGGATCTTTAAGAAGAAGACATACGCGGATGGTAATGTGACCATCTATAAAGCTCGGCTTGTTGCTAAGGGTTATCGACAAGTTCAAGGGGTTGACTACGATGAGACTTTCTCACCGGTAGCGAAGCTAAAGTCCGTCCGAATCATGTTAGCAATTGCCGCATTCTATGATTATGAGATATGGCAAATGGACGTAAAAACGGCATTCCTTAATGGTTTCCTTAAGGAAGAAATGTATATGATGCAGCCGGAAGGTTTTGTCGATCCTAAGAATGCTGACAAGGTGTGCAAGCTCCAACGCTCGATTTATGGGCTGGTGCAAGCATCTCGGAGTTGGAACATTCGCTTTGATAAGATGATCAAAGCGTTTGGGTTTACGCAGACTTATGAGAAGCCTGCGTTTACAAGAAAGTGAGTGGGAGCTCTGTAGAATTTCTCATATTATATGTAGATGACATACTTTTGATGGGAAATGATATAGAACTCTTGGACAGCATTAAGGCCTACTTGAATAAGAGTTTTTCAATGAAGGACTTTGGAGAAGCTGCATATATATTAGGCATCAGGATCTATAGAGATAGATCAAGATGCCTCATAGGTCTTTCACAAAGCACATACCTTGATAAGATATTGAAGAAATTCAATATGGATCAGTCTAAGAAGGGGTTCTTGCCTGTGTTGCAAGGTGTGAAATTGAGCTCAGCTCAATGTCCGACCTTGGCAGAAGATATAGAAGAGATGAGTGTCATCCCCTATGCCTCGGCCATAGGTTCTATTATGTATGCCATGCTGTGTACCAGACCTGATGTAAACCTTGCCGTAAGTTTGGTAGGTAGATACCAAAGTAATCCCGGCAAGGAACACTGGACAGCGGTCAAGAATATCCTGAAGTACCTGAAAGGACTAAGGAAATGTTTCTCATTTATGGAGGTGACGAAGAGCTCGCCGTAAAGGGTTACGTCGACGCTAGCTTCGACACAGATCTGGATGACTCTAAGTCACAAACCGGATACATGTATATTTTGAATGGTGGGGCAGTAAGCTGGTGCAGTTGCAAGCAGAGCATCGTGGCGGGGTCTACATGTGAAGCGGAGTACATGGCAGCCTCGGAGGCAGCGCATGAAGCAATTTGGGTGAAGGAGTTCATCACCGACCTAGGAGTCATACCAAATGCGTCGGGGCCAATCAAACTCTTCTGTGACAACACTGGAGCTATTGCACTTGCCAAGGAGCCCAGGTTTCACAAGAAGACCAGGCACATCAAGCGTCGCTTCAACTCCATTCATGAAAATGTTCAAGATGGAGACATAGATATTTGTAAAGTACATACGGACCTGAATGTAGCAGATCCGTTGACTAAACCTCTCCCTAGAGCAAAACATGATCAACACCAGAATTCCATGGGTGTTCGATTCATCACAATGTAACTAGATTATTGACTCTAGTGCAAGTGGGAGACTGTTGGAAATATGCCCTAGAGGCAATAATAAAAGCATTATTATTATATTTCCTTGTTCATGATAATTGTCTTTTATTCATGCTATAATTGTGTTATCCGGAAATCGTAATACATGTGTGAATAAATAGACACCAACATGTCCCTAGTAAGCCTCTAGTTGACTAGCTCGTTGATCAACAGATAGTCATGGTTTCCTGACTATGGACATTGGATGTCATTGATAACGAGATCACATCATTAGGAGAATGATGTGATGGACGAGACCCAATCCTAAACATAGCACAAGATCGTATAGTTCGTTTGCTAGAGTTTTTCCAATGTCAAGTATCCTTTCCTTAGACCATGAGATCGTGTAACTCTCGGATACCGTAGGAGTGCTTTGGGTGTACCAAACATCACAACGTAACTGGGTGACTATACAGGTATACTACGGGTATCTCCGAAAGTGTCTGTTGGGTTGACACGGATCAAGACTGGGATTTGTCACTCCGTATGACGGAGAGGTATCTCTGGGCCCACTCGGTAATGCATCATCACAATGAGCTCAAAGTGACCAAGTGTCTGGTCACGGGATCATGCATTACGGTACGAGTAAAGTGACTTGCCGGTAACGAGATTGAACGAGGTATTGGGATACCGACGATCGAATCTCGGGCAAGTAACGTACCGATTGACAAAGGGAATTGTATACGGGGTTGCTTGAATCCTCGACATCGTGGTTCATCCGATGAGATCATCGAGGATCATGTGGGAGCCAACATGGGTATCCAGATCCCACTGTTGGTTATTGACCGGAGAGCCATCTCGGTCATGTCTACATGTCTCCCAAACCCGTAGGGTCTACACACTTAAGGTTCGGTGATGCTAGGGTTGTAGGGATATGAACAGGCAGTAACCCGAAAGTTGTTCGGAGTCCCGGATGAGATCCCGGACGTCACGAGGAGTTCCGGAAAGGTCCGAAAGTGAAGAATTATATATAGGAAGTGCAGTTTCGGCCATCGGGGGAGTTTCGGGGGTCACCGGTATTGTACCGGGACCACCGGAAGGTTCCCGGGGGTCCACCGGGTGGGGCCACCCATCCCGGAGGGCCCCATGGGCTGAAGTGGGGAGGGGAACAAGTCCTTGGTGGGCTGGTGCGCCCCCCAAGGCCCACCCCTTGCGCCTAGGGTTGAAACCCTAGGGTGGGGTTGCTTCCCACTTGCCTTGGGGGGCACTCCACCCCCCTTGGCCGCCCCCCCCTAGGAGATTGGATCTCCTAGGGCCGACGCCCCCCTAGGGCCCCTATATATAGAGGGGGGAGGGAGGGCAGCCGCACCCATGCCCTTGGCGCCTCCCTCTCCCCTCCAACACCTCCTCCTCCTCCGTCGAGCTCGGCGAAGCCCTGTCGGAGTACTGCTTCACCACCACCACGCCGTCGTGCTGCTGCTGGAGCCATCTTCCTCAACCACTCCTTCCCCTTGCTGGAACAAGAAGGAGGAGACATCATGCTGACCGTACGTGTGTTGAACGCGGAGGTGCCGTCCGTTCGGCGCTAGGATCTCCGGTGATTTGGATCACGTCGAGTACGACTCCCTCATCCCCGTTCTTTGAACGCTTCCGCTCGCGATCTACAAGGTATGTAGATGCATCCGATCACTCGTTGCTAGATGAACTCATAGATGGATCTTGGTGAAACCGTAGGAAATTTTTTGTTTTCTGCAACGTTCCCCAACATGAAGGTCATTACTCCCACAAAACCCAATGGAAAAGAAAATGTTAGCTGGTCAGAGAAAGGAAATAGTCCAATTAAGAAGGTATCAAGGAAATCAAGGAGGAGGATGACATATGGTGAAGGATCTAGTTCTGGGTTTGCAGCTCAAGTGGAGGAGGAATGTGAGGATGATGGTGACAACAATGAAGAAGAGGAGAATGTTGAAGAAGAGTTAACAGATGAGGATTTTTATGAGAGTGACTATGATGTTCAAGATGGTGATGATGACCCGTTTGAGAAAAATGTTGACAAAGATGTTGATGATCACAGAGAAAAGAATGAATTTGCTGACTATGAAGCAGAACTTCCAGAAGATGCATTGGAGCACAGTCATTTGAATATGTCAATAGCAGAGAAAGAGAAGCTGAAGCATAAATTTAGTGTTTTCAACCCTAGCACAGACTTGAATGCACCAGTGTTTAAGCTAGGGATGGTATTCGCAGACATGATAGAGCTCAGACATGCTCTAAATGCATATAGTGTCAGAAATAGAGTGAAGGTGAGGAAGCTCAGAAATACTAACATGTCATTAGAGGCTATATGCAAGGATGACTGTACTTGGTACTTGAAGGCAGGCAAAGACAACAGATCCAGCAGCATTCAGATCAAGAAGTACACTGACAAGCACACATGCACAAAAGAATGGGACCTGAAAGTTCTTGCAGCTCCATTTCTTACTAAACAGTTCAGAGACAATGAGAAAATGCCCTTAAGGAAGTTTTCAGAGAAGGTGGAACAAGAATTTAACTTAGTTGCTCACAAGAGTAAGTTGGGAAGGGCAAGAAGAGCAGCTGTGAAAGAAATTAGGGGAGAAGATGATGATCAATACAACTCAATGTGGGACTATGGGCATGAGCTGAGAAGGAGCAATCCAGGGAGCCAATTCTTCTTTTGCACAAAGAAGGTTTTTGATGGTCCCTTGCCTGAGTCTAGTTTCATTGCAAATGCTAGAGACACAATCCCTGTAGGCAGGGTGACAACAGCAATGACAAGGGGCAGGGTGAGGAGTGTAGCTACTGCAGCAAGCAATGTAACAAGAGGAGGCTCGGCTCAAAGGGGAGGCAATGTACCAAGAAGAGGAAGAGGGGCAAGAGGAAGCATAGGTGGAAGGAGAGGAGGCAATGTAACAAGAGGAGGTAGTGTTCAAAGGGGGGGAAATGTTTCAAGAGCTACAACAGGAGGAAATGTTGCATCTGGAAGCAATCCTCCCAGAGGAGCAAGGGCTGCTGCTCCAGGATTCTACAACTTGCTTTTTGGAGCTGTCAACCAAGAATCACCTCTCTTCATGCAGGCTGAAGAGGAGGTAATTGTGAGCCAAAATGCACCACAAGATGCTCTGTTTCGTGAAGGCTGGCCCGAAGACCTTCATGATTTCCTTTCGTTGTAGTTTTCATGACCGTGTGATCAAGTTCAAGAATGAACTTTTGTTAGCCATGAATGATCATGTTCATGAATGAACTGCTCCTTTTGATGGGGTTAAGCACTGCTCCTTTTGATCGCCTTTTTATGTTATCAAGACAAGTGAACTTGTAGTTTCGAGCAACATATATTCCAGTTAATTATGGATGATGTTCTGTTTGTTTCAGACTATTTCAGATTTCTGTCGAGCAACGTATTGATGGTCCATGTGTGTACAATCTTCATGACAGTTTCAGATTTTTGTCTTATTTTAATGGTTCAATTATGTACAAAGTTGTGCCAAAATTCAATTGAAAACCGTAGCAAAATTCAGTTGAAACATGTGCCAAAATTTCAGTACTGAACTGTGCCAAAATACTGTCCAAAAATTCAGTAAATGTTGTGGCAAAATTTAGTACTTGTACAGACATCCAAAAAAAGAGTGGCCTGGGGGGATTCATGTTGGAAATATGCCCTAGAGGCAATAATAAATTAGTTATTATTATATTTCCTTGTTCATGATAATCGTTTATTATCCATGCTAGAATTGTATTGATAGGAAACTCATATGCATGTGTGGATACATAGACAACACCATGTCCCTAGTAAGCCTCTAGTTGACTAGCTCGTTGATCAATAGATGGTTACGGTTTCCTGACCATGGACATTGGATGTCGTTGATGACGGGATCACATCATTAGGAGAATGATGTGATGGACAAGACCCAATCCTAAGCCTAGCACAAGATCGTGTAGTTCGTTTGCTAAAGCTTTTCTAATGTCAAGTATCATTTCCTTAGACCATGAGATTGTGCAACTCCCGGACACCGTAGGAATGCTATGGGTGTGCCAAACGTCACAACGTAACTGGGTGGCTATAAAGGTACACTACGGGTATCTCCGAAAGTATCTGTTGGGTTGGCGCGAATCGAGACTGGGATTTGTCACTCCGTGTGATGGAGAGGTATCTCTGGGCCCACTCGGTAGGACATCATCATAATGTGCACAATGTGACCAAGGAGTTGATCATGGGATGATGTCTTACGAAACGAGTAAAGAGACTTGTCGGTAACGAGATTGAACAAGGTATCGGGATACCGACGATCGAATCTCGGGCAAGTATCGTACCGCTAGACAAAGGGAATTGTATACGGGATTGATTAAGTCCTTGACATCGTGGTTCATCCGATGAGATCATCGTGGAGCATGTGGGAGCTAACATGGGTATCCAGATCCCGCTGTTGGTTATTGACCGAAGAACATCTCGGTCATGTCTGCATGTCTCCCGAACCCGTAGGGTCTACACACTTAAGGTTCGATGACGCTAGGGTTATAAAGGAAGTTTGTATGTGGTTACCGAATGTTGTTCGGAGTCCCGGATGAGATCCCGGATGTCACGAGGAGTTCCGGAATGGTACGGAGGTAAAGATTTATATATGGGAAGTCCTGTTTTGGTCACCAGAAAGATTTCGGGGTTTATCGGTAATGTACCGGGACCACCGGAGGGGTCCGGGGGTCCATCGGGGGGGCCATGGGCCCCAGAGGCATACATGGGCCAAGTGTGAGAAGGCACCAGCCCCTAGGTGGGCTAGGGCGCCTCCCACCATGGCCCATGCGCCTAGAAGGGGAGAGGGGGCAAACCCTAAGGGCAGATGGGCCCTAAGGCCCATGCTCCCTGCGCCTCCCTCTCCTCCCCCTCTTGGCCGCCACCCAAAACCCATCTAGGGCTGCCGCCCCCCTAGGGGTGGGAACCCTAGAGGGGGCGCAGCCCCCTCCCCTTCCCCTATATATACTTGGCCTAGGGGCTGCCCACAACACGCGATTTGATCACTCTCGTTGGTGCAGCCCTCCCTCTCTTTCTCCTCATATCTCGCGGTGCTTGGCGAAGCCCTGCTGGAGTGCCACGCTCCTCCACCACCACCACGCCGTTGTGCTGCTGCTGGATGGAGTCTTCCTCAACCTCTCCCTCTCTCCTTGCTGGATCAAGGCGTGGGAGACGTCACCGGGTTGTACGTGTGTTGAACGTGGAGGTGCCGTCCAATCGGCACTAGGATCTCCGGTGATCTGGATCACGATGAGTACGACTCCTTCAACCCCGTTCTCTTGAACGCTTCCGCTTAGCGATCTACAAGGGTATGTAGATGCACTCTCCTTCCCCTCGTTGCTGGTTTATCCATAGATAGATCTTGGTGACACGTAGGAAATTTTTGAATTTCTGCTACGTTCCCAACAGTGGCATCATGAGCTAGGTCTATTGCGTAGATTCTATGCACGAGTAGAACACAAAGTAGTTGTGGGCGTTGATTTTGTTCAATATGCTTACTGTTACTAGTCCAATCTTGATTCGGCGGCATTGTGGGATGAAGCGGCCCGGACCAACCTTACACGTATGCTTACGTGAGACCGGTTCCACCGACAAACATGCACTAGTTGCATAAGGTGGCTGGCGGGTGTCTGTCTCTCCCTCTTTAGTCGGATCGGATTCGATGAAAAGGGTCCTTATGAAGGGTAAATAGCAATTGGCATATCACGTTGTGGTTTTTGCGTAGGTAAGAAACGTTCTTGCAAGAAACCCATAGCAGCCACGTAAAACATGCAAACAACAATTAGAGGACGTCTAACTTGTTTTTGCAGGGTATGCTATGTGATGTGATATGGCCAAAGGATGTGATGAATGGTATATGTGATGTATGAGATGATCATGTTCTTGTAATAGGAATCACGACTTGCATGTCGATGAGTATGACAACCGGCAGGAGCCATAGGAGTTGTCTTAATTTATTTATGACCTGCGTGTCAACATAAACGTCATGTAATTACTTTACTTTATTGCTAACTGTTAGTTGTAGTAGTAGAAGTAATAGATGATGTGACAACTTCAAGAAGACACGATGATGGAGATCATGGTGTCATGCCGGTGATGATGATGATCATGGAGCCCCGAAGATGGAGATCAAAAGGAGCAATATGATATTGGCCATATCATGTCACTATTTGATTGCATGTGATGTTTATCATGTTTATGCATCTTATTTGCTTAGAACAACGGTAGTAAATAAGATGATCCCTCTTTAAAATTTCAAGAAAGTGTTCCCCCTAACTGTGCACCATTGCGACACTTCGTTGTTTCGAAGCACCACGTGATGATCGGGTGTGATAGATTCTAACGTTCACATACAACGGGTGTAAGACAGATTTACACACGTGAAACACTTAGGTTGACTTGACGAGCCTAGCATGTACAGACATGGCCTCGGAACAAAGAAGACCAAAAGGTCGAGAATGAGTCGTATGGTAGATACGATCAACATGAAGATGTTCACCGATGTTGACTAGTCCGTCTCACGTGATGATCGGACACGGCCTAGTTGACTCGGATCATGTAATCACTTAGATGACTAGAGGGATGTCTATCTGAGTGGGAGTTCATAAGATGAACTTAATTATCCTGAACATAGTCATAAGGTCTTCGCAAATTATGTCGTAGCTCGCTCTTCAGTTCTACTGTTTAGATATGTTCCTAGAGAAAATTTAGTTGAAAGTTGATAGTAGCAACTATGCGGACTAGGTCCGTAAACTGAGGATTGTCCTCATTGCTTCATAGAAGGCTTATGTCCTTAATGCACCGCTCAGTGTGCTGAACCTCGAACATCGTCTGTGGATGTTGCGAACATCTGACATACACATTTTGATAACTATGTGATAGTTCAGTTAAACGGTTTAGAGTTGAGGCACCGAAGACATTTTGAAACATCGCGAAACATATGAGATGTTTCGAGGCCTGAAATTGGGATTTCAGGCTCGTGCCAATGTTAAGAGGTATAAGGCCTCCGACGATTTTCTCAGCCTACAAACTAAGGGAGAAAAGCTCAATTGTTGAGCTTGTGCTCAGATTGTCTGAGTACAACAATCATTTGAATCAAGTGGGAGTTGATCTTCCAGATGAGATAGTGATTTTTCTCCGAAGTCATTACCACCAAGCTGCTAGAGCTTCGTGATGAACTATAATATATCGGGGACATATATGATGATCCTTGAGATATTCGCGATGTTTGACACCACAAAAGTAGAAATCAAGAAGGAGCATCAATTGTTGATGGTTGGTGAAACAACTAGTTTCAAGAAGGGCAAGGGCAAGAAGGGATACTTCATGAAACGGCAATTCAGCTGCTGCTCTAGTGAAGAAACCCAAGGTTGAACCCAAAACCGAGACTAAGTGCTTCTATAATAAGAGGAACAGCCACTGGAGCAGAATTACCCTAGATACTTGGTAGATGAGAAGGCTGGCAAGGTCGATAGAAGTATATTGGATATGCATTGTGTTGAGGTGTACTTTACTAGTACTCCCAGTAGCACCAGGGTATTAGATACCGGTTCGGTTGCTAAGTGTTAGTAACTCGAAATAAAAAGCTACGGAATAAACGGAGACTAGCTAAAGGTGAGCTGACGATATGTGTTGGAAGTGGTTCCAATGTTGATATGATCAAATATCGTACGCTCCTTCTACCATCGAGATTGGTGTTTGCGTTGAGCATAGACATGATTGGATTATGTCTATCGCAATATGGTTATTCATTTAAGGAGAATAATGGTTACTCTGTTTATGTGAATAATACCTTCAATGGTCTTGCACCTAAAATGAATGGTTCATTGAATCTCGATCGAAGTGATACACATGTTCATGCCAAAAGATATAAGATAGTAATGATAGTACCACCTACTTGTGGCACTGCCACGTAAGTCATATCAGTATAAAACGCATGAAGAAGCTCCATGTTGATGGATCTTTGGGCTCACTCGTTTTTGAAAAGTTTGAGACATGCGAACCATGTCTATTGGTGTATATGCATGAAGAAACTCCATGCAAATGGACCGTTTGGACTCACTTGATTTTGAATCACTTGAGACATGCAAATCATACCACATGGGCAAGATGACTGAAAGCCTCGTTTTCAGTAAAATGGAACTAGAAAGCAACTTGTTGGAAGTAATACATTTTTGATGTGTGCAGTCCAGTGAGTGCTGAGGCGTGTAGTGGATATCGTTATGTTCTTACTTCACAGATGATTTGAGTAGATGTTGAGTGTATTTACTTGATGAATCACGAGTCTGAATTATTGAAAGGTTCAAGTAATTTCAGGAAGAAGTTGAAAGATCGTCGTGACAAGAGGATAAAAGATCTATGATATGATCATAGAGATGAATATCTTAATTACGAGTTTGGCACAGAATTAAGACATTGTGGAAATTGTTTCACAACTAATACAGCCTGGAACACCATAGTGTGATGGTGTGTCCGAACATCATAACTGCACCCTATTGGATATGATGCATACCATGATGTCTCTTATCGAATTACCATGATAGTTTATGGGTTAGGCATTAGAGACAACCACATTCACTTTAAATAGGGCACCACGTAATTCCGATGAGATGACACCGTATGAACTATGGTTTAGAGAAACCTAAGCTGTCATTTCTTAAAAGTTTGGGGCTGCGACGCTTATGTGAATAGTTGCAGGTTGATAAGCTCAAACCCAAAGCGGATAAATGCATCTTCATAAGACACCCAAAACAGTTGGGTATACCTCCTGTCTCAGATCCGAAAGCAATAAAGGATTTGTTTTGAGAATCGGGTCCTTTCTCGAGGAAAAGTTTCTCTCGAAGGAATTGAGTGGGAGGATGGTGGAGACTTGATGAGGTTGTTGAACCGTCTCTTCAACTAGTGTGTGGCGGGGCACAGGAAGTTGTTCCTGTGGCACCTACACCAATTGAAGTGGAAGCTTATGATAGTGATCATGAAACTTCAGATCAAGTCACTCCCAAACCTCGTGGGATGACAAGGATGCGTACTACTTCAGAGTGGTGTGTAATCTTGTCTTGGAAGTCATGTTGCTAGACAACAATGAACCTACGAGCTATGGAGAAGCGATGGTGGGCCCGGATTCCGATAAATGGCTCGAGGCCATAAAATCCGAGAGAGGATCCATGTATGAAAACAAAGTGTAGACTTTGGAAGAACTACTTGATGGTCGTAAGGCTGTTGGGTACATATGGATTTTAAAGGAAGACGGACAATGATGGTAAATGTCACCATTAAGAAAGCTCGACTTGTCGTTAAGAAGTTTCCCGACAAGTTCAAGGAGTTGACTACGATGAGACTTTCTCACCCGTAGCGATGCTAAGAGTCTGTTGGAATTATGTTAACGATTACTGCGTTATTTATGAAATCTTGCAGATAGGATGTCAAAACATTGTTTCCTCACGATTTTCTTGAGGAAAGGTTGTATGTGATACAACCGGAAGGTTTTGTCAATCCTGAAAGATGCTAATAAGTATGCAAAGCTCCAGCAATCCTTCTAAGGACAGGAGTAAGCATCTCGGAGTTGGAATGTATGCTTTGATGAGATGATCAAAGATTTTGGGTGTATACAAAGTTTATGAGAAACTTGTATTTCCAAAGAAGTGAGTGGGAGCACTATAGAATTTCTGATGAGTATATGTTGTTAACATATTGTTGATCGGAAATGATGTAGAATTTCTGGAAAGCATGTAGAGTTATTTGAAAAGTGTTTTTCAATGGAAAACCTGGATTAGGCTACTTGAGTATTGAGCATTAAGATCTATAAGGATAGATCAAAACCCTTAATAGTACTTTCAAATGAATACATACCGTGACAAGATTTTGAAGGAGTTCAAAATGGATCGGCAAAGAAGGAGTTCTTGGCTGTGTTATAAGGTGTGAACATTGAGTAAGACTCGAAACCTGACCGCGGCAGAATAGAGAGAAAGGACGAAGGTCATCCCCTATGCTTTAGACGTAGGCTCTACAGTATGCTATGCTGTGTACCGCACCTGAAGTGTGCCTTGCCATGAGTCAGTCAAGGGGTACAAGAGTGATCCAAGAATGGATCACAGGACAGCGGTGAAAGTTATCCGTAGTAACTAGTGGACTAGGAATTTTCTCGATTATGGAGGTGGTAAAAGAGTTCGTCGTAAAGGGTTACGCCGATGCAAACATTGACACTGATCCAGATTATTCAGAGTAGTAAACTGGATTCATATAGTAGAACAGTTATTTGGAATAGCTCCAAATAGAACGTGGTAGCTGCATCTAGGAGATGACATAGAGATTTGTAATGCACACACGGATCTGAAAGGTTCAGACCCGTTCACTATAACCTCTCTCACAAGCATAACATGATCAAACCCAGAACTCTTTGGGTGTTAGTCACATGGGGATGTGACCTTGAGTGTTAATCACATATCGATGTGAACTGGATTATTGAATCTAGTGCAAGTGGGAGACTATTGGAAATATGCCCTAGAGGCAATAATAAATTAGTTATTCTTATATTTCCTTGTTCATGATAATCGTTTATTATCCATGCTAGAATTGTATTGATAGGAAACTCAGATGCATGTGTGGATACATAGACAACCCCATGTCCCTAGTAAGCCTCTAGTTGACTAGCTCGTTGATCAATAGATGGTTACGGTTTCCTGACCATGGACATTGGATGTCGTTGATGACGGTATCACATCATTAGGAGAATGATGTGATGGACAAGACCCAATCCTAAGCCTAGCACAAGATCGTGTAGTTCGTTCGCTAAAGCTTTTCTAATGTCAAGTATCATTTCCTTAGACCATGAGATTGTGCAACTCCCGGATACCGTAGGAATGCTTTGGGTGTGCCAAACGTCACAACGTAACTGGGTGGCTATAAAGGTACACTACGGGTATCTCTGAAAGTATCTGTTGGGTTGGCGCGAATCGAGACTGGGATTTGTCACTCCGTGTGACGGAGAGGTATCTCTGGTCCCACTCGGTAGGACATCATCATAATGTGCACAATGTGACCAAGGAGTTGATCACGGGATGATGTGTTACGGAACGAGTAAAGAGACTTGCCGGTAACGAGATTGAACAAGGTATCGGGATACCGACGATCGAATCTCGGGCAAGTATCGTACCGCTAGACAAAGGGAATTGTATACGGGATTGATTAAGTCCTTGACATCGTGGTTCATCCGATGAGATCATCGTGGAGCATGTGGGAGCTAACATGGGTATCCAGATCCCGCTGTTGGTTATTGACCGGAGAACGTCTCGGTCATGTCTGCATGTCTCCCGAACCCGTAGGGTCTACACACTTAAGGTTCGATGGCGCTAGGGTTATAAAGGAAGTTTGTATGTGGTTACCGAATGTTGTTCGGTGTCCCGGATAAGATTCCGGACATCACGAGGAGTTCCGGAAAGGTCTGGAGGTAAAGATTTATATATGGGAAGTCCTGTTTTGGTCACCGGAAAGGTTTCGGGGTTTATCGGTAATGTACCGGGACCACCGGAGGGGTCTGGGGGTCCACCGGGGGGGCCATGGGCCCCAGAGGCATACATGGGCCAAGTGTGAGAAGGCACCAGCCCCTAGGTGGGCTAGGGCGCCTCCCACCATGGCCCATGCGCCTAGAAGGGGAGAGGGGGCAAACCCTAAGGGCAGATGGGCCCTAAGGCCCATGCTCCCTGCGCCTCCCTCTCCTCCCCCTCTTGGCCGCCACCCAAAACCCATCTAGGGCTGCCGCCCCCCTAGGGGTGGGAACCCTAGAGGGGGCGCAGCCCCCTCCCCTTCCCCTATATATACTTGGCCTAGGGGCTGCCCACAACACGCGATTTGATCTCTCTCGTTGGTGCAGCCCTCCCTCTATTTCTCCTCATATCTCGCGGTGCTTGGCGAAGCCCTGCTGGAGTGCCACGCTCCTCCACCACCACCACGCCGTTGTGCTGCTGCTGGATGGACTCTTCCTCAACCTCTCCCTCTCTCCTTGCTGGATCAAGGCGTGGCAGACGTCACCGGGCTGTACGTGTGTTGAACGCGGAGGTGCCGTCCGTTCGGCACTAGGATCTCCGGTGATTTGGATCACGACGAGTATGACTCCTTCAACCCCGTTCTCTTGAATGCTTCCGCTTAGCGATCTACAAGGGTATGTAGATGCACTCTCCTTCCCCTCGTTGTTGGTTTCTCCATAGATAGATCTTGGTGACACGTAGGAAATTTTTGAATTTCTGCTACGTTCCCCAACAACTCGAACCTAGGACCTGGCAATATTACTCGCCACCATATAGCCAGTTGGGTAATGAGCCAATTCTGGCTATGTATCTACACCCGCCTCTTTCCTATAGCAATCTCTGTTATCTCTCTCCTCAGCTCCGATGCCCGTACGCGTGACAGACAGACGAACCACGCGGCGGCGAGACCAGCGACCAAGTCCATTGAATCCACGACATCCGAGCTCTCGCAGAATCGCCGTGCAGGAGCAGGCGACATTTGACGCCGCGCAGGTCGCCCAAAACGCCAACGACGCTGACTATGTGTCGCGTGACCAAGTCGTCTTCGGCTTGTTCCCGCCTTTGTAGGGGTTGTTTTGCGCACATAGTAACAAGTTGAGGGGCGTCCGTGCAAGTTTACCACACACGGGTTGCTCCGGTATGTTTTCGCTCACTGACAGTGGCGCCACTCATATGTGGCTTGCCACGCCAGCGGTGGATACGGAGGGAATGACCGTATGTGCACCAAAATGCAAGTTGTATGACCAGAAAAACGTATTTTGATAGTTCTAGCACTAAACTGCACATCCAACGCAAGTTGTATGACCACCCGTGATATTTAAACCGTCTCTTTATTTGCCAATCTAAAATGGAATAAATTGATACCACACTAACCATTGATACTTATGAGTTCTTGATCTGTAATCCAGTGGTGTCGTGAAGCTTCCAACTCCTTCACAATGTCATTTCCTGCCATGTCTTAACCTGAACAATACCATATTGTGTTAATGCTATTTTAAACTGTGTCACTTTACTCGTTAGTAAGAAATGTGATGAATTGTCAGCACTGATACTTATATGTGCAAAACATGTCATCTGTCTGCTTGTTTATCTTTCAGAGTGAGGAGGATATAAGTGTCAAACAAGCGTAGTCTCATCAGCTTGCTCAGCTGCTTGCGCTGCACCTCCTGAGCAGGGCTAACCTTTCTTGAACTCTATTGAAGTGCTGTCGATTTTGTATATTATTTTTTCGGCGTGTTTATTTGCACTAGTGGCGATCTTTGATGCCCAGTGTATGTAATCTGCTGTCTGCTTGTGCTTTATTATCATAGTGGCGAACTTTGATGCCTAGTGGATGTAATATGTCATAATTTATTTGTTGTATAGTCTAGGTTTTTTCTTATTCACAATGCTGTAGTTTATTTACTGTATATATATCCTGTCTTCGCAGTAAACCGGCCAAACAGTAAAATTATGGTACATAATTGGGCCGTCATGCAAATCACTATGTATGATCCGCATCATGGGCCCAGCCATCTTGGTCCGTTAACATGCCTAAATGTAAACTGTCCCACTAGTAGATTTGGGCATTTAATAGGCCGAGTAAACAGCCGGCCCTATTTTCGCAAGAACTCAATGGGATTTTAGGAGGCTGAAAAGTTGGTTGGGCCTGAAACAGGCCGAACAGCTCATGGGCCGAAATAGACCTCGGCCCATGATTGTGCCAATCACATCACAGGCCGTTAACACGCCAAAATTGTCTCGGTACTTGTTTTGCCCAATCAGATTATCGGCTATGAGCCGGCGGGATGCAAACTGGGCCGTAGTTCGGCCCAACTATATGACGGGCTTTTAACAGGACGAAATAAATATAGGGCTGAAATGTTAAACGAGCCTTTAATAGGCCGAAACTAATATCATGCCGAATTACTAAATGGGCCTTTAACAAGTGGGCCCAAAAGCATAGCGTCTAGATGAAGGGATGAATCTGATATGGGCCATAATTTATCCCAAAGCCTCTTAAAGGTCCGGATCTGGTCTGGGCCGTAATTTGGCCCAGAACGTGGTAGGATTCTAACGGGCCAGATCTCATATGGGCATTTATTAGGCCCGGAACGTGGCAGGCTGTTAATGGACTAGATCAAATATGGGTCGGCATTTGGCCCAAAATAGGGCAGCCTGTTAACGGGCCGGCCCACTAGTGTCCTCAAAATCTTGTGGTCCTTTAGCTGGGCCGATGCACTATGGTCGGCAAAATCTCATGGGCCTTTAGCTGGGTCGGCCCATTATGGTCCGCAAAATCTTGTGGGCTTTAGTTGGGCCGGCCCATTTAATCTTTATGTGCCAATTTTGGGCCGGTCGACGTGTCAACATATCATAGGCGCATCTCGCCCATTGGATGAGTGACACCTGTGCCAACGCGGAACCGACACGTGGTTCCGACGGCCAATGATAATTTTACACGTGGAAAATCGGCATTGGTCGTGGCTGTTAGCGGGTTATCGGATCCAAAACAGGACCCGATAGCTTAACGGCGACCCGTTATGGTGGATGCCACGTGTCGGTCACCCTTGACGAAAGCACTTCCATGACGCAACATTTATTGTCATGGAAGTGAACACTTCTATGATGATAATTTTGGTAATGTCATGGAACACTTCTATGACAGCAAAGGTATGACTATCTTGATTCTATCATAAAATCGTCATGGATGTACATGCATGACAGCAAACGTGACCTACTATGACAAACACGTATCAGCACGGAAGTGTATTTTTTTGTAGTGCCTGGCATTCCTCCCGAGCTGCTGGCCCAGAGTGATATGCATCAATCGCTGGAAGGTCGCGCCGGCATTCCGCAGGCAAAAGGGCATGCAGGTGTAGCAATACACCCCACACAGGGATAGGAAAGTTGTCTTCTCGACGTCTTGCACTGCCATCTTAATCTGGTGGTAACCCGAGAAGGCGTACTGGAAGCATAGCAGGTTGCACTAGGCGGTGGAATCAACGGTCTGATCAATGCGCGGAAGAGGATAGGGGTCCTGAGGAAACCCTTGTTGAGGCTCGTGAAGTCGACGCACATGTGCTCCTTCCCGCCCTTTTTGGTGACGATGATCGGGTTGGCCAACCAATCTAGGTGTCATACTTCCCGAATGGTGCTGGGTTCTTGCAACTTGTGAACCTCCTGGACGGTGAACGATTGCTTCTCCGGGGCTTGCTGATATGTCCCCAACGTACCTATAATCTTTGATTGTTCCATGCTATTATATTATCTGTTTTGGATGTTTTATATGCATTTATATGCTATTTTAAATTATTTTTGGGACTAACCTATTAACCTAGAGCCTAGTGCCAGTTCCTGTTTTTTCCTTGTTTTTGAGTTCCGCAAAACAGGAATACCAATAAAACCTTCACGGTGATTTTCCTTGGACCAGAAGACAACCAGGAGACTTGGAGATGAAGTCGGAGGAGCCACGAGGCGGCCACAAGGACGGAGGGAGCGCCCAGGGGGGTAGGGCATTCCCCCACCCTTGTGGGCCCCTCGTGCACCTCCTGACCTAATTCTTTCGCCTATATATAACAATATATTCCAACACCAATAGGGGAAGCCACGAAAACACTTTTCCACCGCCACAACCTTCTGTACCCATGAGATCCCATCTAGGGGCCTTTTCCGGTGTCCTACCGGCAAGGGATTCAATCATGGAGGACTTCTACATCAACTTAAATTGCCCTTCCAATGAAGCGTGAGTAGTTTACCTCAGACCTACGGGTCCATAGCTAGTAGCTACATGGCTTCTTCTCTCTCTTTGATTCTCAATACCATGTGCTCCTCGATGTTCTTGGAGATCTATCCGATGTAATACTCTTTTGCGGTGTGTTTGCTGAGATCCGATGAATTGTGGATTTATGATCAGCTTATCTATTAACATTATTTGAATCTCCTCCAAATTCTTTTATGCATGATTTGATATCTTTGTAATTCTCTTTTAACTATCGGTTTGGTTTGGCCAACTAGATTGATTTTTCTTGCAATGGGAGAAGTGCTTAGCTTTGGGTTCAATCTGGTGGTGTCCTTTCCGAGTGATAGTAGGGGCAGCATGGCACATATTGTATTGTTGCCATCGAGGATATAAAGATGGGGTTTTCATCACATTGCTTGAGTTAATTCCTCTACATCATGTCATCTTAATTAATGCATTACTCCATTCTTTATGAACTTAATACTCTAGATGCATGCTGGATAGCGGTCGATGTATGGAGTAATAGTAGTAGATGCAGATTCGT
The DNA here is from genome assembly GCF_003073215.2 of Triticum urartu. Taxonomy (NCBI): domain Eukaryota; kingdom Viridiplantae; phylum Streptophyta; class Magnoliopsida; order Poales; family Poaceae; genus Triticum; species Triticum urartu. Next base: position 421,393,458 of record NC_053023.1, on the reverse strand, counting down.
TTCGGTCTACTTGACACGGACATTATGCCTATATTCATGATCATTGCCTTAGATATCGTCATAACTTTGCGCTTTTCTATCAATTGCTCGGCAGTAATTTGTTCACCCACCGTATTATTTGCTATCATGAGAGAAGCCTCTAGTGAAACCTCTGGCCCCCGGGTCTATTTTCCATCATATAAGTTTCCGATCTATAATTCTAGTTTTCGATTTACTATTTTTCAATCTTTTACTTTCCGATCTATAAACCAAAAATACCAAAAATGTTTACTTTACCGTTTATCTATCTCTATCAGATCTCACTTTTGTAAGTAACCATGAAGGGATTGACAACCCCATTATTGCCTTGGGTGCAAATTGTTTGATTGTTTGTGCAGGTATTCGATGACTTGTGTGTTATCTTCTACTGGATTGATACCTCGGTTCTCAAACTAAGGGAAATACATATCTCTACTTTCTTGCATCACCCTTTCCTCTTCAAGGGAAAAACCAACACAAGCTCAAAACGTAGAAGGAAGAATTTCTGGTACCATTGTCGGGAAGATCTACACCAAGTCCAGACATACCAAGTAACCATCATAAACTCTCATCTCTTGCATTACATTATTCACCATTCGCCTCTCATTTTCCTCTCCCCACTTCTAAAATGATTTTTGAAAACATTTGCCTTTTTTTCTCCCCTCTTCCGTTCATCTTCTCCGTTTGCTTTTTTATGTGCTTGTGTGTTGGATTGCTTGCTTTCTCACGATGGCTCAAGAGAATACCAAATTGTGTGACTTTTCAAACACCAACACTAATGTGGAATCGTGTGAAATTAATGCCGCTTTGCTGAATCTTGTTATGAAAAACCAATTTTCTGGCCTTCCTAGTGAAGATGCCGCATCTCATCTAAACAATTTCGTTGATTTGTGTGATATGCAAAAGAAAAAAGATGTGGATAATGATATTGTTAAATTGAATCTATTTCCGTTCTCACTTCGAGATCGTTCTAAAACTTGGTTTTCATCTTTGCCTAAAAATAGTATTGATTCATGGAATAAGTGTAAAGATGCTTTTATTTCCAAGTATTTTCCTCCGGCTAAGATCATCTCCCTTAGGAACGATATTATGACTTTTAAGAAGCTTGATCATGAACATATTGCACAATCTTGGGAGAGGATGAAATTGATGATACAAAATTTCCCTACTTATGGTCTGAATTTGTGGATGATTATACAAAATGTTTATGCCAGATTGAATTTTGCTTCTAGAAATCTATTAGATTCAGCCACAGGAGGCACTTTTATGGAAATTAATTTAGGAGAGGCTACTAAACTCCTAGATAATATTATGGTTAATATTCTCAATGGCATACCAAAAGATTTTCCACTAGTAAAAAGGTGCATGCAATTGAAGAGGTTAATGTTTTGAGTGGAAAGATGGATGAGCTTATGAAATTGTTTGCTAGCAAGAGTGCTTTTATTGATCCTAATGGTATTCCTTTGTCTACTTTGATTGAAAATAATAATGAATATATGGATGTGAATTTTGTTGGTAGGAACAGTTTTGGTAATAACGCGTATAGAGGTAATTTTAATCCTAGGACGTTTCCTAGTAATACCTCTAATAATTATTTAAATTCCTACAACAATTCTTATGGGAATTTTAATAAGATGCCCTCTAGTTTTGAAAATACTGTTAAAGAATTTATGAGTCCGCAAAAGAATTTCAATGCTTTGATTGAAGAAAAATTGCTAAAGATTGACGATTTGGCTAGGAACATGGATAGAATTTCTCTTGATCATGATTCTTTGAAACTTAGATCTATTCCACCCAAGCATGATATTAATGAGTCTCTCAAAGATATGAGAATTTCCATTGATGAATGCAAAGAAAGAACCACGAAGATGTGTGCTAAACGAGATTGGTTTGTAAGGGCGTGTTCTTCTAGTTTCTGTGAAAATAATGATGAAGATCTTAAAGTTATTGATGTGACTCCTATTGAATATTTGTTTTATAATATAAATCTTGATAAATATGGGACTGGATATGAGTCAACTTTAGTTAAAGGCGTCCCAATGATTCGGAGTTTTTAGATCTTGATGCAAAAATTGATAAAAGTGGGATTGGAGAGGTGAAAACTTTAGGTAGCAATGAACCCACTCTTTTGGATTTCAAGGAATTTAATTATCATAATTTTTATTCAATAGATTGTATTTCCTTGTTCAAATCCATGTTAAATTCTCCTTATGCTTATAATCAAAACAAAGCTTTTACTAAACATATTGTTGATGCTATGATGCAACCTTTTGAAGAAAAGCTTGAATTGGAAGTTTCTATGCCTAGAAAACTTTATGATGAGTGGGAACCTACTATTAAGATTAAGATTAAATATTATGAATGCCATGTTTTGTGTGATTTGGGTGCTACTGTTTCCACGATTCCAAAAACTTTATGTGATATGCTAGGTTTCCGTGAATTTGATGATTGTTCTTTAAATTTGCATCTTGCAGATTCCACTATTAAGAAACCTATGGGAAGGATTAATGATGTTCTTATTGTTACAAATAGGAATTATGTGCCCGTAGATTTCATTGTTCTTGATATAGATTGAATCCTACATGTCCTATTATTCTTGGTAGACCTTTCTTAGAACGATTGGTGCAATTATTGATATGAAAGAAGCAAATATTAGATTTCAATTTCCGTTAAGGAAGGGCATGGAACACTTTCCAAGAAAGAAAATTAAATTGCCATATGAATCTACTATGAGAGCCACTTATGGATTGCATACCAAAGATGACAATACCTAGATCTATTCGTGTTTTTATGCCTAGCTAAGGGCGTTAAACAATAGCGCTTGTTGGGAGGCAACCCAATTTTATTTTTTCGCGCTTTTTAGGTCCTGTTTTGCTTTAAATAATTTATCTAGCCTCTGGTTAGATGTGGTTTTTGTGTTTTAATTAGTGTTTGTGCCAAGTAAGGCCTTTGGGATAGCTTATGGTGATAGTTGATTTGATCTTGCTGAAAACAGAAACTTTTGAGCCCAGAAAATTAATTTTAATTTTTTGCAAAAGAGCGATAAAATACTGATTCCTTTTGTTGTAGATTAACAAACAAATTTCGTAGGTTTTCATAATTTGTCAGAATTTTTTGAGTTACATAAGTATTCGTGAGTTACATATTGGTACAGACTGCTCTGTTTTTGACAGATTCTATTTTCTATGCGTTGTTTGCTTATTTTGATGAATCTATGGGTAGTATCGGGGGGTATGGACCATGGAAAAGCTGGAATACAGTATATATTACACCAATGTAAATAAAGAATAAGTTCACAACAGTACCAAAAGTGGTGAATTATTTTCTTATACTAACGGAGCTTATAAGATTTTCTGTTGAGTTTTATGTTGTGAAGTTTTCAAGTTTTGGGTAAATATTTGATGGACTATGGAATAAGGAGTGTCAAGAGCCTAAGCTTGGGGATGCCCAAGGAACCCCAAGGTAATATGCAAGGACAACCAAGAGCCTAAGCACGGGGATGCCCGGAAGGCATCCGCTCTTTCGTCTTCGTCTATGGGTAACTTTACTTGAGGTTATATTTTTATTCGCCACATGATATGTGTTTTGCTTGGAGCATCTTGTGTGATTTGAGTCTTTGCTTTTTAGTTTGCCACAATTATCCTTGTTGCACACACCTTTTGAGCGAGACACGCATGAATCATGATTTATTAGAATACTTTATGCGCTTCACTTATATCTTTTGAGCAAGGCAATTTTGTTCTAGTGCTTCACTTATATATTTTTATAGAAATTGATGAACTCTCATGCTTCACTTATATTATTTTGAAATTCTTTAAACAGCATGGTAATTTTCTTTGGTTATAAATTTAGTCCTAATATGATAGGCATCCAAGAGGGATATAATAAAAACTTTCATATAAAGTGCATTGAATACAATGAAACGTTTGATTCCTTATGATTGTTTTGAGATATAATTATTGTGATATTAGAGTCATGCTAGTGAGTAGTTGTGAATTTGAGAAATACTTGTGTTAAGGTTTGTGAGTCCTTTGCGTTTGGATTGAGAACACTCGCCTTAGAATTTTTCTATTTCTTATACAAAAAATTAAACACAAGCAACCTAAGGTGAGATGTTTTTTCTTAGTACATATATAGAAAAGAAGCAACATAAAAGAAAAATCATTGCTAACATTTTCTGGAAGAATGAATAGTGTGGTGATTGTTCACATAACCAATGACCTACAAACCACCCCGCCAACATAAAATAACACTTACTCATAGCTTGTTTCTCCTATGGTTTCACAATAAGTAATCGGGTACGTATTTGTTTACATAGGCTCCTTAGGGATTTGAATGATAAAAAATGTTGTTAAGCATAATGTTCCTTTTTTCATCAATGAACAAGATATTGTCTATGTGTAGCGATGTGAAATTTATGTGCTAGTTCAAAGAAAAAATTGTTTAGAGTATTTTAATCCCTGGGTGGTAATCACAATTGAGCACCCATGTCATAGCTAGACTTTTGACAATGATGATAGTAGGGCTGGGTGTTCTGTATAAACCGAAAAATCAGTTTCTACCATTCGGTTTTTTTTTGAAAATTCGGTTAGACAAACTAAAAACCAAAAATGGTAGTTGAGATTAGTTAACCGAAAATTTGGTTAACCGTATATTCGGTTCGGTTTTTGGTTTTATACGGAATGACCATGCTTCAAGTATCTATGCTCCGATTGCACTAGCTGCACCATCTTATATAGGCAAAAAATCTAGCTAATCTCCTCAGTCGGGCGAGGTGGGACTAGAGCAGCGAAATGGTGTGGTCAGTTGTTCGCATGTGCGGGCACACCGTTCACAAAAAGCCCACGTTAGGTAGGCCTTATCCTTGTAGGCACTTGAATGGTCAGGCAGGCCCACATTATTTGAGATGCATGCACGATGCATTCGTGGGTGATTGTGGGTGGTTGGGCGTGTGACTCCTGGGAGACAACGTTGCACGCCTACGCCTGCTTTTGTGCTGTACAGTACAATCAGTCACGTTCGTTTTGTTTTTGTTTGGTTAACCGAGATGCAAACCGAACCTACCGAATTTTGTTCGGTTAGTGGACAGGAAAACTAATTTTTTTTCTGTAACGGTAAAAAAACCGAAAATTCAGTTTGTTCGGTTTTCAATTCGTCGGTTTTTATGCCCACCCCTAGATGATACTACTCATTAAGCAAAATGGTTTAGATGGTTTAGCATTTTATATGGCACATTATTTGGAAAATGTTATTTTACTTTGAAGAAGTTTATGAAAAATGTTAGGAAACATACATCTTACCTAGCTCTAGAAAATCTTCATTAAAAATCTTGGTTCCTTCATATATTAATATGGAAGAGAATAACATGGTACACGACCATTAAAGATGAATCTATTAGTTAAACATGGAAACAACAACACATACCATTCAAACAAAGATAGTTCTATTAATTGTTTCACACCCTCACAACATATTCTCACTCTTATGTTACTCCATTGATATTTTTGTTTCCAAAAACAAATAAAATCTATTAAAATTTCTCCACTTGAGCTAGAAGCTCTCGGTCTTCAACCATTTTGGTGCTAGTAGAAATATTTGTCCCGAGAATGGTAATCATGGGATGTCCAAGTACATATGGGAAGATCAACTTTGTAGGTGTTTCTTCCTTTCTTTCGCATGGGAACTCATGTGACCACCGTAGGCTTGAGATGTGTTGAATTTGCGACCGCAAATCTTGCATGTGTAATTACCCAAGGATGTAGAATCATGCAAAATAGCACTATCAGAAATGCCATTTGGACCAACTAGAGGGGTGTTATATTCTCTTGGTACATGTGAGGTTGCCATGAATGGAGAAATAGGGGCAGGTACACCATAAGAAGCATCATATAGTAGCCTTCCATCTTGTATGTTCTGTTGTTGCAATATAGTATTCGGTGTAAATGGGTCAATATTTTCAGGAGAACAATGAAATCCATATGGTAGTGAGTTTACCTCAGAGACATGCATGGCGGGCATGTCATAGATTGAACCATCCTCCATTGCTCCATTAGTGTTAAGGTGGGTATGAACAATAGAATTTGGATCTATTTGGATTAAGGATGTGAATGATGGAGACTCCATGGACGAGGTATGTGTATGATGATAGGAGTCAGCGTAATTCCACAAAGGGTTTGAAAGGAAGTCTTCATGCCTGAACATTTCATGTTCATCTTGATGGATTTCCTCATTGTTGGGTTGGGACACTATGGTATTAACCATGGATAAAGGATTAATAATTGTATCAGACAATTGTGGTGGGAGTGGTGCTAGACCTACATTCTCTTGGTGTGGCATCATGGAACTATCATTGACTGGCATCATGGTAGGTTCAGGTGGTGCATCGGGTGCAGATGAGGAGTTCGCCATGGAAGGTGAATCTGATGGTAGTGACTCAAAGGCCAAAATATCATTTAACACTGGCATGGCTCTCGTGCCTCTCAATGCTTCATGCAAGGGGGAAATGTAGGCATCATTCTCACCAGATGTAACTTTGTTGGGGTAGGAGCCATTAGGATCCATGACTACTAGCAAGATCGACAATTTGAAGCTATGGAGAAGAGAGACGCTTATGCTATGATAGTGCTTGAAGCTTATGAGGATTATTGCATAGGTAGATATCTATATATAAGGTTCTTACAGAACTATAGCCATGCATGGCCTCATGTAATATTGAATGATTACAAAATCTAGAATATCTAGATTTTAATCATTGTATTTATGGAACGTCTAAGAGATATCAGATATAAATTTGTCTAATAATTAACGAGATATTCTAGGATCTCTCAATGTGGAATTTGATCTTGCCCTATGTGTTAATACAATTTCGCATTAATGGCGTCATCTAATATTAATTATGACATTATCAAGAAGATCTGGAATTTATTCACTGATATTCATACAATATCTATGAGATATGAGATAAACATGTGTCTAATAATTAAAGAGATCTTCTAGGATCTTTATTTCTATATTTGATTTTGCATCAGTTTTAATATAACTTTCCAACACACCTTCTTTTGTTGGACACAAAAAAGCATCATCTATGATGATACAAGATAGCACGCGTCTTCCTAAACAAGTAATGTTAGTTTATGATATCAACTTTGAAAGTTAGTATATTAACTTCCTTATGGTTGCAGCATGTGTCCAAACTACTATTTCTAATGAAATAGTAATGCCATCAAGAAATACCCTCGGAGAGGCTATCTATGTCGTCTATTTCTGCTTCGTGATCTGTGCAATAATTACAACCCAGTTTTCCATTCCATTATTCTGTCAAGTCTTCTCTCCCTCCTCTTTGAACAAATTGCACGCCCTGTAGACTGTGCACACTTATTTCAATGCGTACTCAAGTGTGATAGATTTCCTTTTGAAGGGAGAGCTGTACAACTTGTGTGAATTCAAATTCAAATACTAACATATTTAAACAGATAATTAACTATTAGTTAGAGCATCAGTTATTAATAAAAACAATGGTTAATCAACTAATAGGAAATAATTAAAAGTGCCAATATGATATACAATGTTCCAATTTTATTAGTAAGTATCAAACATCTCAAATTACAAAATGTCCAAATATGATAAAGAGATAGATAATTAAAAAGTGCCAAAATTTTCATACTACAAAGTGCCAAAAATCTCATATTAGAAAGTGTGACAAAGTGCCAAAGTACGACCAAGTAACAAATTACCCCAACTCAAAAAAGTGGCAAAAATATAGAAATGTGCTAAATTCAAACTAAAAGGATATTCAACTTCATAGGATCTATGCATGAACAATTAAAACACGCACTTTCATAAGCTGTGTGTATGATAAATTCAATAATGCACACTTTTACAGGATCTGTGTATGAACAATTCAAAAGTGAGCACTTTAATAGGATCTGAGTATTGAGATTTCAAAAGTGCGCACTTTCACAGGATCGGTGTATAAAAATTTTGAAAGTGCGCACTTTCATAGGATATATGTGTCTATTTAAATCAAAAGTGCGCACTTTCAAAATCAAAAGTTCTATAAATTTACTAAGTTCTTAATAATAAAGTGCATTAGTTAAAGTGCGCACTTTGTAGCATGTAAATATGATCACAATTATAGAGATCCCACTTAGTGCTCTACATAGGTTAAGTGCCAAATCTAAATTCATTCCAAGATGGTTGTGTGTCAGATCCATCCGATCACATGCAAACATAAAAACAATCCTCCACAATCAAGGAGAGAGTGAGGGAGAGAGAGAGATAGGATACCACAGGGCCGACAGATGACTGCGTGTACGGGTCGGGGTAGAGGAGGACGAGGTGGAGTTCGTCCTCACTGCCAGGAGCACCAACAAGTAGGAGGACGAGGTGGAGGTCATCGAGGAAGAAGACCGGTGATGAGACATGCACGACCGTGGATGACTCCCTCGTCGACCACCACGTCCATCACGCACGGCCATCGATGAGGAGGTGGTGTACGGCGATGTATCTGGCGATCACGGCCATGGTGGTACACGGCATGGTCGACATGGAGCTCTCCCTTGCTATCTCCTGGTTACCTGAGGTGGATCTGGTCATGGTCGTGGAGGTGGATTCAGTCACCATCATGACTGAACGAAAAATGAGGGTCAATGCCGGTGACCCACACGAGCAACACCGTCCATCGTGGGTGGATCCTCTGGATCCCACACAAGAGAGGAGCGCCGATCCGAGGAAGATGTAAGGTCATCGGTTAGGGAGGCCATGCCAAATTCAACTATCATGGGGAAGGAGGTGGGAGGTTGTGGCCGGCATGGAGCCTGGTGGCGCGTCGGTTGGGTAGCAAGGGGGGCTAGAGCTTGAAGGCGAGGAGAGGCGGGCCTGGTGGGCAAAGGGGTGGTGTATGGCGTCTAACACCGGCGTGGGTGAGGCGCTAGCGGCAAGCTCCGATCTAGATCTCAATTTGGCTTCAGATCGGGGATAGGAGGAGATAACATGAGGGAAAGAGAGAGAGAGACCGAGAGAGAGCACGGTGGGTGGAGAGAATGAGATAGAGGGGTGGGTGGGTCGGTCTAGCTATATGGTCACTGGGCGGCAGGGTGTGGAGCCCTCTCTTGCCACTTATATGACTATTTTATCCCTCACTCTATTTGCTCTCGCCTAGCACATATCTCCTGACCGTGGGTGGTGGTGATATTCTTGTCCTGGGTAGTGTTTAATATTAGAAATTCTCTCTCTCTGGCGGAGAGAAATTTGTCGATATATCTCTATCTTCAAACCAGTTTTAAATATCCAATTCTACAACCTTCACCAAAATATTGCCTTTATCATTGGAAAATATTTTAAATTCTTGTAAATATCCAATGATACGAACATTATGCTCTTTGGTAGCTACATAAATGGCTTCTTCACTTCCTCTACATCTCAATTGTATTGTTCTTCAACATACATATCCATGGCTTCAAGCCACTCTCCATAACATGATTTGCCATGTAAATCATGGGTACTTAATCAATTATAAGTTCATAGTTATAGCTAACAATACTTTCAGAATTATATTTTCCTTTTTCTGACTAATTCTTTTCATGCGCTGGAAATGTATGCTTGGAATATTTTATACTTGCGGGATGCATAGTGCATACACATTCCAGGAAGACAAGCACATTCACCATTGTGTTATATGGAAATATCATTTATGCAATTATGCAAAAATGGAATCTTGGAATATTGCATTATGTCATTTTGACATGTCCATTATTTATGACTTCGCTCTTGTAGGTACCTGATGCAGGAATTTAGAAATTGATGACTTTTGAACCAAACATTTGATTCATGATTCTCTGGAACTATCATGTTTGTTGTGATACTTTTATCATTATTATTTTTACAAATTTATAAGCTTTTACATTGATAACGAGACTTGAGAGGCATTAAATTTCACCATTTCTCAACTAGGTCTGCTACTAGGGCTCAAATCTTAGGTCAATGTCTATGAGCTCTTATCTTTGATCAATCATGGGTTTAGATTCATTTATCCAAGAGTCTCTAAGGTAGATGACAAAGTGACATGTTATATTCTACCAGCACTAAACATGATAACCTAAACCAACAGACTCTCAAAAAAATGTGAAAGGAGGCCTTCACTTACACTATTTTCTATATTGGTTTGCAATCCAAGTACATGCCATGCAGACTTATCCTATGATGTGAGACATCTTCGTTAACTTCCCTTGTTTTGTACCTAATAGATTCCCCTCATGCTGTACCAACTGTTGTCACTTGAGGAAGAAGTTGATTTCTTATTGCATTCTATGCAATCCAACCGACTTGTTTGTTGCGAAACTTACTATCTATATAAAGAAGATGATTCCATGTTTATCTTGTATTTAATCAAATGCATTCATCTATATTGTAATGTCAATCAGATATTATCATTGTACATGTATGGAAAGCAACTACACAAAGTAAACATCATTCTCATAAGATGTAGACCCAAACACCTAGTTTCCAGACCTAACATGTGCAAATTTGGGATCTTATTTTCCGTAAAACAAAATTGTCTTAGGGGCTTTACTCTACCTCATTCTTGAAGAAAATGTCATTTTCATAAAAAACGCCATTTTCATGTAAATAAAATATAACAAATAATAGTAAATGAGTTCTAACTCCACAAATTATTATCCATATGAGTAACGATACCAAGTTCATATGGCGTTTATGCAAACAACATCTAGCCGCTACTTGTTATATGTTCTACTCAAGAAACTCATTAAAATACACCTTGACAATATTATTGCATTTCTTCAAAAAAATCTCAGCTAATGTCATTAGACTCAGACATTGATAAATGGAGAAATCTTAAATGACAACATCAATTTATTAATGATTAAAGGGGGCTTCTAGGAATGAAATATTCACTACTGCAGAAACACCCTCTCATGACCAATCACTAGTGATGGCCACAATGCAACCCGTCACTAGAGGTAGGGTGTGGGTAACATCTTTCCCATCACTGGTATGTCGACCAAGGGGACATGTATAACATACAAATGACTAATGCTTGAACCACCCATTAGTGGTTGATTCCACTAAAAATGCATCTTGTTTTCTCAGATTTTTTCCCTTGCACACGTTTGGCATGTGCGTGTTCTTGTTCTAATTTAGTCATATTATTTCCAAAATCATAGAAACATTGGTTGTTAAATATGATTGCAAGTTTTAGGTAATTTATGGAAACCAACACCACAATAGCATGAATGTAGTGAAGTTTAAGAACTTTATTTTGAAGATGGAGTAAAGGACCTATCCAAACTCCTAACTAGGCACTGGTTCAATTGCACTCGACCATACTACCTAGTCTCACCTTCATTGCTTCAACCACAACAAAACCTGTGAATGAAGGTAAGACATTTTATGAACACAACCACCACAAAACTTGGAGAGAAGAAGATAGATGAAATCTAGAGGGAGTTGCTTCACTTAGATCAGTCCTAGGTCCCTTGATATATGTGGATCCACCTGCCAATAATCATAGATCTACTCCATGATAGAGAGCGAGAGAGATTCACATTTGTGAGATAGAGGTTTGAGTTCTGCATTCCATGCTCTATCTCCCATATTAAGAATCGGTCAATCATCCATTCTATAGTGACTATCTATGGTATACTAGAGATGAATTCATTTTCCCGATCATTGTCGTTGACTATGATTCCTCTTTAGTGAGCACTTAGTCCCCCTCGGGAGTGGGAGATGTAGGCCATTAATAAAATGTGAATTTCATAATGCTTATTTGACATTTATTTGATTAATTTGATATTTAGTTGTGCAATTGTTTACCTATGGCGTACGAATTGCTTTTTGTCTAATGTAAAGGCAAAGGCGGTATGATCTAAATACTAACGTGGCTAAGCACATATTTCCAAGCAATTGCACTACCTTCATGTGACATGTAGTGGTATCAAAGAGAGTCGAAGGCGAGAGGAGCAAAAGCAAAGCAAAATCACTTAAGGCATTGGTCCAATCTCTTTATCTTAATTACCCTATTTATAGTAATCTGGAGGAGTACAATAGTGTTTCAAAACCGAGTAGGGGGATGATGACCCACAAGTCTAGGGGATTGCCATTGTCTTTTATGGGAAGTAATAACCTAATTTATTGATTCAACAGAAGAGCTCATCTTCTCAGAATATCATAGGCTTGTATTCCATATATAGATAGAAATGCTTCATACAAAATTGCTTCTCATCAACAATCCAACACCACTTGCTTCAAGGTCCATAAAGGTGACTAAGCATTATTAAGGTGGCCTTGTGGGTTAACCAAAATAATGCAATATATATACACATACAGATGAGCTATTCTATTTCACATACTATTCTCGAACTAACGACTTAGAGCGGTAGAACTCATGATTTCATCTTGTTGAACTAATCAAATTCTTAGTTAAAAAAATGAGAATTCTTTTTGTCAGAACAGGGCATGTAATATATCATTGGAAACCTCTTGACAGCTATAATAAAACTCATATATGATTTTTTTTGTGAAATCATCACGGTTTAATATCAATTTTAAAAGAAAAAAAATCATATTTTCAAATTCAAAAGCACGAACTGTATTTTGACCTCATTTTCGAACGGTTTGTTGGAATTCAAATGAGATGCCCCTGGAAAGATGGTGGGAATCCGCTTGTTTCATATATAGATTGTTTTTCCAAATTCTATATGGTTTAGAAGTAATTTGAGAAACGGTGAAATTCTTGGTGAAATATATTTTCTTGATTTTTTGCAAATGGTTTGTCAGATTGACACAAATGATACGGAGTTGGAAAGCTATGGGAAATCAATAACTTTTGCGTATAGAAGTTTTCTTAATTCCTTACAGTTTAAATTCGAATTCAAATACGATCAAAGTTGATTTTGAATGCGGATATTTTAAGTTTGTCAAAATTGTGCAAATAATATATCGTTGGGTATCGAAAATGCTAAACTTGTCATGTCGAATGTTTTCTCAAATTCTCAAATGCCGAATAGTAATTTGGAATGTAGTGATACCAATCGTGTTGTTTCTCGTTGGAAAAATAGAGTACCCGAACTGATCTATGTGTGTGTATTCATACTGAGGTATTTTTTATAGAGTAATTTTGAATGGTTCCAAAAACAGAGAGTACTTGAACTGATGTCCGTATGGGTTTGTACTGAACGTGTTTTCACATAGTAGACGGATACGTCTCCAACCTATCTATAATCTATGAAGTATTCATGCTATTATATTACCATTCTTGGATGCTTTACAATCATTTTATAGTAACTTTATATCATTTGTTGGGACTAACCTATTGACCCGGTGCCTAGTGCCAGTTGTTATTTTTTACATCGCGGGAAATCAATATCAAACGGAGTCCAAACACCGCGAAACTTTTGGTGGATTTTTTACGGACGAGAAGATATAAAATGGGTCAGAGGCACCTAGGGGGGTGCCCCGAGGGGGGCACAACCCACCTGGGCGCGCCTGGGGGCCCAGACGCCCAGATGGGTTGTGCCCACCTCGGTGACCTCCCGCACCCCCTCTTCGCCCTATAAATTGCCAAATATTCCAAAACCCTCGGGGTAACCCTAGATCAGAAGTTCCGTCACCGCAAGGCTCTATAGCCATGAGAAAACAATCTAGACCCCGTTCTGACACGCTACCGAAGGGGGAAATCATCACCGGTGGCCATCTTCATCATCCCGACGACCACCACGATGAGGAGGGAGTAGTCCAACCTCGGGGCTGAGGGTTTGTACCAGTAGCTATGTGTTTAATATCTCTCCCTTTATCGTGTTCTTGAGATGTCACGATCTTGATGTATCGCGGGCTTTATTAATATAGTCGGATCATATGGTGTTTTCCCCTCTCTTTCTTGCTGTGATGAATTGAGTTTTCCCTTTGAGATTCCATTTTATCGGATTGAATACTTTTATGGATTTGGGAGAACTTGATATATGTCTTGCATATGAATACTCATGGTGACAATGGAGTATTATTTTGATTCACTTGATATATGTTTTGGCACTCAACTCGTGGATTCCTGAGGTGACATTGGGGGAATCTATGCATAGGGGTTGATGCACGTTCTTGTCTTTGTTTCTCCGGTAGAAATCTTGGGGCACTCTTTGAGGTTCTTTGTGTTGGATTGAGTATTACAAATCTAAAATTATTTGTTGTTATTTTAGTATGAACTCTTGGATAGATCGATCAGAAAGAATAGCTTCGAGGTGGTTTCGTACCCTACAAACAACTTCTTATTATGTTCTCCACTAGATAAGAATTTTGGAGTGATTCTTCATTGCACGTTGAGGGATGGTTATGTTATCCAATTATATTAGCATTGTTGAGAGATTGCACTAGCGAAAGTATGGACCCTAGGCCTCATTTTCAAGCATTGCAGTACCGTTTTTGTGCCCGTTTTCTGATTGCTACCATGCTGTTTTTATTTTTTCATATTATAAAAATATATTTCTACCATCCATATTACACTTTTATCACCATCTCTTTGCCGAACTACTACACCTATACAATTTGCCATTGTATTGGGTGTGTTGGGGACACAAGAGATTTCTTGTATTTGATTGCAGGGTTGTTTGAGAGAGACCATCTTCATCCTACGCCTCCCACAGATTGATAAACCTTACGTCATCCACTTGAGGGAAATTTTCTACTGTCCTACAAAACACTGGGCTTGGAGGCCCACAAGAGTCTACGAACAAGTTGTGTAGTAGACATCAAGCTCTTTTCTGGCGTCGTTGCCGAGGAGGTGAGTGCTTGAAGGTATATCTTTGGATCATGCAATTGAATCTTTTAGTTTCTTGTTTTATCACTAGTTTGGTTTATAAAAAGAAAACTACAAAAAATGGAATTGGGGTTGCATCATATTATTGATCATCTTTATAATATCTTTCTTGAAAATGATGGTTCAGAAAATTGTGCTCAATATCTTTCTTGTTGTACCACTAGTTTGGTTTTATCACTAGATTGGTTTATAAAAGAAAACTACAACAAAATGGAATTGAGGTTGCATCATATTATTCATCTTTATAATGTACTTCGTGAAAATGATGGAAAGAAAAATTGTGATAAATTGATAGAAGAATAATTCAATAGAATGTTTGGTATAAATGATGAGCATGATTGCAATGTTGTTAGTAGGAACTCTTTGAATATCCATGGTGCTAGTGATATGGAAAGCAATAAGCTTGGTGTCGGGGGGATGAACCCCAGGCAGGCAACAGAACCCGGATCCTTTTCAAAAACATCGGGGCCAGCAACGCCCCTCAATCCGGCTCACACTTGGTTGGGTTGCTCAACCCGGCCAAGTACCTTGACGCGGCCCCAACGGCTGGCGCAAGACGGCCGAACCCGGCATGCTAAGACTTCTCCAACAAGCTAGCTCCCCCCTTGGCGTATTCCTCAACCCGACCACCGTTCAGCTCCCGTACCATCGCAGTTGTATGATGGGTTGAGTCTCCATTCAAGGTTGAGCAACGGAACAGTGCCCCACTAACTCCTTTGGCTAGCCGAGGTGTTGCAATAGTGCCCCACCTACCCTGCTGACCAGGGCTGGGGTGGCTACAGTGCACCCGTCATCACTGCTGACGCCAGCGGGCGGCGACCTGACGGTGCGCCACTATAGCGGACTCGACCCGGCCATTCTGTGACGATCGACAAGACGGAAATAGTGCCCCCTGGCGCACGCGGCACGCGCCCGGGGAACCCGTCGAGTCCTCACACCCGGTGGGTCCCAGCACCGGCTTCGCGGACAATGACAACCCGGCCCCATGGCCTTGTAACATTACCATTGTAACCCTGGGGGGTTGACCTATAAAACCCCACAAGAGCCCTCACGTACAGAGAGATCGATCACATGCACAACACACACGACCAGACCAGCCACACCCATGCATAAGGAGAGGTAGCAGTCTAAGCCTTGGCCTGTCTTCCTTCTTCCTCCATACAACTCGAGGAGCAACCTTGTACGGGCGCATATAAACCAAACTTGGCAGGACTAGGGGTGTTATCTCTCCGGAGAGCCCCGATGTAACACCCACGATGCAGCTATATCTCCCACGTGTTGAAGCACGACTTAGAGGCATAACCGCATTGTAGGCATGTCGCAAGAGGGGTAATCTTTACACATCCCATGTACTGAATAAGAAAGGGATAAAGAGTTGGCTTAGAATCGCCACTTCACACAATACATAAATATAGCATTACATCATCCAGATACAATCAAGGTCCGACTACGGAACCAAATAAAGAAAGACAACCCCTAATGCAAAAGATCCCGGATCGCCCCAACAGGGCTCCACTACTGATCGAAAGGAAAACGAGACAACACAATGAACACAATCTTCATTGAGCTCCTCCTTGAGCTCGATTGCGTCACCTGCACGGTATCATCGGCACCTGCAACTGGTTTCGGAAGTAATCTGGGAATCACGAGGACTCAGCAATCTCACACCCTCGCGATCAAGACTATTTAAGCTTATGGGTAGGTAAAAGGTATGTGAGGTGTTGCTGAAGTAAGCACTAGCATATATGGTGGCTAACTTACGCAAATGATAGCGAGAAGAGAAGGCAAAGCACGGTCGTTAACTAGAAGTGATCAAGAAGTGATCTTGAAACTACTTACGTCCAAGCATAACTCCAACACCGTGTTCACTTCCCGGACCCCGCCGAGAAGAGACCATCACGGCTACACACGTGGTTGATGCATTTTAATTAAGTTAAGTGTCAAGTTTTCTACAACCGGATATTAACAAATTCCCATCTGCCCATAACCGCGAGCACGTCTTTCGAAAGTTCAAAACCCTGCAGGGGTGTCCCAACTTAGCCCATCACAAGCTCTCAGTGTCAACGAAGGATATTCCTTCTCCCAGGAAGACCCGATCAGGCTCGGAATCCCGGTTACAAGACATTTCGATAATGGTAAAACAAGACCAGCAAAGCCGCCCGGAAGTGCTGACAAATCCCGATAGGAACTGCACATATCTCGTTCTCAGGGCACACCGGATGAGCGCTCTATATAGCTAAAACCAAACCTCGA
The DNA here is from genome assembly GCF_003073215.2 of Triticum urartu. NCBI lineage: Eukaryota > Viridiplantae > Streptophyta > Magnoliopsida > Poales > Poaceae > Triticum > Triticum urartu. The sequence goes on along the minus strand of NC_053023.1, from coordinate 421,376,363 downwards.
GTTTCCCCGAGGGGGCGTTGCAAAGGACTCTAGTTTGGACCAACACTCAGAGGAGCACTGGCCCGGGGGGGGGGGGTTAAAATAAAGATGACCCTTGAGTCTGCAGAACCCAAGGGAAAAAAGGCTTAGGTGGCAAATGGTAAAACCAAGGTTGGGCCTTGCTGGAGGAGTTTTATTCAAGGTGAACTGTCAAGGGGTTCCCATTATAACCCAACCACGTAAGCAACGTAAAATCAAGGAACATAACACCGGTATGACGGAAACTAGGGCGGCAAGAGTGGAACAAAACACCAAGCATAAGGCCGAGCCATCCACCCTTTACCAAGTATATAGATGCATTAATATAATAAGAGATATTGTGATATCCCAACAAATATCCATGTTCCAACAAGGATCAAACTCCGGTAACAAAGAATGATCAAACGAAAGGAAAATGATCAAACGAAAAGAAACACCGTTGAAGAGATTTAAAAGAGAGATTGCACCGGTTGAATTAATGGCTAGAATGAGATAACAACCTCGAGATATCTTGAACGGATTAGGAATGAAAACACGAATCTCCTGAGATATCTTCAGCACTCCAGAACAAAAGAATAGCGAGAGGTGAATGATTAGGGGTGCACCGGCATGAGAAAAACATTTGAAACGCGGAAAAGGATATGATCAACGCGAGAATTGAATCCACCGAAGAAGGAAAAGAATGAAGAATGATGAGCTTGAAGCTCCATTAGAATCTTCATGAGAATCACCGGATAAGAACATTGACGGATAAGGAATGGAGAGGCTTCCCATCAATAAAAGGATACTTAAATAAGAAATCTGAGTCCTTGAAGAAAAAGGGTGGGAGGGCAGGTAAAACAAAGGTAACTTGGGACGGATGAAGCAAACAACGTTGAGAAGACTTGGAGTTGATCTTGCGGATGAGACAAATGATAGGATCATCTTGAAGAGAATCGCACCGGTTGACAAGTATTGACATGAATAACTCGATGATCGAGAGGGATTAGTATTCACATAGGAACATGAGAACACCGCTTAGGAACATGGCGGCGGCGGGCGGGCGGCGGTGGTTGCGTGGGCCGGGCGGGCCTGCCTCGGGCCTGAGCGGGCCGCGATGGGGAGGAGAGAGAGAGACGCGGTGAGGTGGCACTGCCGGATTGGAGGAGGAAGGTGGCGGCGCTGACGTGGCGCGATGCCATTGGTCGGACTGAGGTGGCCAGCTCTGGTGGACATGTCCAGTGCAGCGTGGACGCGTTCGGCGGCGCGGAGGGAGTTGGATCTAGGGTTTCATCTGCGTGGAATTTTCGAAGGAGAGCACATATTTATAGGTAGAGGGAGCTAGGAGAGTCCAAATGAGGTGCGGTTTTCGGCCACGCGATTGTGATCGAACGATCGAGAGGATGGAGGGGGTTTTGGTGGGTTTTGGGCCACTTTGGAGGGGTGTTGGGCTGCAACACACACGAGGCCTTTACGGTTCCTCGGTTAACCGTGGGAGTATGAAACGAAGTCCAAATGGCACGAAACTTGACAGGCGGTCTACCGGTAGTGAACCAAGGCTGCTTGGCAAGTCTCGGTCCAATCCGAGAATGTTTAACACCCGCACACGAAAAGAAGCAAACGAGGACGCCGGAGGACATAGGAGCACCGGATTGCAAAATGGACAACGGGGAAAATGCTCGGATGCATGAGATGAACATGTATGCAAATGCGATACACATGATGACATGGAAAAATGCAACACGCAAACAAACGACAAGGCAACAATAGCGAATAACTGGAACACACCTGGCGCAACGGTCTCGGGGCGTTACACCCAAACCTGGGTATGTCTTGCGTCCCGCGCTCGCTCATATCGACCTTGCCTCTGGAGCCCACCGGTGCCCTCGAGCCTCCTCCTCTATTTAGCCATCCTTTGGCATCTACCATGCGCCCACCACAGGGACCAACAGAACACAGTGTCTGCCGTGCACATACGTGCTCACAGCTAACTGTATACGGGCGAAAGAGTTCTGCGTTCCATGACCGGGTTGTTTCTTCGCCGGTGGTGTCTCTCTTCCGCTTGTTTGACTTGCGGGCGTCGATGAGGTAGTAGGCATTGCGGTCACACAAGGCCTTGCTGACGATGAAGGGGCCTTCCCATGGGAAGGACATCTTGTGTTGGTCGGCTTGCTGCTAGACGAGTCAGAGGACGAGGTCTCCCTCGCGAAATGCGAGGGGCTTGATCTTCTTTCTGTGGTAGTGCCTTAGGTCTTGTTGATAGATGGCTGACCGGCTGAGCACCAAGAGGCATGCTTCTTCACATAGGTTGACACCGTCTTCGCGGGTTCCTTGGCTTCAGCTTCGGAGTACATCACGACGCATGGTGAGTCGAACTCGATGTCGGTCGGGATGATGGCTTTGGCTCCGTAGACGAGGAAGAATAGGGTGAACCTGGTCGACTAGTTCGGCGTTGTGCGGAGGCTCCAAAGCACGGCTGGCAACTCGTCGAGCCAGTTGCCGGGTGAACCGACGAGTGGATCGACGAGCCGCGGCTTGATGCCTGATAGAATGAGGCTGTTGGCCCGCTCGACCTGGCCATTGGATTGTGGGTGCGCCATGGAGGCCAGTACGAGGCGGATGCCGGAGACGGAGCAGTATTGCACGAACGTGCCCTTGGAAAAGTTGGTGCCATTGTCCGTGATGATGCTGTTTGGGATGCCCTAGCGCATCGTGATATCCTTTATGAACCGGACGGCTGTTGGCTCATCCAACTTCTTCATCGGTCGTGCTTCGATCCACTTGGTGAACTTGTCCACCGCCACCAGCAAATGCGTCATGCCACCTTAGGTGGTCTTGGAAGGTCCCACCATGTCGAGTCCCCAGACCGCTAAGGGCTAGGTGATCGAGATGGTTCGGAGTGTTGAGGCCGGCTGGTGGCTGCGCTTGCTGAAGCGTTGGCATCCCTCACAGTTGAGGACAAGCGACTCGGTGTCTTGGAGGGCCGTGGGCCAGTAGAAACCATGGTAGAAAGCCTTAGCCACCAGGGTTCTCGAGGCGGCATGGTGCCCACACTTTCCCGGATGGATGTCGAGGAGGATCTCAATGCCCTTGTCTTGTTCGACGCAGCGCTGGAAAACGCCTGTTGAACTGATTTTGACGAGCTCGTTGTTGATGACGTTGTAGGCGGATGCCTGGCGTTGCACTTGCCGAGCTTCTGTCTCATCCGTGGGGAGAACCCCGTTCTCTTGGAATCCGGAGATGGGCAGTGCCCATGATGGGGCCATCACCACGGCGAAGACGGCCAGCACGTCGGGTTCCACGACAGCAGCCCCCGGGTCGAGGACGGCGGCGGCCGGGTCGAGGATGATGACAGCCGGGTCGAGTGTTGCAGCCCCCGAGCCGGGTTGGACACTCCTCGGGTTGGGTTCAGCAGCCCCCGGGCCAGGTTCGGTGGTCCCCATGCTGGGTTCAGTAGCCCCCGGGCCGGGTAGAGGTGCGGCTGGGTTGTCCGAGACAAAGATGGACTCAGAGTCCGGGCCCGGCTTGACAGATGGTTTGTGTAGGTGCTCGAGGGAGATGCCGGGCGGGACAGACTACCGGGACGAGCCGGTCTTGGCCAGTGCGTTAGCGACTTTGTTTTCCGCACATGGGACATGGAGGAACTCGCAACCATCGAAGAAGTCGGACAGCTGTTGGACGAGGAAGCGGTAGATTGCCATGTTGGCATCGCGGGCGTCCCACTCACCGTTGGACCAGTGCACCACCAGGTCCGAGTCGCCGTAGCACAGGATGCGTCGAACACCGAGTTCCTTGGAAAGCTGGAGGCCATGCACAAGGGCTTCGTATTCGGTGACGTTTTTGGAGGTGGCGAAGTGGATTTGGAGCGCGCACCAAAGCCGGTCGCCCTTCTGCGAAGACAACACGATGCTGGCACCCAAGCCGAGGCATATCTTGGAGCCGTCGAAGTGCATGTGCCAATGCGTCGAATCCGGCGGCGGCGGCTGGTACTTGGTCTCGGTCCAGTCGATGAGGAAGTCGGCCAGGGTTGTGTGCACGTACGTATCACTGCCTTTTGGCATCGACCTACTTGAAGAAGCACGCCTCTTGGCACTCAGTCGGTCAGCCATCTATCAGTAAGGCCTAAGGCACCACCACAGCAAGAAGATCAAGCCCCTCGCATTCCATGAGGAAGACCTCGTCCTCCGACTCGTCCAGCAGCAAGTCGGCCAACACAAGCTGTCCTCCCCATGGGAAGGCCCCTTCATCGTCAGCAAGGTCTTGTGCAACCGCAATGCCTACTACCTCATCGATGCCCGCAAGTCAAACAAACAAAAGAGAGACACCGCCGGCGGAGAAACAACCCGGCCATGGAACGCAGAACTCCTCGTCCTCTGTTTAGCCATCCCTTGGAATCTACCATGCGCCCACCACGAGGACCAGCAGAACACGGCGTCTTCGCCACCCGGCGAAGCGCACTCCAGTCGCAACCGGACCCGGCAAAACCACGCTCCGACGGCTGCCAGTGGTTTGGGCGACGAGCTGGCCCCGGAAGACCGGCGCCAACATGATCCTCCCCCCGAACCCGGCCGACGTCCGGCTTCAGCCGACCCGGCCCCCTGCGGCGCGGTCGCCAGCTAGCTGGCGGTGCCATCAACGACGTCGAGACCTGCCACCGCCTCGACCAACTCACCCTCTCCCTAGAGCTGGAACAGAACAACGCCGTCGGGCTGATGACCCACAAGTATAGGGGATCTATCGTAGTCCTGTCGATAAGTAAGAGTGTCGAACCCAACGAGGACCAGAAGGAAATGATACGCGGTTTTCAGCAAGGTATTCTCTGCAAGTACTGAAATAAGTGGTACTTACGAGGACCAGAATTCCAGCTGCCGGCATTCTCCATCCTTGTGTAAACCTTGTAAAATAAGAGAGAATAGCCATAAGTATTGTGACATAAAGTGAAATGACAGTCCATAATGCGATAAATATCAATATGAAAGCATGATGCAAAATGGACGTATCAACTCCCCCAAGCTTAGACCTCCATTGTCCTCAAGCAAAAAGCCGGTAACAATAAATATGTACTCATGTTTAGAGGTAGAGGCATCGATAAAAAATAAAATACGGACATGAAGGCATCATGATTATTCTTATAACAGCAAAATATATAGGTTTTGTCATATGATTACTTATGTTCAAGTGATGTTCTATTCACAATGCAAAAGTATAAATCATAAACCTTATTGGGTTCCAACAAACTATAATCTCAGTCATTGAAGCAATTGCAATTTATCATAACATCGGAAAGAGTCTATGTCAGAGCTAAAAAGCAAGTCCACATACTCAAGTATCATTTAGTCCTCCATAATTGCTAACACTCATGTGATACTTGTGGTTACAGAGTTTTAATCGGACACAGAGAAAGATAGGGGCTTATAGTTTTGCCCCACAACCTTTTACTTCAAGGGTAATGTCAACAATAATGGTTCATGCTCCCCTACATCCAATTAGATATATGTATATCATGTTCTTTCCAACATGTTGAGCTTGCCAAAGGATAAAATGAAAAATGAAAGGTGAAGATCACCGTGACTCTTGCATAAGGAAGAAGATAATAATAAAGGATAGGCCCTTCGCAGAGGGAAGCAGAGGTTGCCATGCGCTTTTATGGTTGGATATATAAAATCTCAATGCGAAAGAACGTCACTTTATATTGCCACTTGTGATATGAACCTTTATTATGCATTCCGTCACTTTTATTACTTCCACATCACAAGATCGTATAAAGCTTATTTCTCCCACACCAATCAATCATACATATTTAGAGCATTTTTTATTGCTTTGCACCGATGACAACTTACTTGAAGGATCTTACTCAATCCATAGGTAGATATGGTGGACTCTCATGGCAAAACTGGTTTAAGGGTATTTGGAAGGACAAGTAGTATTTCTACTTGGTGCTGAGAATTTGGCTAGCATGAGGGGGATAGGCAAGCTCAACAAGTTAGAGGAACCATGACAACATACTTTATCTCAGATATAAGAAAGACATAACTCATTACGTTGTCTTCCTTGTCCAACATCAACTCTTTAGCATGTCGTATTTTGATGAGTGCTCCTAATCATAAAAGATGTCAATGATAATATATCTATATGTGAAAACCTCTCTTTCCTTATTACTTCCTATTAATTGCAACAATGACCAAAGCTATGTCTGCCAACTCCCAACAAATTTTAATCATCATACTCTTTCTATGTGAAGTCATTACTCTCAATAGGATCAATATGAACTCTTTGTTTCTTTTTATTCTTTTCCTCTTTTCTTTTATTCACCCAAGATCATGGCAAAATAACCAAGCCCTTGACTCAACACTAATCTCTATTATATATAGCTCACGGACTCGATTACATAGAGGGATCATAAAGCAAAGCTCAAAACTAGATCATGCCATAAACTTTATTTTACTAGATCAAGATACTACTAATAGGATCGAACAAAGAAAAATGGTAAAGATAAGAGTTGTGATTGTGATACGATATCGGGGCACCTCCCCCAAGCTTGGCAGTTGCCAAGGGGAGTGCCCATACCCAGATACTCAATTCTTCTTTGTTGGAGGAGACGGTGGTGGTGAGGTTGGCTTAGTTGATGGCTTAGTCTTCTCCCTTAATTTGTGCTACGACATTTTGATCCCTCAGCCCACCAACTTCCCACTCCAGGTTTAATATCTTTTTGCATAGGTCTTGCTTATTTTCCTGCAAGAGACGAAAAGGGATAAACTCGAACTTGGGTTTCTTTACCCTATCGGGGAGACTTGACCTTTTGAACTCCACGTGCATGTCCCCAGGTTGAGGTAATGGTGCTTCGTCTTCATCTGAGCTTGTCTCCTCCTTCCCCTTGGGTTCATAGTCCTCTTCTTCCTCCATGGTCCATCCATTATGTTCCACATCTCCATAGACCCTTGGATTTGCTAAGTAGTCATCCACATAGCTTTCTCCTTCCGAATCCTGGGAAGACAAGTTGATTTAATCTGCAACAGGACAGCTCGAAACAAAGACAGGAGATTTTTGCGTGATACGGGAGTCAAAACCTTCGGGAGAATATATAATGAATTTTTACCGACCAAAATACGTAACGTGCAAGAAAACGGAGTCCGGAGGGCACACGAGGTAGGGGGGAGCGCCCAGGGGGGTAGGGCACGCCCACCACCCTCGTGGGGCCCTCGTGTCCTTCCCAGACTCCTACTTATTTTTATATTTTTCTAAATATTCCAAAACAGAGAAATATTGCCTTAAAAATTGTTTTGGAGTCGGTTTACTTACCGTACCACATACCTATTCCTTTTCGGAGTCTGAAACATTCTGGAAAGTGTCCCTCATGTATTCCTCCAGGGTTACGGTTTCAATAATATTGGTTTCAACATTTATGGGATTACCTGAGATATAATGTTTAATTCTTTGACTGTTTACCACCTTCGGATTTGTGCCTTCGAAGTTGTTGATTTTTATGGCACCGGAACGATAGACCTCTTCGATAACATAGGGGCCTTCCCATTTAGAGAGAAGTTTTCCTGCAAAAAATCTTAAACAAGAGTTGCATAGCAATACATAATCACCTACATTAAACTCACGCTTTTGTATCCTTTTCTCATGCCATCTTTTAACTTTTTCTTTAAACAATTTGGCATTTTCATAAGCTTGGGTTCTCCATTCATTAAGTGAGCTAATATCAAATAACCTCTTCTCACTAGCAAGTTTAAAATCATAGTTAAGCTCTTTAATAGCCCAATATGCCTTATGTTCTAGTTCGAGAGGTAAGTGACATGCTTTTCCATAAACCATTTTATACAGAGACATACCCATAGGATTTTTGTATGCAGTTCTATAAGCCCATAACGCATCATCAAGTTTCTTAGACCAATTCTTTCTAGACCTATTAACAGTCGTTTGCAAAATTAATTTGATCTCTCTATTGCTCAACTCTACTTGACCACTAGACTATGGGTGATAAGGAGATGCAATTATATGATTAACATCATATTTAGCAAGCATTTTACAGAAGGCACAATGAATAAAGTGTGAACCACCATCATTCATTAAATATCTAGGGACTCCAAACCTCGGAAAAAGAACTTCCTTAAGCATTTTAATAGAAGTGTTATGATCAGCACTACTAGTTGGAATAGCTTCTACCCACTTAGTAACGTAATCAACGGCAACTAGAATATGTGTGTACCCATTAGAAGCAGGAAAAGGTCCCATATAATCAAAGCCCCAAACATCAAACGGTTCAATAACAAGTGAATAATTCATAGGCATTTCTTGGCGTCTACTAATATTACCAATTCTTTGACATTCATCGCAAGACAAGACAAACTTACAGGCATCCTTGAAGAGATTAGGCCAATAAAAACCAGAATGCAATACCTTATGTGCAGTTCTATCTCCAGTGTGGTGTCCTCCATAAGTCTCGAAACGACACTTGCGTAGGATCTGTTCCTGTTCATGCTCAGGTACACAACGTCTAATAACACCATCTACTCCTTCCTTATAAAGATGTGGGTCATCCCAAAAGTAATGTCTTAAATCATAGAAAAACTTTTTCTTTTGCTGGTATGTGAAGCTAGGTGGTATAAACATAGCAAAAATATAATTAGCATAATCCGCATACCATGGAGTACTACGAGAAGTACTTATAACATTTAATTGTTCATCTTGAAAGTCATCATTAATAGGTAGTGGGTCATCAAGAATATTTTCTAACCTAGACAAGTTGTCTGCAACAGGGTTCTCAGCTCCCTTTCTATCAACAATATTCAAATCAAATTCTTGTAGCAAGAGAACCCATCTAATAAGTCTAGGTTTAGCATCTTTCTTTTCCATAAGATATTTAATAGCAGCATGATCAGTGTGAATAGTTACTTTAGAATCAACAATATAAGATCTGAACTTATCACAAGCAAATACAACTGCTAAAAGTTCCTTTTCAGTAGTAGCATAATTTCTTTGAGCATTGTCTAGAGTCTTACTAGCATAATGGATAACATTTAATTCCTTATCAACTCTTTGCCCTAGAACATCACCTACAGCATAATCACTAGCATCACACATAATTTTAAAGGGTAGGTTCCAATCAGGTGGCTGAACAATAGGTGCAGAGACTAATGCTTTCTTAAGTATTTCAAATGCTTCTACACAATCATCATCAAAGACAAATGGTATATCTTTTTGCAATAAATTAGTCAGAGGCCGAGAAATTTTTGAGAAGTCCTTAATGAACCTCGTGTAAAATCCGGCATGACCAATGAAACTTCTTATACCTTTGATGTCATTGGGACATGGCATATTTTCAATAGCATCAACCCTGGCTTTATCAACTTCAATACCTCTTTCAGAAACATTGTGCCCCAAGAAAATACCTTCATTAACCATAAAGTGGCACTTCTCCCAATTCAAGACAAGATTAGTTTCTTCACATCTCTGCAAAACTCGATCAAGATTGCTCAAGCAATCATCAAAAGAGGAACCATAGACGGAAAAGTCGTCCATGAAAACCTCACAAATCTTTTCACAAAAGTCAGAGAATATAGCCATCATGCATCTTTGAAAGGTAGCAGGTGCATTACATAAACCAAAAGGCATACGTCTATAAGCAAAAGTACCAAAAGTGCATGTAAAAGTAGTCTTTGATTGATCTTTAGCCGACACAGGTATTTGAGAGAAACCAGAATAACCATCTAGAAAGCAAAAGTGTGTATGTTTGCATAATCTTTCTAGCATTTGATCAATAAAAGGTAAGGGGTAATGATCTTTCTTGGTAGCTTTATTTAATTTGCGGAAATCAATTACCATCCTATAACCTGTGATAATTCTTTGTGGAATCAATTCATCTTTATCATTAGGAACAACAGTAATACCTCCCTTCTTAGGGACAGAATGGACAGGACTTACCCACTCACTATCAGCAATGGGATAGATTATACCTGCCTCCAGAAGCTTTAGTATTTCTTTTCTTACCACTTCTTTCATTTTAGGATTCAGACGTCGTTGAGGATCACGAACTGGTTTGGCATCTGCTTCCAAATTTATTTTATGTTGACATAGAGTGGGACTAATGCCCTTAAGATCATTAAGAGTATATCCAATAGCAGCACAATGCTTCTTCAGAGTTTTCAATAATCTTTCTTCTTCATGCTCTGAAAGGTTAGCACTAATAATAACAGGATATATCTTCTTTTCATCAAGATAAGCATATTTAAGATTATCAGGAAAAGGTTTAAGCTCAAACACGGGATCACCCTTGGGTGGTGGAGGATCCCCTAAAATTTCAACATGCAAATTGTGTTTCAGAATAGGTTCCTGTTTAAAGAATACTTCATCTATTTCCCTTCTTTCATTCATGAACATATCATTTTCATGGTCTAGCAAATAGTTTTCTAAGGGATCACTAGGAGGTACGGCAATAGAAGCAAGACCAATAATTTCATCCTTACTAGGAAATTCTTCCTCACAATGTTGTTTACTAAATTTAGAGAAATTAAACTCATGAACCATATCATCCAAGCCAACAGTAACGACATTCTTTGTGCAATCTATGGTAGCATTGACAGTAGTTAAGAAGGGTCTACCAAATATAATGGGACAAAAGCTATCTTGTGGGGAACCAAGAACAAGAAAATCAGCAGGATATTTAGTTTTCCCACACAAGACTTCAACATCTCTAACAATTCCCATTGCTGAAATAGTATCTCTATTGGCAAGTTTAATTGTGACATCAATATCTTCTAACTGAGCAGGTGCAATTTCATTCTTAATTTCTTCATATAAAGTATGCGGTATAACACTAGAACTAGCACCCATGTCACTTAAGCCATGATAACAATGATCTCCTATTTTAACAGAAATAACAGGCACGCCTACCACAGGTCTATGTTTATCTTTAGCACAAGGTTTAGCAATTCTAGCAGTTTCATGTTCGAACTGAATAACATGCCCATCAATATTATCAGACAAGAGATCTTTAACAATAGCAATATTAGGTTCTACTTTAACTTGCTCAGGAGGTGTATAAGTTCTAATATTGCTTTTACGAACAACAGTTGAAGCTTTAGCATGATCCTTTATTCTAACAGGGAAAGGTGGTTTCTCAATGTAAGAAGTAGGAACAATAGGATCATTATAAGTGACAGTCTTTTCTTCAACTTTAATAGGTGCAGCTACTTTTACTTCTATGGGAGGATGATATTTAAACCACTTCTCCTTAGGGAGATCAACATAAGTAGCAAAAGATTCACAGAAAGAAGCTACTATCTCAGAGTCAAGTCCATATTTAGTGTTGAACTTACGGAAAATATCGGTATCCATAAAAGATTTAACACAATCAAACTTAGGTGTCATACCTGACTCCTTACCTTCGTCGAGGTCCCAATCTTCAGAGTTGCATTTAATTCTATCCAATAAATTCCATCTGAATTCAATAGTCTTCATCATAAAAGAGCCAGCACAAGAAGTATCGAGCATGTTGCGATTGTTTTCAGAAAGCCGAGCATAAAAACTTTGCATAATTATATCTCTTGAGAGCTCATGATTGGGGCATGAATATAACATTGATTTAAGCCTCCCCCAAGCTTGAGCGATGCTTTCTCCTTCGCGAGGCCAGAAGTTATATATATATAATTGCGATCACGATGAACAAGATGCATAGGGTAATATTTTTAATGAAATTCCAACTTCAATCTTTTATAGTCCCATGATCTCATATCATCACATTGCCTATACCATACCAATGCGTCCCCCTTCAAAGAAAAAGGGAAGACCTTCTTCTTAGCAACATCATCAGGTATACCTGCAAGCTTAAATAATCCACAAACTTCATCCACATATATTAAGTGCTCATTAGGATGCTTTGTTCCATCTCCTGTAAAAGGGTTATCTAGCAGTTTTTCCATCATACCGAAGGAAATTCAAGAGGAGTTTCATTTTCAATAGGTTTAGTAGGTTGAGGAGCAACTCTTTGCTCCACTGGATGGGGTGAAGATACTCCGAACAAGCCCCTCAGAGAATTACTTTCCATAGTAACAAGTGACAGTAAATTTCAGCACACTATATAAATTTTTCCTTACCAAATTCCACCTACCAAAGGCGCTACACTCCCCGGCAATGGCGCCAGAAAAGATTCTTGATGACCCACAAGTATAGGGGATCTATCATAGTCCTTTCGATAAGTAAGAGTGTCGAACCCAACAAGGAGCAGAAGGAAATGATACGCGGTTTTCAGCAAGGTATTCTCTGCAAGTACTGAAATAAGTGGTAACAGATAGTTTTGTGATAGGATAAATTGTAACGAGCAACAAGTAACAAAAGTAAATAAAGTACATAAAGGTGGCCCAATCCTTTTTGTAGCAAAGGACAAGCCGGAACAAACTCTTATAATAGGAAAAGCGCTCCCGAGGACACATGGGAATATTGTCAAGCTAGTTTTCATCATGTTCATATGATTCGCGTTTGATAGTTTGATAATTTGATATGTGGGTGGACCGCTGCTTGGGTGCTGTTCTTACTTGAACAAGCATCCCACTTTTGAATAACCTCTATTGCAAGCATCTGCAACTACAACAAAAGTATTAAGGTAAACCTAACCATAGCATGAAACATATGGATCCAAATCAGCCCCTTACGAAGCAACGCATAAACTAGGGTTTAAGCTTCTTTCACTCTAGCAACCCATCATCTACTTATTACTTCCCAATGCCTTCCTCTAGGCCCAAATAATGGTGAAGTGTTATGTAGTCAACATTCACATAACACCACTAGAGGCTAGACAACATACATCTTATAAAAATATCAAACGAATACCAAATTCACATGACTACTCATAGCAAGACTTCTCCCTTGTCCTCAGGAACGAACGTAATAACTCACAAAGCATTTTCATGTTCAAAATCAGAGGGGTAATAATATGCATATAGGATCTGAACATATGATCTTCCACCAAATAAACCAACTAGCATCAACTACAAGGAGTAATCAACACTACTAGCAACCTACTAGCACCAATCCCGGAATTTGAGACAAGAATTGGATACAAGAGATGAACTAGGGTTTGGAGATGAGATGGTGCTGGTGAAGACGTTGATGGAGATTGCCCTCTCCCGATGAGAGGAGCGTTGGTGATGACGATGGTAATGATTTCCCCCTCCGGGAGGGGAAGTTTCCCCGGCAGAATAGCTCTGCCGGAGCTCTAGATTGGATCCGCCAAGGTTCCGCCTCGTGGCGGCGGAGTCTCGTCCTGAAAAGTTCCTTTTTATTTTTTTTCTCATCGAAAGACCTCATATAGGAGAAGATGGGCATCAGAGAGCCACCAGGGGGCCCACGAGGTAGGGGGCGCACACTAGGGGGGGGGGCCCACCCTCGTGAGAAGGGTGTGGGCCCCCTGGCCTTCATCTTTGGCGTGGATTTTTCTTTATTTCTTTTAAGACGTTCCGGTGAGTTTCAGGACTTTTGGAGTTGCGCAGAATAGGTCTCTAATATTTGCTCCTTTTCCAGACCAGAATTCCAGCTTCCGGCATTCTCCCTACTTGTGTAAACCTTGTAAAATAAGAGAGAATAGCCATAAGTATTGTGACATAAAGTGAAATAACAGTCCATAATGCGATAAATATCGATATAAAAGCATGATGCAAAATGGACGTATCACGGGCCGACTTGTTTTGGTCCGCGCATCTGGGATGAGCCTTTCCACAAAGGGTTCACGCTCCCCCGCGACACCCCCAAGTACAATGGTACCGTCAAGTCAAATGATTTGCTCATCGACTACACCACCACCATCGGCATCGCGGGCGGCAACCGCCGTCTCACCGTGCGCTATGCTTCGCTCATGCTCCAGGGTTCGGCCTACACATGGTTGAACAGCCTGCCGGCGGGCAGCATCAACACGTGGGTCGACTTCGAGCAATCCTTCGTAGGCAACTTCACTGGCACCTAAAAGTGACACGGCCGCCCCAGCCAGCTTGCCATGTGCGTGCAGGGGTCGACGGAGACCGGACTCGAGTACCTCATGCGCTAGACCGAGCTACAGAACAACTGCGAGGGCATCCACGAAGTCCAGGCCATCGAGTACTTCATCAGCGGGTGCCGAGACGGCACCCTCCTCAAGCACAAGCTCTTGTGCTCCGAGCCGGCCACCATGGGCGTGCTTATGGTGACGGCGGATAAGTACGCCAACACCGACTCCGCCATGAAGAACCAGGTGGCGCTGGACGAAGCCGGCAAGGCGAAGCCGGTTCCCCCTCCCATGTCGGCCGGCGAAAGAAGCCAACAACAGAACAACCAGCAGAATAACAAGCGCAAGGCGGACCAGCCAGCTCAGCGCTACGACAACCGGCTCATCGCGGCCGCCGAACCGGAACCTGCGGCTGAGCCACCCGCCAAATGTCGGCAAACCGGCAAGACGCGTGGCAACCCGCCATGAGCATCAAGGAGATGATTGATGCACCCTCCAAGCACCACAGTGGCGCGAGGTCGTCCATGCACACGCTTCAGCTATGCGCCATCACCAAGCACATCATGCAGGGTGACATCCTACCTCCTCCGGCTCTGGCTCCAGGGGCGGGGCTGCCACCTCCGCCTCCTCCTCCCCCGCCTCCGGCTGGCGGCACAATGCGCGATGACGTCTACCCCGACTAGAACGCAACCTACGTCATCTTCACCAGCCTCGGCGACGACAAGCGTAGCAAGCGCCTGCTCCGGTAGGAGGTAAACACCGTCATCCCGGCCAAGCCGGAGTACATGCACTGGTCGGAGCACCCATCCACCTGGCCCCGGGAAGACCACCCGGCTGTCATGCCGAATCCGGGTGGCTACGCCCTCGTCCTCAACCCTACCATCCTCGCGCCCCGGCGCACGTGCAAGTTCTCCTGGGTCCTCATCGATGGCGGCAGCAGAATCAATATCCTCTACCACGATACCATGACCAAGCTCGGCCTTGAAGCCAAAGATTTGGAGCCAACCTGAACGATCTTCCACGGCATCGTACCCGGCCTCTCCTACTCCCGATCGGCCGGATCCGGCTAGACGTCCTATTCGGCACCAGCGACCACTTCTGGCGCGAGCCACTCTGGTTCGAGGTGGTGGGTCTATCCAGCGCGTATCATGCGCTGCTGGGCCAACCTACACTTGCCAAGTTCGAGGCGGTCCCCCACTACGGCTATCCGAAGATGAAGTTTCCGGGTCCGAAGTGTCTCATCACCATCACCGGCGACTACCGCAAGTCCCTGGAGTGCGCCCGGTATGGTGCCAGACTGGCCGAGCCACTGGTCATAGCCGAGGAGTGGCGCCAGCTCGACCAGATCATCGCACTGGCCAACGAGATACCAGCCGCGCCGGCTCCGGCCAATGAGCCAGCCGACGAAGCCTCGTTCGAGCCCTGCAAGGAGACCAAGAAGGTCAAGCTGAACCCGGAAGATCCTAGCTGCTGCAAGTACATTGTTGTTGGCACCCACCTCGACAGCAAAGAGGAAGGCGAGCTCATCGACTTCCTCCGTGAGAATCGGGATGGGTATTCCGATGAAGTACGCCGAGCACAAACTCCACGTACGCAAGGATGTCAAGCCTATCCGCCAATCCCTACGAAGTTTCTCCAAAAAGAAGAGAAGAACCATCGGTGAAGGGGTCGCCAAGCTTTTGATGGCTGGCTTCATCACGGAAGTTGTTGGGGATATTACTAATGGAGGTAAACCGGCCTTATGTAGCCGGGTTGACTCTTGGAAGATTAGAAGCCCATGAAGATGTAAAGATGCTGGCGCTTTACGGAGGGCCCAAAGGCGGGTTACAATCTGTAAATGTAAACCGGCCCAGTCGTGTAACTTGTATAGTAAGATAGAAAGAGAGAGGCCGAACCAGAAACGTTTATAATCCGGCTTCGGGACCCTGTAGCCCGGCGGGCATCAACCTATGTATATAAAGGGACGACCCGGCCACGGTTTAGAGTCAGACAACAACAACTCGAGAGCCAGACAAAGCGGATTCGCTCCCTGGCCTTCGAAACCCTAGCAATACCAATCACAACTAGACGTAGGCTTTTTCCTTCATCGAAGGGGCCGAACTAGTATAAACTCTCGTGTCCCCGTGTCCGGTTTAACCCCTCTAAGTCCTTTCACGAGGACATCTGCCGTGACAAACCCACGACAGTTGGCGCCCACCGTGGGGCTATCGCACGATGGTTTTGAGTTCTTGAAGGGCAGCTTCGATGGACTCAAGGGATACACTGTGGGCCGGATGACGAAGAGTCGCCGCGGCAAGCTCTACATCGACAATGCAGGATGGGGTCCCGAGGCCGATTCAATCGAATACGGGTACTGGGTCCCCTTTGGTGGGATTCACATCTTCATCGGCAAGATCGGCGAACCGGCCCCTGAGCCGGACATCTGCACCAACATCATCGAAACGGCTCGGCGTGCAAGTTCTTCGCCGGTTCAGCCCGAGGCAAGGCATGTTTTCATAGGTCTCGTCCATGGATCGGGGTACGAGGACGGACCGGTGTCCGATGGAGAAACCGTAGTCTACTCTGATGACGAGTCTTCTGGAGAAACCGAATCGCTCTACCAGTTGCAGGACGGCCGGATCGAGGGAGGATCCGAGGGCAACAGTATTCCGGATTCCCCCGGTCTCCCAAACTGGGCCGCCATCTTCATGGCCAGCACACAATCGGCGCCTCATTCATCTACTTCCACAGCAATGCTCTCCGGTTCAGTGATGGCCACACCAGCGGGGGCAGGAAGCTCGGTGCCACCTCCGGCCCAAGTCTCATATGATTTGTTCGACGCTCTGGCAACATTGATGTCCGTGGAGGTAGACGCAGCAGCCAAGGATCAGCACGAGGCGGAGATTGTAAAGGTGAAAGATCAGATAGCCCAGGCTAAAGCGGACCTGGCAGCAGAGAATACCAGGATGGCTACGGAGCGGGCCGAGTTGGAAGCACATGCTTACCGTATTAGACTGGATCAGAATGCTTCAGAGGAAGTCATGAGAAGAAGGTACCGATCACGTCTCCCATCGGTTTATGAGTCGCAGAATCTTTTCAACACGCCAGGCGCAGGAGCTGGTAACCAGCCCACGCTAAACCGGGCGGGGGCGCCGGGAGCAGGAGCACCGGTTCAGCCGCGCACGACGGACCTGCCTCGCCAGAACAACGTTGTACCATCAACGCCTCCCGGGCATTATTCCAACCCGTTGGACAACATTGTGGCCACCGCTTCACGCCTGGCGGCCCTCCCAACTGACGGCGAGTCACCAGTTGCAGTGGAAGTGCGTCGGGCCAGGGATCTCCTTCAGACAGTGTGAAATCAACAACAAGCATATTCACATAGCCGTGAGAGGATTCATTCCACTCCCCGTCCAAGCCGGAGTTATAACAGACACGTGGAGGACGAACCGGCCGTGTCCAGTGGTGCACATCGCCGAAATTTGCCACGAGGGAACAACCCAGCTGGGGGAGGTGCTAATGCGCAAGATGTTGTGGACCATGGCCGCGCACGTCGAGAGGCCGAGTTGACAGCTCGACACGAAGCACGACAACATACTCCGGTTTACCCCACCGCCTCCGTGGAGCCAGGAGCGATGTTCAGTTCCTTAGGGGTACCATGTTTAACTCCTGCTTTGCGTAATGTGCGACTACCCAAGGATTTCAATGGGCCTCATAAGGTACCAAATTACACCGCCGATTTGCAGCTAGAGGCGTGGGTGGAGAGCTATGAGATGGCAATGGAGATGTTAGATGTGGATGAGGCGGTGTGTGCTAAATATTTCACCATCATGTTGGAAGGAACAACTCGCACTTGGTTGAAGAGCTTGCCGACCAACTCTATTGGATCATGGGCCGAACTGAAGCATCGGTTTATCCAGAACTTCAAGGATACGTGTAAGCAGCTGATGTCAATTGTAGATCTGGCCGCTTGTGTCCAAGAGGAAGGGGAGTCCGCGACCCATTGGGTCAAGCGGGTCTCGGTGATTTTGCATTCATCAGATCGTATCAATGCAGACACCGCAGTGTTAATGTTAGAGGGCAATTGCCGTTTCAAACCGCTGAAACAGAAGTTGGGAAGGCTCAAACGTCACTGCAACGACATGTCAACACTCATGGCCACTTTGGTTAAATATGCCGATTCAGATAATACCAAGGATCCAGATTCAGAGGAGGACAGACCGGACAAGGGTAAGAAGAACGGCAATGCCAAAGGCCAACAACATAATCCGGCCGGCCATGTAAACGCTGGTAAGTGCAAGGCCGACAGTGGTTTGGACTTTGTCGCAAATACCAACGCGCAGGAGAATGGCCAGCGCTGTAAAGGCAAGCAGCCCCAGAGGGGTGGAGGTCCAGGCAACAGTTTGGAGCGTTTGTTAAATCAGCCCCGTCCAAAGCACGGATCGAAGGATAAACCGGCATCACATCTCTGGAAAGATTGTTATATCATGTGGGATTTCAAGAATTCCAATATGTTCCAATATGACAACGGCCCGCCCGGCAGTTCAGGAGGAGGTTTCCACGGGTCGGGTTACGGAAGTGGTGGTTCCGGTTCAGGGTTTCCAGGCAATCAAACCGGACACGTCAATCAAGGACACCAAGGCAACCAGGGAGGTTACAACCATCAGGGGAGTCAGCAGCAGCAGCAACAGTCGGGTTATCAGAGCAATCCCAAATAGCTGAACAGCGGGCAATATCATGTCTTCACTACTAGTTTGTGCAAATGTGATCAGAAGCTTCACAAAAGGGCAGTCAACTCTGTTGAGCCGGCAGTACCTCAGTATTTACGCTGGTCGGAGCAACCTATTTTGTGGAGTAGAGAATATCACCCACCCCGGATTGATAATCCAGGTCATTTGGCCTTGGTGGTAGCCCCTCGAGTTGGGGGATACAAGTTCACTAAAGTGCTCATGGATGGAGGAAGTAGTATCAATATTTTGTATTATGATACATTGCGCCGTATGGGGTTGACAGATAAGGATCTTAAACCGTCGAATACAGTATTTCATGGTGTGGTGCCTGGTAAGTCTGCATATCCTGTTGGTAAGATAGCTCTGGAGGTAGCTTTTGGAGATGACTACGATTCAAGGTCAGAAACATTAACATTTGAGGTGGTGAAGATCAAAAGTCCGTACCACGCCTTGTTTGGGTGGCCGATTTATGCTAAGTTTATGGCAAGGCCATGTTATGTTTACCTACAGCTTAAAATGCCAGGTCATAAGGGGACTATCACAGTACATGGAAGTAGAAAGATTGCTTTGGAGTGTGAAGAAGGCGATGCGGCTTATGCTGAGTCAGTTTGTGCCATGGAGGAGTTAAAATTCTATAAGGAGCAAGTTGATCCGACAGACATGACCTCCTTAAAAAAGCCAACCACGGAACATGATTCAGCATTGAAGTTCAAATCAGCTACAGACACTAAAATGGTTGACTTTGTTCTTGGCGATTCATCCAAATAGTTCAGCATCAGCGCTAACCTGGATCCCAAATAGGAAAGCGCGCTCATCGAGTTCATCCATGAGAATCGGGACATCTTTGCATGGAAACCTTCTGACATGCCAGGTGTACCGAGAGAACTCGCTGAGCACACACTCAACATTGATCCTAAATTCAAACCGGTCCGACAGTTCCTCCGCCGTTTCGATGAGGAAAGACGCAAGGCTATAGGTGAAGAGGTAGCCCGTTTGTTGGCTGCTAGGTTTATTGTGGAAGTTTTTCATCCAGAGTGGTTAGCCAATCCGGTGTTGGTTCTTAAGAAAAACGGCACTTGGCGCATGTGTGTGGACTACACAGATTTAAACAAAGCTTGCCCTGCAGACCCCTTTGCTCTCCCTCGCATTGATAAGATAATCGATGCTATGGCAGGTTGTGACCATTTGTGTTTTTTGGATGCTTACTCTGGTTATCATCAGATCAAAATCGCAGTTAAGGACCAGGAGAAGACAGCCTTCATAACTCCCTTTGGAGCCTTCTGCTATGTTTCCATGCCCTTTGGACTCAAGAGTGCCCAGGAAACTTACCAGCGATGTGTTCAGAATTGCCTTCATAAGCAAATTGGGCGCAATGTTCATGCGTGTGTGGATGATATTGTGGTCAAATCCAGAAAGGAGGAGACACTGATAGATGATCTACGGGAAACCTTTGACAATCTCCGGGTTTACAAGATGATGCTCAATCCGGAGAAGTGTGTTTTCGGTGTCCTGGCAGGCAAGCTCTTAGGTTTTCTGGTTTCAAACAGAGGCATTGAGGCTAATCCGGAAAAGATTGCAGCAATTACGTCCTTGGCTAAACCGACGTGTATTAACGATGTGCAACGTCTGGCCGGCCGGATTACAGCCTTGAGCCGGTTTATCAGCTGCCTTGGAGAGAAGGCCATCCCCTTATATCAGATGCTCAAGAAAACAGATAACTTTGTCTCGAGTGAGGCAGCTGATAAGGCGTTTGAAGATCTGAAGAGGCAGCTAGTGGAAGCACCCGTGCTGGCAGCACCGACCGATAAAGAGCCATTATTATTATATGTGGCTGCTAATGCCCGGGCTGTCAGCGTAGCCATTGTGGTAGAGCGCAAGGAGCCTGGCAAGGAGTATTCGGTTCAACGGCCGGTTTATTATATCAGTGAGGTGCTCATTGAGTCAAAGTAGAGGTATCCACATTGGCAGAAACTGGTGTATGGGGTGTTTATGGCAAACCGGAAGCTCAAACACTATTTTCAGGGCCATCCTATCACAGTGGTCAGTTCAGCCCCTCTGGGTGACATCATTCAAAATAGAGAGGAAACTGGCCGGATTGCCAAGTGGGCCATTGAGCTTGGACCTCACGGGCTCAAATATATACCCCGCACGGCGATCAAGTCCCAGGCACTTGTAGATTTCATCAACGATTGGACAGAGTTACAGGCACCTGAGGAGAAACCAGATAATACGTATTGGACTATTCATTTTGATGGATCCAGACAGTTAGAGGGTTCGGGGGCTGGAGTCGTATTAACTTCCCCACAAGGTGACAAGTTTTGTTATGTCCTCCGCTTAATGTTCCCTTGTACTAACAATGCAGTTGAATATGAGGCTTCACTCCACGGTCTTCGGATGGCTAAAGAGATGAATTTGAGCCGGGTTAAGTGCTTCGGCAATTCAGATCTAGTGGCTCAGCAAGTGTCTGGCACTTGGGATTCTAAGGACCCACTCATGGCTGCATATCGGCGAGAGGTGGACGCAGTGGCTGGTCACTTTGAAGGTTATCAGGTGGACCATATAGACCGGCGGAAGAATGAAACGGCGGATGCTTTAAGTCGTCTTGGTTCCCAACGTAAACTGGTTCCGCCCAATGTCTTTCTTGATGTATTGCACAATCCGTCAGTCAAAATACCAACCGAAGAAGATTTGGCTATTCCTGATCCGGAGGCTCAGTTGGTGGCAGCTCTGCATGCCATACCGGATTGGACGATCCCATATCTGGATTACATGAACCGGGGCGAGTTACCAGCTGAGGAAACGTTGGCTCGACAGATAATCCGGCGGTCCAAGTCCATGACCATACTCAACGGGGAGTTACATCGTTACAGTGTTTCAGGAGCATTTCAGTGATGTGTTTCTCCTCAAGAAGGTTGTGAGATTTTGCGAGAAATTAATGAAGGGGATTGCGGTCACCATGCCGGCTCAAAGTCGTTGGTTGCCAAAGCTTTTCGCCACGGTTTTTACTGGTTGACGGCGCATGCTGATGCGGAGGATTTATTCAAAAGATGTCATGGATGTCAAAAGTTTGCCCGCCGTGCGCACGTTCTAGCTCAAGAGTTGCGGATGATTCCAATTACGTGGCCATTTGCAACTTGGGGGCTGGATATGGTTGGACCCTTCAAGCGCTCCAAGGACAAGAAGACCCATCTGTTAGTAGCAGTTGATAAATTCACTAAATGGGTAGAGGCAGAGCCAGTCAGCAAGTGTGATGTAGCCACGGCGGTTCAATTCATCAAAAAGGTGATATTCCGGTTTGGCTTTCCACATAGCATTATAACAGACAACGGTACTAATTTATCAAAAAGGGAGATGGAAGAATTCTGTCAACGTGAGCACATCCGGCTTGATCTAGCATAGTGACATCCATCATGATTCACCCCGTGTGGCAGCTTATGTTGAAGCTGATAATGAGAAGGCACGTCAAGATTCTCTGGAACTGTTGGATGAAGAGCGGGATCTTGCAGCAGCACGTTCGGCGATTTATCAACAAGATCTTCGACGTTATGACAGCCGCCGGGTTAAAACTAGAACCTTTCAAGAAGGTGATTTGGTGCTCCGGCTCATCCAGGATCAGACTGATATGCACAAGTTATCCCCCCCTTGGGAAGGACCCTTTGTGGTCAGCAAAAATCTGCACAACGGATCCTACTACCTCATTGATGTTCGAGAGCATGAAGACTCACGTCAATCGGAGGAGGAGACAAAGCGGCCATGGAACATAGCTCTCCTTCGGCCTTACTATACTTGAAGCCATAGGCTCTTCACCTGTACATATTTATGACAGTGTATATACCATATAATAAAGTGGAGCCTCTGTTATAAGCGGGGTATCTGTTCTTTCTTATATCATATGTGTGCTTTTACAAGTTAACGGTCAAAGCAGAGTCTTTGTTAAACCGGCTTTAGCAATTGCATAAAGATAATGAAAATCACTAGGGGGCTTGGTCATGTTTGAACCACAGCTACACCTCTTGATAGGCATTTCAGCCACACAAGGAAAAACTTGTGGAGCCAAAGAGGGTATTGTACACAATACAAACTCAAACATAGGCACACGCTGAGCATCGCTCACAAAGTTACTTGGGGGCTCTTTTTTGCAAAGCAACAAAGAGTCTGAAAGGACCCTCGTAATTGGCTATCAAGCCATGGCTTGGAAGCCTGGTGTATTCACCTAAAACCCCGGGTTAACCTGCCTTCATCAAGTAAGCCACTCCTATCTAGGTAATCCTGGCATGACCCATCGAAGATTTGACAAGTCAATCTTTTACAGACCCTGAACTTGTCATAGTTAAAACGATGATTGGTTAATTGGAGGCCCATCTTAAAAGGCTTTGTTAAATGGTTTCACTCAGAGGCCTGGCAGCCCCTGAAAAGCCTCGATTTGGAGCCTGGCAGCTCGTAAAAAGCCTCACATATTTTCCTATTTGAATTTTGTTTGTTGACAATCATAAGTATTTTTTGATAAACCGGCGTCCCTGACCCGGCTTGCTTTCCAACTACCAGTTGTTGGCACATGATCAATTATAAACCGGTGGTCATTGACCCGGTCTGGTTTGACTAAATCACCAGTGTTATAAAGAAAATCCGGTAGTTATACCGGTCCGGTTTAATAGATAGCCAGGCATTATGAAGATGAAATTACCAAACGTCTTGGATTGGTGTTAAACACCTTTGCTGTATACACGTTTGGTGAATCAATGAGGTATGTTTTGTACATTATTTTTTGTACAAACACTTGATTATTCAACTAAAGTACTATATACTTCTTGGATATTATGACATGTTTAGCGGTAAACCGCTAGACACTTTTAAGTTTTTTGGACCTAGGAAGGCAAGTCATCATAGGCTATGCATAAAATATATCCTGAAGGACGACACAAATTCTCACAAAGTGTTATGAAACATGCTCGATGGCATGGCAGATAAACAAAGTTTCAGCTATCCTATTACATGAAGCTTCAAAGCGGTTCAAATAGTGCCATTGTTTTTCACAGTAGCCATATAAACCGGCGACCGGATCAGTCTTCTTCATCACGACGGTTTGACGGTTGCGGATCAGTTGGTGTTGGCACTTCTTCATCCCTCCCCAGCCGCTGGAAATCATACGTTGACCAGTCGATTCCGGTTAAAGCTTGAAACACTGCCTCCTCATGGATAAGATCAGAAGGGTTAATATCAGGGGCATAAGTGTGCTTACGAATCGGAGGCACAAGTTCTTCGACTTCATGGATATTGGCCGGCTGTCTTTTCCCTTCTGCATCATAAAACGGTTGAAAATGGGACAAATCGGTGTCCTTAGCCAATTTGCTGGCCGCTGGCAGCATCTGTTTGGTCATCCGCCGAAGATCATCATTGTCAAAATTTGAACCGTCTTCTTTAACGCCTGGATATCCTTTAATGATATCCTCCGCTTCAATGTCTGGAATCCAAGCCTTGGCTCGAATAAGGGCGGTTAATGCTCCTGCTCTCGCAGCGGCTCTTTTCAACTCACCAATACGCGCCGGTAACATGCCCAGCTTCTCAAGGGTCTCCTTAATCAATGTTGGCGCCGGTTTGTTATAAGCCGCTGTACTAATGGCTCGCTGAGATCCAGAATATAGCTGCTCAACCAATGTATATGCCGCTTTGAGCTTCATCCGCATATCTGCACCAAGATGAGTGATCCGAGTTCCTGCCAAAGATTTTATCAATATTTTGGTTAGTTTTAAGATTCATTGACTGGTGCAACATACATAAGCAGACACTTACCAAAGATAGTAGAGGTCATAGCATTGATTTGGCGCTTCAAACCGGCTAGTTCTTCAACCACCGGTTTCAGGGCTTCCTCGGCATCTACAGCTCTTTTGGTCAAACCGGCTTTTTCGGTTTCCCATTCAGCATGATCTCGGTTGAAGGATTCTTTCAATTTTTCCATTCCGGCCAGGGCCTGCGTCAGCTCCTCTTTGGCTTTTGCAGCTTCGGCTTGTTGAGACTTCACATTTTCTTGCAAGTCAGAGTTTTGGGCATCTTTGCTTCTCAGTTCAGCCTGCAACATTGAAGGTATATTCAACAAAACAACATATTTATGCACTAAGTATAAAGCATATAACAAGTTATCCACTTCATACTTGGGGGCTAATGCCTATTTGCTCTCAAATACTACCCTCTATACAAGTCTCCAGAACAATGCAAGCATTATCCTTGACACTTGGGGGCTAATGTACGTTTGTTCTAAACCGGCGGTGTGGATTCAAAACCGGATTAATTTGCCAAGTTTAACCAGCCTTTGGGGGCTATGCTGCAGAATGTTATCTAAATTTTTTCAAACATGAGTCTTATCTATGATTGAGGACACGCCTTTGCAAGGATCAATGATGGGATGCTTGAAGTGTTACAAAGACCCGGTTTATGATTAACAATCATAAAACGGTTCTTGGAGGCTACTTGGAATAATATTTAAGCTATAAATCAATGTACAAAGGAGAAGCATTTACCTCATATCGTTCTTTCATCAAATTCACCAAACCGGCTTCATAATCCCAGTTTGAGTGCAGACGGTTCAGGAAGCCGGAATGAAGTTCATCAGCGTTAAGATGAGCATAGTTTGATAAGTCACTGCTCCATTTACCTTTATCCCTTGCAATTTGCTCTTCTTTGGCACTATGCTGAGCCAAAATGACGGGATGACCAGGAGAGATGTCGCCTGTTCTAGTAATAATAACGTCATCACCTTGGCCTTCAGGATTTTTGGTGGATGATGATGGATTAGCCCGGTTTGGTTCTGCCGGTTCAGTATCAGGGGCGGCAGGTTCAGCATCTGTTGGTTTGTCAGTATATTGGCCGTCAAGGGGTGGATCATCAAAAGTTGTTTCACGATGAAGGCCTTCCGGTTCACCAGTCTGCTCTGGTTCACCTCTTGGTTCTTCTTCTTCAGCAACAAGGTCTTCTGGCGGATTGGTGACCCGAGCTTTCTTGCTGGCTCTAGCTTTGGCCCTACAAACAAAATAAAAAGGGATTAACATCCTGTTCAAAAGATATAGGGCGCATTGAAAGGAAAGATTTTTCATAAACTCACCCGGCCACAGTTTTCAAAGGGGGAGTTGAGTTGCTGTCGATTCACCAGAAGAGGAAGGAGGTGTCACCTGATAATTTGAATCAGACGGATTAAGAGGTTATCTGAAATAACCTGCCTTGGGGTAAGAATGGTCAGAAGTAGGAGAGACCTCAGACCGGCACTTCTGAACCAGAGTATCAGGTAAACCGGTAGAGGTGACCTGTTGGCCACTGTGCCGGGTTGTCCGGCGAGCTTCATGTTGTTGAGTCTTCAAAATAAATGTTGGATCCAAGTGAGCAAGAGGATGAGAAAAGCTTACTTTTCGGATTGCTTGGCGAGTTTTTTGTGTTGGCATAGAGTCCGAACCGTAGGAAAGGGTAATTACCTCTACGTCATCAGCCAGACTAGCTTCTGCCTCCTCCTGAGGAAGATCATTGTTAACAAGATGCATAAAAAGAGAGCCAAGTGAGTCAATTTCTACCTCAACTTCTAGGTCATCAGTATCATCATCAAGTTCCATATTAATCCGGTCAGCCGTTTTCCACTTTGACATCCGTTTTACGGCTTTGGTCTTCGGGTGGGTTGGTTTGACCGCTTTGTCTCCAGTTGGCTTTGCCACTTTCTCTATGGATTTCCGTTTCCAGAAAGGGTCATCACCCTATATATATAAAGAAGAAGGGTTTCAGCTTGTATAAGTTAAAGATATTAGAGATGAAGAGGAAGTGTAATGCTTACAGCAGGCGGTTTGTTCTTGGTATAGAAGGGACTCAGACCGGTTTGACTACAGACCAGTTTCGATTCATTCAGAATTTTCTTTACACCTTCGGTAACTTATTCCTCAGATAATTGGATATTGCAGTGGCGTTGAGGATCGTCAACTTCGCCGGTATATTCACACATTAAATCGGGATGCCGGCTTAGCGGCAAGATACTCCAGGATATCCAACAACGCACAAAATCTACGCCTGTTAAACCGTTTGCCATAAAGGCCCGGAGCATGGCGATTTGAGGAGCGTATTTTGCCCTTTTTGAAGAGCTCAGGCATTGTGGCATTGGGTGAGTATTGGATAATCTATGATCACGGAAGCCGGGGAGGGGATTTTCATCCTTAGGCGAAGTGTCTCTGCAATAGAACCATGTTTGGTTCCATTCCTTTGGGTGGCTATGGTGTTTGGCATAAGGAAATTCCACTTCTTTCCGCTTTTGAATCGAGACACCACCAAGCTCTGTGTTCGGGCCATTCACAAACTCTGTGCGCCGGTTTAAGTGAAAGAAATCCCGAAACAATTATGCAGTTGGTTCTTCTTGTAAATAGGCTTCACAGAAGAGTTGGAAATTACATAAGTTGGAGACTGAGTTGGGACCAATATCTTGTGGATGCAGTTGGAAGCTGGCAAGTACATCTCGATAAAATTTTGACCCTGGTGGTTTGAAACCACGGCCTATATGGTCAACAAAGATTACCACCTCGCCTTGTCTTGGGGTTGGAGGATTCTCTGTTCCTGGAACTCACCATTTGATCTCAGTTTTCTTAGGCAGAGAGCCGATGCTAACCATCTCATTCAATTCATCCTCAGTAACCCGGGAACGAGCCCAGTTGCAGGCAGTGAATTGTTTGGCCATTGCGAAGCGAACAAACTGAAAAATGAAAGGCCGATTTATAAATTACGTATGATTATACACAAGAGACAAGGGAATAAGAAACGTGCTGATATGATAAATGGTATAACCCGGAGACTTGTATAATGAGAGAGAAAGATAATGCTAGCACAGGGTTGATCAGACACTGTTAAACCGGAGCATAATTGTGAAGGTAACATGCTCTTCTGGTTTATCAGAGAGCTAATGGCATAGACTGTTTATACAATGCTAAACCACTTATATGGGTGCGAGGAGAAACGGATCTCGCAGGAACATAGAAACAGATCTCATAGTGATGTATGAAACTTTCGGATCTAAAGCTAAAGACAGAAAAGCAAAAATAATTGGATCTTGAAGGGGTGCAGAACTGAAGCAATTTCTGACAGACTAGATCAGTTCTTTGCGCATAAGGATTTGTGATGACTATGGTAGGTAAGCTACGGGAAGAGATGCATCAAGCATGAAGTGTCCATCTATTAAAGGAAGAATAGGGAAGAATAGCACTGATGAACTTCGGAAGAACGGCGAAGAATGTCGAAACCCTAGGACAGATCTATGGTGAAGAAAGCAGAGAACTTACCGAAGCTGGTGAGGAAGCGGAAGGGCGCCGCAGTATTCTGGTGCGTTCAGGCTGATGCAGCGGCCAAGGTCGAAGCAGAGGCGACGGTCGACGGTGGCGGCGGAGCTCCAGAGGCTGAGAGGCGCGAGGAAGACGACGCGAAGAGGCATGGATGGAAACAGTGAAAATGACCCCTCGGTCCTATTTATAAGGCGAAGTGATAAAATGGCAAGTACGGGAATCAAGGAGCCCAAAAAATGGATAAGTTAATAAAGGTGTTGCCTCGATGACTGGATATATATATTAAATGAAGGAAATATCCGACATCAACGGATGGATGACGTCACGGCGGTTTATCGTAATTTTGAAGTCTGGCATCACGGCGGTTTACAAGATCAAAAATGAAGATAAGAGAGAAGATTATTTCTAAAGTGTGGAAGATTGGCATGAACAAGTTCAAACCAATCTGGGGCCTAATGTTGGGGATATTACTAATGGATGTAAACCGGCCTTATGTAGCTGGGTTGACTCTTTGAAGATTAGAAGCCCATGAAGATGTAAAGATGATGGCGCTTTATGGTGGGCCCAAAGGCGGGTTACAGTCTGTAAATGTAAACCAGCCTAGTCATGTAACTTTTATAGTAAGATAGAAAGAGAGAGGCCGAATCGGACACGTTTATAATCCGGCTTCGGGACTCTGTAGCCCGGCGGGCGTCAACCTATGTATATAAAGGGACGACCCGACCGCGGTTTAGAGACAGACAACAACAACTCGAGAGCCAGACAAAGCGGATTCGCTCCCTGGCCTTCGAAACCCTAGCAATACCAATCACAACTAGACGTAGGATTTTTCCTTCATTGAAGGGGCCGAACTAGTATAAACTCCCGTGTCCCCGTGTCCAGTTTAACCCCTTTAAGCTAACCCGTTGCGATGGCTCCACGACTAAGTCATTTCACGAGGACATCTGCCGTGACAAACCCATGACAGAAGTCTTCCACCCTGAGTGGCTGGTCAACCCAGTCCTCGTCCTGAAGAAAAACAAGACCTGGCGCATGTGTATCGACTACACCAGCCTGAACAAGGCCCACCCCAAGGATCCGTTCGCCCTCCTGCGGATCGATCAAGTCATCGACTCCACCGCCAGCTGTGAGCTCCTGTCCTTCCTGGACGCTTACTCCGGCTATCACCACATAAAGCTAGACTCGACCGACGCCCCGAAGACGTCCTTCATCACGCGCCCTTCAGGGCATATTGCAAAATCACTATGTCATTCGTCCTGAAGAACTTCGGCACCACGTTCCAACGCTACATGCGGAAATGCCTGCTACCGTAACTCGGCCGCAACATCCACGTCTACATGGACGACATTGTGGTGAAGACCAAACATCACCTCACGCTCCTCGATGACCTAAAGGAAACTTTTGCTAAGCTGCGCGAGTACTGGATCAAGCTCAACCCGGAGAAATGCATTTTCGTCGTCCCGGCCGAAAAGCTACACGGCTTCCTCGTCTCGGAGCGCGGCATTGAGGTGAACCCGGAGAAGATCAAGGCCATCAAGCGCATGCGCAAGCCCGCTCGGTTGCGCGATGTCCAGAAGTTCACCGGCTGCTTGGCCTGGGTTAGCCGATTTCTCAGCCAGCTGGGTGAGAGAGCCCTGCCCCTATATCAACTGATGAAGAAGATGACGCCGTTCGAATGGAATGACCAGGCGGACGAGGCTTTCCGGGATCTCAAGCATATGCTCTCCACCGCACCCGTCCTGGTCGCGCAAAGTGAGAAGGAGCCATTATTGCTCTACATTGCCGCCACCTCGCGGTCGGTCAGCACAGTGGTGGTGGTCGAGCGGCCGGAGAAGGGCAAGATTCAAGCCGTCCAGTGCCTGGTCTACTACCTGAGCGAGATGCTCTCCGCCTCCAAGCAGAACTACCCGCACTACCAGAAGATGTGTTATGGTGTGTACTTTACCGCCAAGAAGTTTTCCAAGAGCATGTTCTCACCGTGGTCAGCATGGCCCCTATCAGCCAGATCATCGGCTGCCGGGATGCCTCTGGCCGGGTTGCCAAGTGGGCGATCGAGCTAGCCGGCCACACCATCCTCTACGAACCCCGCACCACGATCAAGTCCCAAGCCCTGGCCAACTTCCTTATCGACTGGACCAAGACCCAGTACCTGCCGCCGCTGCCGAATTCAACGCGTTGGCACATGCACTTCGACGGCTCCAAGATGCGCCTCGGCTTGGGCGCCGGCATCATGTTGTATTCCCCGAAGGGCGGCCGGCTTCGGTATGCGCTCCAGATCCATGTCGCCGCCTCCAACAATGTCACCGAATACGAAGCCCTTGTGCATGGCCTCCGGCTTGCCAAGGAACTCGGCATCCGACGAATCCTGTGCTACGGCGACTCGAACCTGGTGGTGCACTCGTGCTCCAGCGA
This sequence comes from Triticum urartu, assembly GCF_003073215.2. NCBI lineage: Eukaryota > Viridiplantae > Streptophyta > Magnoliopsida > Poales > Poaceae > Triticum > Triticum urartu. The sequence goes on along the minus strand of NC_053023.1, from coordinate 421,345,971 downwards.
GTGGTACACCCGTGACGCCAACATGGCAAGCTACCGCTTCCTCGGCCAGCAGCTGTCCGGATTCTTCGACGGCTGCGAGTTCCTCTATGTCCCACGCGCGGAAAAATGAAGCCGATGACGCGCTGGCCAAGATCGGCTCATCCCGGCAGTCTGTCCAGTCCGGCGTCTCCCTCGAGCACTTGCACAAACCATCCGTCAAGACGTGCCCGGACTCCGAGTCCATCTTCGTCTCGGACAACCCGGCCGCGCCTCTACCCGGCCCGGGGGCTGCTGAACCCGGCCCAGGGGCTGCTGAACCTGGCCCGGGGACTGCCCAACCCGGCCCGGGGGCTGCTAAACCCAACCCGGGGATTGCCCAACCCGGCTCGGGGGCTGCAACACTTGACCCGGCTGTCGTCATCCTCGACCCGGCCGCCGCCATCCCTGCCCCGGGGGCTGCTATCCTGGAACCCGCCGTGGTGGCTGTCTTCACCATGGTGACGGCCCCAGCATGGGCCCTACCCATCTCGGAATTCCTAGAGAACGGGGTTCTGCCCACAGATGAGACAGAAGCTCGGCAAGTGCAATACCAGGCGTCTGCCTACAACATCATCAACAACGAGCTCGTCAAATGCAGTTCGACGGGCGTTTTCCAACGCTGCGTCGAACAAGACAAGGGCATTGAGATCCTCCTCGACATCAATCAGGGCAAGTGCGGGCACGACACCTTGTCGAGATCCCTGGTGGCCAAGGCTTTCCGCCATGGTTTATACTGGCCACGGCCCTCCAAGACGCCGAGTTGCATGTCCTCAAGTGTGAGGGATGCCAACGCTTCAGCAAGCGCAGCCACTAGCCGGCCTCAGCACTTCGAACCGTCCCGATCACCTGGCCCTTCGCGGTCTAGGGACTCGACATGGAGGGACCTTTCAAGATCGCCCGAGGCGGCATGACGCATTTGCTAGTGGCGGTGGACAAGTTCACCAAGTGGATCGAAGCACGACCGATCAAGAAGCTAGATGGACCAACAGCCGCCCGATTCATCATGGATATCGCGGTGCGCTACGGCATCCCGAACCGCATCATCACGGACAACGACACGAACTTTGCCCAGGGCGCACTCGCGCAATATTGCTCCGTCTCCGGCATCCGCCTCGACCTGGCCTCTGTGGCGCACCCGCAATCCAACGGCCAGGTCGAGCGGGCCAACGGCCTCATTCTACCCGACATCAACGCGCGGCTCGTCGAACCACTCGTTCGTTCACCCGGCAGCTCGCTCGACGAGTTGCCATCCATCCTCTGGAGCCTCTGCACAACGCCAAACTACTCGACCGGGTTCACCCCGCTCCTCCTCGTCTATAGAGCCGAAGCCGTCATCCCGACCGACATCGAGTTCGACTCACCGTATGTCGTGATGTACACCGAAGCCGAAGCCAAGGAGGCCCGCGAAGACGGCATCGACCTACTTGAAGAAGCACGCCTCTTGGTGCTCAGCCGGTCAACCATCTATCAGCAAGGCCTAAGGCACTACCACGGTAAGAAGATCAAGCCCCTCGCATTCCGCAAGGGAGACGTCATCCTCCGACTCGTCCAGCAACAAGCCGGCCAACACAAGTTGTCCTCCCCATGGGAAGCCCCTTCATCGTCAGCAAATCCTTGTGCGGACGCAAAGCCTACTACCTCATCGACGCCCGCAAGTCAAACAAGCGCAAGAGAGACACAGCCGGCAAAGAAACAACCCGGCCATGGAACGCAGAACTCCTCCGCCTGTTTTACAGTTAGCTGTATGTCACCACCTGCCGTCCTCCTTAGCAACTCTTGGTGAGTTCATGTCGCCACGGCCCTCCACTTCGCCCTACGCCACTTAACTTCGGCTGTCGGCTGGCAAGAAAAAGGGGCCAAAGCACCAGCACGCTACGAATATTAAGTTGGACCCACCGGATTGCCCAACCCGGCCCCGTCACCATAAGCTGTCGCACGACCAGCTGCTCACCAACCGGCTTCGCCGGGCTGCCGCCAGCCAGTCCAGTCGGTGTTTTGCTCGCGCTCAACGTTCGAAAAGCCTAAGTACCGCGCACCTCTCTCAAGGGCCAAACTCCTTGTCACGGACCGGAGCCCGGCCGTTCGACTCGCGAGGGGGGAGGCCCAAGAAGGGAGGCAAGCAGGAAAATGGGGGGAGGCCCAAGAAGGCAGGCAAGAAGGAAAACGGCTTAGAAGATAGAAAGTAGAAGTGCAAACACTCACAAACTATTTACATCACAAATTTAACAGGCCCAAGGCCGGAGTTCATTACACTACACCCAAATACCCCCCGTGGGTGGGTGGACCTGCTACCTAACAGAAATTTTTACTAAGATAAAACATGATAGCGCCAGCCATAGGCATCTCCAGCACCAGGCCGCGCGGCTGCCGGCTCCCTCTTGGTGGTCTCCGGGTTCACCGAGGTGCCGGTATCTCCCTCCTCGGCGTCCCCATGGCCATAGACGCCCGCCTCCTCGGAGCTGCCCTTCGGGTCGTCCAGAAGCAGGTCGTAGTCGACAGCAGGAATGACTCCGCCATCGTCTGTCCGCTCTGGGTGGAACTCATCGTGGATGGCCAACCCGTCGATGTAGTTGGCCCGAGCGGCGATCCGTCCGGCCTCCGCCTGTAGCTGGCTCTCTCTTCCGGCTCGCTGCCCCATCAACATATCCAGCGCTAGATCCGGATGCCAAGACATCACAAACCTGAGCGCCATCTCTTCGCCGGCGCGGGCGGCGGAGACATGCCACGCGTGGAGCTGCTCCGGGCCTGCCTCCAACCACCGCGCTAGCCGCGTGAAGCTGTTCGGTGCAACAGCGCTAGGCCAGAGGGCCACCGTCATCGCCGTGCCGGCCTCGGAGAGCCGCCCCATCTACTCACCTAAGACTCGCAATCGAGCTTCAGCGGCGGTCACGATCTCCGGGAAGGTCCACGCAACCCGCGGATCAGTCCCGGAGCCCATGACTCCCTGTGGATCTCGCTAGAAACGGACGACCTCCTCCGCCACCCTGCGCATCTCCGGGAAGTTCCCTACCAAAAAGAAGAGCAAGACAAATCAATAACCAAGGGAAGGAAAGCTGGCTTCCCAACCTGGCAAAATCCAAAGAAAGCACTTACTGGCGAAGGACTCGTCCACGTGCTGCGCCTCAAGCAACGTACCGCGCTGCTCCCTGGCAATGGCATGGTCACGCTCCTGAAGCGTCTTCTCCAGGTCGGTGACCTTGGCGAGTGCCGCCTTCAGCTCGACGTCCTTGGCCTCAGCCGCCTTCTCGTAATCCTTGCAGCGGTGGAGTTCCGCCTGGTGCCCCCCCATCTTGGTCCCCTCCGCCTTCAGGTGCTCCACATCGGCCTGAAGCAGGCCCTTGTCGTTGGCCATCTTGTCGCATTGCTGGCCGGTCTCGGCAAGGGCTTGCTGGGCCTCCATGGCCTTAGCCGCCTCCTCCTTGAGGCGGTCCACCTTGGCCTCGAGCCGGCTCTTGTCGCCCACCAGCTACTCCTGTAGCCGGTCGGATTCGTCAAGCGCCCGCCGGGTCCCTGCTGCCTCCGCCACCTCGGATCGAAGCCGACAAATGTCAGCAATGACCCAGTCGTACTGATAGCCGCCTTGGATCAGCTGGGTTCGCCAGGAGGACACCTCAGCTGCAGAGGCCGCACGACAAGGATTCAGAAACAAAGGATTACTTTAAGATTCGACCCAGCTACTATGTAGTTGGCCCGAATCTTGGGGGCTACACCCAGTGGGTGCACTAGCGCGCCCCCACTAAGAAGAGCACGCAAGAAAAGATACATGTGGCGACGCGGAGCGCCTCGTCCTTGGCAGCGAGCTGCTCCTTGAGCTGCCGGTGCTTCTCTAGGAGCCGGTTGAAGACACCGACCCGATAAGAGTCTAGTTGTCGCAAGGAGCAATGATAAGCACAAGATAGCAGTTTAAGATTTGACCCAACTACTACATAGTTGGCCTGAATGTCGGGGGCTACACCCAGTGGGTGTGCTAGCGCGCCCCCACTAAAAGAAGCAGCAAGAAGAAAGATAGAAGAGAAAGGAAGAGCTTACAAACATGGCATGCTCTAGCTCCGGTGTCTGCTCCACCTCGGCCTTGGCGAAGGCCTGGATCCTGTGTGTGCACCCTCGAAGGCGCTTGCTCACGACGGCCATCGCCGCCGCCTCCTGGGTCAAGGGTCCGAAGAAGACCTCGTTGAGCCTAGCCCGAGCCGGCTGTGGCCCGACGACTCCTTGGCCTGGGTACCAGGGCGTACTCGCCGCTGACCGCCTCCTCCACGGCCGGCGCCCTCTCCAGCATTCTCTCCGGCACGGCGGCCGGAGTCGCCTGTGGCACCACGACAGGCGGCGCCCGAGGCGCTCCCTCCGGCACCGTCCGCAACGCCTCCTCCAAGACGGTGTCGCCTCCCCTTCCTCGACCTCCTCCCACTCGGCCACGTTGGTCCGTGTGGGGTGTCGTCGTTAACCCCCACGACCTGGTCCCTGTTCCAGTCCCGCCAGGCCAGACACTCGGTGTCGACCGGGTCCTGGCCTAGGTCCGGGTCGACCATCCCCTCGTCCCGATCGATGGCGTTGGTCTAGGTCTTCCGGAACACGGTGCCCCCGCTAGACGCGGCATCTGCCGCCTCCAGCGCCAGCGAGATCGGCGACCCAAGGCTCGACGGAGTAAACAAGCAAGAACTAAGGGAAGCCACTCAGCGACTCAAATTCAACTGAAAGAGAACTCACCCGGCAATAGCGAGACGGTGGGTCTTGCTGGTGTCGCCTACGGAGCGCGACTCTTCCTCTTGGCGGGCGGCTTCGTCGCAGCCGCTTGGTCCACCGCGCGCTTCATGGCCGGACCTCGGGGGGCCACGTCGCCCTTCCCGTGCTGCCAACTTGCCGCCGCCGTCCCCCAAGATGACCCGGCTCTAGCCGCGTTGCTGCCACCTCCACTCGGTGCCACTGCGCCAACAAATCATGTCAAAAATCCTCACGCCGCCTCGCCACCGACGTCTCAAGAGATAAAGAACGTAGAATCTTACCCGTCGTGCGCCCCGCGCCGGTGTCGGCGTCCGCCTCCTCCCCTTTGGCCACGGGCTCCTCCGAGCCGGCCCACACCACCTACATCGGCGCCCGGTCATATGGGTGCCAGATGGCATTCAGGAGCACCTCCCGTGTCACGTCGGGATGAACAGGAAGATGGGCGGCGGCAAAATACAGAGACCAAGGACTCACCGTCGGTGCCGGGTTGGCCTGGCTGTACGGGGGCTTCCCGAACTCCCAATCCTCCTTCAACCCGGCCTTGGAGATGTCGTTGACCCAACGGGTGACCTGGTCCGCTCCGAGGCACAGGTTCAACATCTGGTTGGGGTCCTGAAGACCGGTCATCAGACCGATGATGTGGGTGCGCTGCTGCGGCGGTAGCACCCGACACTTGATGAAGGCGGCGATAAGGTCGGCGCCGGTGAGCCCCTCCCGCTCCTTCATCCACGTAACCCGCTAGCACAAGCTGAGCACCTCATGCAATGGGTGCCTGGGGAAGTAGTTCCAGTTCTGCTTCCCCTGCGGCGTCACGTCGACGAAGGGCGGCAGGTTGATGCGGTGCATGCCAAGGTAGCAGACGCAAAAGAAGGAGTTCTATCATTTCTTGGCATAATCCTCTAGCAGCATTTTGGGGCAGTCCCCGCCCTTCTGTTTGTAGATGACGGCGGCCCCGCAAGAGGACATTGATACGTCTTCATCGTATCTATAATTTTTGGTTGTTCCATGCGAATATTCTACAACTTTCATATACTTTTGGCAACTTTTTATACTATTTTTGGGACTAACATATTGATCCAGTGCCTAGTGCCAGTTCCTGTTTGTTGCATGTTTTTTGTTTCGCAGAATATCCATATCAAATGGAGTCCAAGCTGGGTAAAAACTGACGGAGATATTTTTTGGAATATATATGATTTTTGGGAAGAAAAATCCACGCGAGATGGTGCCCGAGGTAGGCACGAGGTAGGGGGCGCATCCCACCCCCCTGGGCACGCCCCTGACCCTTGTGGCCACCCCATACGGCGGTTGATGCCCTTCTTTCTCTGCAAGACATCTAATATACGGATAGAGATTGTGTTAAACCCTTCTCCCATCTAGGGAGGAGGTCAAGGAAGAAGAAGAAGGAGGGGGGCTCTCTCCCCCTCGCTTCCGGTGGCACCGGAGTGCCACCAGGGGCCGTCATCATCACCGCAATCTTCACCAACAACTTCACCGCCATCATCACCAACTCCTCCCCCCTCTATGCAGCGGTGTAACCTCTTTCTTACCCGCTGTAATCTCTACTTAAACATGGTGCTCAATGCTATATTTATTTCCCAATGATGTATGGCTATCCTATGATGTTTGAGTAGATCCGTTTTGTCCTATGGGTTATTTGATGATCGTGATTGGTTTGAGTTGCGTGTTTTATTATTGGTGCTGTCCCATGGTGCTCTCTGTGTCGCGCAAGCGTGAGGGATCCCCGCCATAGGGTGTTGCAATACGTTCATGATTTGCTTATAGTGGGTTGCGTGAGTGACTGAAACACAAACCCGAGTAAGTAGGTTGTTTGCGTATGGGATAAAGAGATCTTGATACTTTAATGCTATGGTTGGGCTTTACCTTAATGATCTTTAGTAGATGTGGAAGCTTGCTAGAGTTCCAATCATAAGTGCATATGATCCAAGTAGAGAAAGTATGTTATCTTATGCCTCTCCCTCAAATAAAATTTCAATAATGATTACCGGTTCAATTATCGATTGCCTAGGGACAAATAACTTTCTCGTAACAACAAGCTCTCTACTAAAACTAACATAGTTGTGTCTTTATCTAAACAGCCCCTACTTTTTATTTACTTGTTCTTTATTATCTTGCAAACCTATCCAAAAACACCTACAAAGTACTTCAGGTTTCATACTTGTTCTAGGTAAAGAGAACGTCAAGCTTGCGTAGAGTTGTATCGATGGTCGATAGAACTTGAGGGAATATTTATTCTACCTTTAGCTCCTCGTTGGGTTCGACATTCTTACTTAACGAAAACTGTTTGCGATCCCCTATACTTGTGGGTTATCAAGACCTTTTTCTGGCGCCGTTGCTGGGGAGCAATAGCGTGGGGTGAATATTCTCGTATGTGCTTGTTTGCTTTATCACTAAGTAATTTTTATTTTCTGGTCTTAGTTGTTCTTTATCTTTACTTATGGATATGGAACACGAAATACCAAAAAAATTAGGTGTACTTGCTGCTCATGGAGATGAGGAACCTCCTAAAACCCTTGATGCTCATTATGTGACAGATATTATGTACTACTTTGATAATCCAGAGAAAACCCCATTCAATTTGGTAATGGGAGACACGTTGGATCAATGTGAATACTTTAGGGATTATCGCTTGACTCAAAAAGAGAAACTATTATGGGATCAAATTTATATGTTGAAGTAGTATGCTAGGCAACTATGCTTGGGATATGATTATACTTGTTGCTCTAGGATGAAGTCTCCACACCTTCCCTTTTCATGCAAATTTAATGATAATGAAACCTTGGCTTCTTATGCTAGAGGTATATATGACTACTATGATGTGGAACAAATAGAAGAATTTGTTGCTTTTATGGGTGCTTATGAAATTCAATCTACGTTCAAAGAATATGAAAATCTTTATGATGCTGTTTACAGACCTGAAAATTTAGCTATCCTTAAATGTTGTTATGAGAATTATGAATACAATTCCGATATTGATGCGTTTATTGAGAAAGTCTCCGCTGTCCCAGAAGAGACTAATATTTTACAGGAATCTATGGAAGAAGAAAATGATGAAACTATGAGCTCATTGGATGAAAAAGATGAGGAGGAGAGTGTAATGCCTCGGACACACCCGCCGGTGGTCGTTACTCCTGGCGGGATCTAGACTGGCCCCACAGATCAATACTAGTCTTTTCTGCGCACTTTGTCGTCACTCGTGCGCACCCGTGAGCAACTTCCCGGTCGATCACCCATCCTGACACTACTCCAAGCTGAGAACGCTTAACTTTGAAGTTCCGTCTGAATGGGCTCCCAGAAAATAAGAAATTCCTTAATGATATGAGTAGTCTATCATCCCTAATAAGTCAGGTCATCACATACACCCCCACTCAGAGGAACCGACGTCCTCGTCGGGCCACAGGAACGTTCCCTCTTGGCACATACGTCTGTGCATCCAGTCTGGTACATGTACCATGTCGTGTGCCACGACGGGTCATAAACGTCATGAACAACATGACCGCGCACCTGTCCGCAAACATCCATGTAACCGCGAGGATCAACTCTGATACCAACTTGTAACGCTCCGGACACACCCGCCGGTGGTCGTTACTCCTGGCGGGATCTAGACTGGCCCCACAGGTCAATACTAGTCTTTTCTGCGCACTTTGTCCTCACTCGTGCGCACTCGGGAGCAACTTCCCGGCCGGCCACCCATCCTGACACTACTCCAAGCTGAGCACGCTTAACTTTGAAGCTCTGTCCAAATGGGCTCCCGAAAAAGAAGGAATTCCTTATTGATATGAGTAATCTATCATCCCTAATAAGCCAGGCCATCACAGAGAGCGAAGAACAAAAGGAGGAAGAGCGGATTGATAACCTATGCCCACCTTCTAATGAGAGTAACTCTTCAACTCATACATTGTTTAATTTCCCTTCGTGCTTACCGAAGGATGAATGCTATGATAATTGCTATGATCCCATTGATTCTTTTGAAATATCCCTTTTTGATGATGCTTGCTATGATTGTGATCAAGATGCCAATATGAATTATCCTTATGTAGATGAACTTGCTATAGTTAAACATGAAATTGTTGCTATTGCACCCACACATGATAGTCCTATTGTCTTTTTGAATTCCCCAAACTACACTATATCGGAGATGTTTGTGCTTATTAAGGATTATATTGATAGGTTGCCTTTTACTACTACACATGATGATTTTGATGAGTATAATATGCATGTGCTTGCTGATCCTACTTGCAATTATTATGAGAGAGGAACTATATCTCCACCTCTCTATGTTTCGCACACGATAAAATTGCAAGAAACTGTTTATACTATGCATTGGCCTTTACTATGTGTTCATGAATTGTTCTTTTATGACATGCCGATGCACAGGAAGAGAGTTAGACTTCGTCATTACATGATATATGTTGCTTTGTGCTCACTACTAAATTACAAATCATTGCTAATTAAAATTGGCTTTGATATACCTTGGGATCCGGGTGGATTCACTACTTGAGCACTATATGCCTAGCTTAATGGCTTTAAAGAAAGCGCTGCCAGGGAGACAACCCGAAAGTTTTAGAGAGTCATTTGTCATTTGTTTCTGTTGAGTGCTTTAATATATAGTTTAAAAACAACAAAAATAAAGAGGGGAACCCAAAACTTTTTCAAAAAAGAAAGTGAAAATGAGAGAGACAAGCATTGTTGAAGTGAGAGCTAGCCTTAAACTTTGTTCATGCTCACGAAAACTTTGTGAATCTTTATTACAAAATTTTTTCAATAAAAATAATTATCCCCTGTACAATTCCATTGTATTATCTTTCCCTAATACTAAAGCAGCTACTGCTTCTGGTGGTTCGTCATCCACTTTTACAGAAAACACCCTGACTTTACTGATAATCGACCCGCAATCCTATTGTCCAGTCAGCAAAGGGAACCAAACGAATTTCCTCTAGAGGAGAAGGGAATGGAACAAATTTCTTCTGAGGAGAAAGGAAAGGAACAAAATTTCCTCTGTAATGGGCAAGAGGAAGCAAAGAAAAGGAAACGGAATGAGGAGGAATAAACTCCCAAGTGAGAAAGGAGAGAAGAAAAAGGAACGGAAGAAACCCAACCCATCGATCTCCCTAAGATAGAGTGGTCGTAGTTGCCTTGGCGAGAGGAAGAGAGGGGGGCCACCGGCCCAAGAGCTGCGGTCAGGAACGAGGACGAGTCCAGTAGCTACAAGGAGATGACCGTGTCGCTCCTGACCGGCACGGGGCAGTTCAACATCAGCGACCTCGTGTCGGCGCTGTCGTGGCTAGACCTGCAGGGAGTGCAGGCCAAGCTGCGCCGGGTGCACCGCCAGTTCGACGTGCTCATCACAAAGCTGCTGGTGGAGCACCCGGCAATGGCCGAGGAGCACGCCTGGGAGGAGGGCCGGCTGGACTTCGTGGACAGGCTCCGGTTGGTGGCCTGGAGCAGGCCGGGGCGAGGCGGTCAACTGGAGCCGCGAGCAGAGGCGAAGCGAGGGTGAGCGGCGCGTGATTGGCCGGACCTATGGGGGGGACATGCCGCTGGTGGCGGAGGCTGTGTGCGGGGCCGTCCGAATCGGGTCGGAGAAGAGGCTGCTGGCCGGATCCGGAGCGGCCCGACGACTGGGGCGGGATGGCCAGATCAGACCCACGACAGAGGAGCTTCCATGGCGTCTCTGGGTTCCTTGTCGATAAAGGGTACTGCCCTGGCTCTGGTCAGCCACCACGGTCGCGCGCACTCCAGGAGAGTGAAGTGCACCATCGGCGCAACACATGTAGAAGAGGAGGAGGAGCAGCAATGGGTGATACTTTGATAGTGGCTGGAGAAGAGGAGGAGCAGCGTTGAGTGAGAAGGAGGAGTGGCGATGTGGATAAGGCACGCAGATCGGCAGATGCATGAGAAGGAGTGGCGCTGGCCGGTCGGTGCTTTTTTTCTTTAATGAAACCAAATGGAATTGGTCTTGTACCGGCTAGAAGGATGCATGCGTGCGATTTTTTTTTCAAAACTATGACGTATTTTATAGCAAATTCGGAAACTATAGCAAAGAGTAGAGAAAAATCAAAAGTAGCACCCCATCGGCCACGTGTGGATCGAAAAGGGTGTTTTCGGCCTCCCTTTAGAGGAAATGGACTTTTCGGCCTTGCCTTGGCCGAAAAGGTGCGTACCTGGACCGAAAAGACCTTTTTGGTCAGGAGTAGGCTGAAAAGTTCTTTTTGGTCAGGAGTAGGCCAAAAAGTCCTTTTTGGTCAGCAGTAGACCGAAAAGTCCCTTGGGCCCACTTTTTCACGTTAATGGTTGACCGAAGTTGCATGGCTCCACTCTTCGGCTTACGTTAGACCGAAGTGATTTTTTTATTTTGGTATATAAATATTGTGCAACCATTGTCCATCTTAGACACTGAAATATATATTTTCGCGTAACCCTTTCCCCTTAATATTTTTCCGTCAACTCTTTTTCGCCATCCGTTTCCCGCCAACCACTTCCCGCCATATGTTCCTGCCACCCGTTTCCCGCCATATATTTCCGCCAACCCTTTCCCGCCATACCATAGTATACCATTAAATAAATTCTTCATATTAAAAAAATGGGATAAAAGCGCAAGCGATGGAGTCAAAAACCTGACCTCACGCTGGGTATATGTGTTACAAGCCAAATAGGATAGCATCTGGCTAATGTACAACAACTGATCCCTTTCTTTATAAAAAGTCAACATTTTCAAAAAAGGTGAACAATTTTACTTTAGCAATTTAAAATAGAAATTTCCGAAATATGAACAAACTTTTAAAACGTGAAAAATTATTGAACACATGAACACAATTTTATTCCAAACATTTATTGATTTTTTAAGTGATGAACAATTTATAAATATACACTGAGCATTTTTGTAGTATAAGCTGAAAATTTTCCGAAGACACATTGAATATTTTTGTGATATACGGTTAATGTTTTTCTGAATTGTTAAGACATTTAAAAAAAGTGAAAAGATTTTGAGAAACATGATTTTTTTAAATATGAAGAATTTATTTAATGGTATACTGTGGTATGGCGGGAAAGGGTTGGTGGAAGCATATGGCGAGAAGGGGTTGGCGGGAAACAGGTGGCAGGAACATATGACGGGAAGGGGTTGGCGGGAAACGGGTGGCGGGAAAGAGTTGGCGGGAAAATATTGAGGGGAAAGGGTTGCGCAAAAATATATTTTTTCAATGTCTAAAATGGGCAATGGTTGCATAGTATTTATATACCCAATTTTTTAAAAAAAATCGCTTCGGCCTAACGTAAGCCGAAGAGTGGAGCCATGCTACTTCGGTCAACCATTAACGTGAAAAGGTGGGCCCAAGGGACTTTTCGGCCTACTCCTGACCAAAAAGGTCTTTTTGGCCCAGGTACGCAACTTTTCGGCCGAGGCAAGGCCGAAAAGTCCATTTTGGCCAAAGGGAGGCCGAAAACATCCTTTTTGGCCCACGCGTGGCCGACAGAGTGCTAGTTTTGATTTTTCCCCACTCTTTGCTATAGTTTTCGAATTTGCTATGAAATGCGTCATAGTTTTGAAAAAAAAATCCATGCGTGCTAGCATCAATTACAAATTTTTATTTTCCGGAAGAGCAAAGATTATTACTTGCAGTTGTTTGTTGTTACATTATATATACGCCCTTCTTTCAAAGTAAGTGTCATAATTTTAGTACAACTTTGTATTATAGTTAATACAAAGTTAAGACATTTATTTTAGGGAGGAGAAGGTATAATAATTATAGGTCAGTAAATATTAGAAAGAAATTTTTCTTTAGAGAGAAGATATTTGAAGCTTACCGATGCTTGCTGTCCATGAAGATATTCCTCAAATCAGGATGCCATGGGTGAGATAGGGTGGAGTGGCGGAGGGATGAAGAATAGAGAGAGTGCGACAACGATGCATCTTGCTCACGTCCTGTTTCGCCCAGCACGGCAGCTGGGAGGGAGAGGACTACCCTCCATTGTACCATCTATCCTGCAGTTCTACATACCCTAATTCTGATCCCCATCAAGGCCCGACGATAATGTTCAGGGAAGTGGTCTTGTTGGCGTGAAGAGTTGCTCCTATCGACGTATCAACAAAGAGCGGCAAGCATTTTAAATACTTCACTTTCCGGCCATCATATTTTTGAAGTGGGAAAGTATAAATATGAATTAATGTTAAAAGGGATTGTGAGATATAGGAATTAATATATGATCTATTTGAAATTGTTACATGATGCACAATTGCTTTCGCATTGAAGGAGTAGCTGATAATCTACTGGATTTTCAAAATATTTTTACACGGGGTTGTTAAATAACAACAACTTATTACACATAACTCAATTTCTTTAGAGAGAGTTGAAGAAGTGGGATATATTGGTAGAGAGAAAAGATTACGAGTTTTTGGAATACAATAAGATCTTCATAAAGTGGATCCTTACGAGTCTTACAACCGATTAATTGGAAAATCTTATTATTCACCATGACAGGTACACTCTCGAATATCACATGAATACTCAGATTTATTTTATACCTGTTGCAACGAACGGGCATTTTTGCTATCAACTTTTTTTGGTAAAAAAAAGGCTTCGTACGTCGTCCCTGTTCGTTCGTTTGCTTTTTTTGACAAGTCGATCTATTCGTTCGCACTCGCCTGGGTCGAGTTAGCTTCTGGCTCACCACAAAAAATGTCTGGCCCGTCAACAACCAGAGCGCAGGGCACAATTTTAATGGGCCGGTCCATTCACTGGCACATTACGAGCCAAAAATTCCAGAAAAAACTGATCCATCAGGAATCGACCTAACAACACCTTGATGGACACACAATGATGGTTACCACTTGGGCTACTTCCTATAAGCAATTAATACACAGCACGAACATTTATAAACCAAATGCAGCGGCAGATTAAAAAAACGAAAATTTTCAACAATTTGTTGGAAAATTGGAAAAACAAATTCTAAAAATTGCAAACAGTGTTTCAAATTGTGATAAAGTTTTGAAATTCTAAAAAAATATTGAAAACATCAATTTCTTTTTTGAAAAAGTGATCAAAAATCAATTGCTTTTCTGAGAAAGTGATTAAACATGAAAAAGTGAATGAAATTGGAAAAAACACTGAACAACTTTTAAAACGTGAACAAGTTTTGAAAATGTGAACAAAATTTCAGAAACCTTGGAAACATGGACAAGAAATTTCAAAGAAATTGTGAACAAATTTCAATTCCGAAACAAATTTTTTCAATTATGAATATTTTTAGAAAAAATCGAATCTAATGTACCGTGAACATTTGCTTTGAACAATGAGCATTTTTATACACTAAGACATTTTTTTATACAAAGTGAACATGTTTTAAAATGTACGATGCACATTTTTTATACAAATTAAAAAACTAATGTATTATGAACGTTTCTGAAACGTGATTTTTTTAAAAAAAATATTTTTTTTTTGAAAATGAACAAAAAATAGGATTCCAAATTTTTATGAATGTTTAGCAAATTTTGATAATTTTGGATTTATGAAAAAAATCAGGAAAAAGAAATGTAAAAAATAAACAAATAAGCAGAAAAAGAAAAAAAAGAAGAAAAGAAAAAAATTGAAAAGAAAATCAGAAAAAGCAGTAAAAGAATAAACAGGAGAAAAGCGGTTGAAGGAACCTTCTAGGAGGTTCCAAAACCGGTTGCTCCTTGAAGTGGGCTGGCGTGTGTGGTGTCGTCGCTCGCAGCGCTTCAGCGAAGCCGCAGCTCCGTGAGCATGCCGGCATCAAATAGGACCCCGCCAAATGAGTGTCTTCGTGTTTATCTCAGTAATCAACTAGGCCTCCGAATAGATTTTCAAAACTATAAAAAAATAAAGTGGGCGAGCGAACTCCTTTGCACAAATCCAAGTTGCATATAGGATTTAAACATTCCTAATTCCCATACTACTCAGAGAAAGGGATAAGGTACGCGTCCTACGGAGGCAGCGAACATGGATTTGTGGCTTAGTGAGTATGTGTTTCCCCCGACTCACCCGGCTTTTTTAGGAGTCCATCAGAGGGATCAATTTGTTGCTAGCTGCATACCTATTTCTTATTACCCCTAAAGAAACCTAGGTCCTTTATCATACGATAGAGTCGACCATACATAAATGTTGCTTCCACATCCACACAGTGAGTTAGGTTGCTGCTCGCATGTTAGTAACTCGTTATGATTGTTAATCTTTTTATTGATCCAAACTTTGGAGCGACAATGATTGATTGCAGGATGTGAAGGAACGAAGGGACCAAGGGGTCTTTGGTGGCACGGAGGTTGGCCCAGCTATTTTAGATCAAGGAGGATCCGAAGCAACAAGTACATGTGGAGATGGAGGCTCGAGAGCGGGATAGGATGGAGAGGAGATGCAAGTGGCGGAGGTGGAGGTGAAGGTGAAGGTGGGAGTGTATGGAACCTTTGGATGGTTTCAAGAGTAGGAGGAAGAGAGGCCGTGGGAGGAAGAAAAATGGGAGAGGGGGAGCAAGGTAATGAGGATGTTTTACCCCCATTATTCTAACCCACATCGTTCGATTTTATCACCACCACCACTGACTCCATCTATCTATCCACGTGTCTAATCTTTCTTGTGACCATGTTAAGCATATGTTTCTCCCATTACACCCCTGGGCATTTAGTGCTTCTTGTGATATGTCACATAAATTACCCCCAAAGTTGCAAAATATTACCCATCGATGCCACTTATAAGTGTCAACAAATGTTTCACACAATGGAATCCCCCGCCTGGGCCAGCCCACATAGCTCCTATAATTCGCTCTGCGCGTTGGGAGAAGACACAGCCCGCCCGTTTGAACCGGCCCATGTGTGGGCGGCGTGTTTTCAAATTTTATTTTTTTATTTTTATTTTCTTTTTTCTTTTTTTCACCTTTAAATAATTTGGTACTTCAAAAAAAGTTCCACAAAATTTAGAATTTTAAAATAAAATTTGCCATAACTCATAAAATGTTTGTGGCTTCAAAAAATGTTCTCAATTTTAAAAATAAATGTTTGGGAAATCAAAAAATATTCATCATGTTTTAAAAAAAGTCCGTGTACTAAAAAATATTAATGAAATTGAACAAAATGTTTGTCAAAATGTTACCGGTGATGCAGCAAAATGTTGTCATGGCCGTTGAAGATTATATTTTTTTCTTCTGTTGCAACGCACGGGCCTTTTGCTAGTAAAAATGATGTGCCAAGGTTTGCCTTTAGGATATTTGCAATGCTTGTTGGTCTGTACGGTGCAGGACAGAAACTTTGGCTGTAGTGCGCGATTTTTCATTTTTTACTGGAATGTCAAATGGTTCTGATTCTATTTGCACAGTCTTTCTTTGCAAATTGTTTATTTTTCCTAATTTTTGCAGAATTTTTCAAGTATCATAAGTATGGTGAATGTTCAGATTATTACAGACTGTTCTATTTTAGATAGATTCTGTTTTTGATGCATAGTTTGCTTGTTTTAATGAAACTATCGATTCATATCAGTGGATTAAGCCATGAAAAAGTTATACTACAGTATAGACAATGAAAAAACAAAATATGAATTGGTTTTCAACACTACTTAGAGTAGTGATTTGCTTTATTAACTAACGGATCTTACCGAGTTTTTTGTCGAAGTTTTGTGTGGATGAAGTGTTCGATGATCGAGAAGGTCTCGATGTGAGAAGAAGGAAGAGAGGCAAGAGCTCAAGCTTGGGGATTCCCAAGGCACCCCAAGTAAATATTTAAGGAGAATCAAGCGTCTAAGCTTGGGGATGCCCCGGAAGGCAACCCCTCTTTCTTTGACAAGTATTGGTACGTTTTCAGATTCGTTTCGTTCATGCGATATGTGCAATCCTGGAGCGTCTTTTGCATTTAGTTTTCACTTTTCTTTTATGAACCATGCTGGTATGAGATAGTCCTTGGTTGATTTATAGAATACTCATTGCACTTCACTTAAATATTTTGAGTGTGGCTTTATAGAATGCTTCATGTGCTTCACTTATATTATTTGAAGTTTGGATTGCATGTTTCTCTTCACTTAGAGAACCGCCATTTGTAGAATGCTATTTTTCTTCACTTATATTTGTTAGAGCGTGGGCATATCTTTTGTAGAAAGAATTAAACTCTCTTGCTTCACTTATATCTATTTAGAGAGATGACAGGAATTTGTCACTCACATGGTTAGTCATAAAATCCTACATAAAACTTGTAGATCACTGAATATGATATCTTTGATTCCTTGCAATAGTTTTGCGATATAAAGATGGTGATATTAGATTCATGCTAGTGGGTAGTTGTGGATTGTAGAAATACTTGTGTTGAGGTTTGTGATTCCCGTAGCATGCACGTATGGTGAACCGTTATGTGATGAAGTCGGAGCATGACTTATTTATTGATTGTCTTCCTTATGAGTGGCGGTCGGGGACGAGCGATGGTCTTTTCCTACCAATCTATCCCCCTAGGGGCATGTGTAGTAGTACTTTGCTTTGAGGGCTAATAAACTTTTGCAATAAGTATGTAAGTTCTTTATGACTAATGTTGAGTCCATGGATTATAGGCACTCTCACCCTTCCACCATTGCTAGCCTCTCTAGTACCGCGCAACTTTCGCCGGTACAATAAACCCACCATATACCTTCCTCAAAAACGCCACCATACCTACCTATCATGGCATTTCAGCCATTCCGAGATATATTGCCATGCAACTTCCATCATCATCATATACATGACTTGAGAATTCATTGTCATATTGCTTTGCATGATCGTAAGATAGCTAGCATGTTGTTTTCATGGCTTGTCCGTTTTTTGATGTCATTGCTACGCTAGATCATTGCACATCCCGGTACACCGCCAGAGGCATTCATATAGAGTCATATCTTTGTTCTAGTATCGAGTTGTAATATTGAGTTGTAAGTAAATAAAAGTGTGATGATCATCATTATTAAAGCATTGCCCCAGTGACGAAAGGATGATGGAGACTATGATTCCCCCACAAGTCGGGATGAGACTCGGGACTTTAAAATAAATAAAAGAGGCCAAAGAAGCCCAAATAAAAAAAAGAGGCCAAAGCAGCCCACCAAAAAAAGAAAAAAAGAAAAAAAATCAGAGAAAAAGAGAGAAGGGGCAATGTTACTATCCTTTTACCACACTTGTGCTTCAGAGTAGCACCATGTTCTTCATATAGAGAGTCTCTTGAGTTATCACTTTCATATACTAGTGGGAATTTTCATTATAGAACTTGGCTTGTATATTCCGATGACGGGCTTCCTCAAACGCCCGAGGTCTTCATGAGCAAGCAAGTTGGATGCACACCCACTTAGTTTTAGTTTGAGCTTTCACACACTTATAGCTCTAGTGCATCCGTTGCATGGCAATTCCTACTCACTCACATTGATATCTATTGATGGGCATCTCCATAGCCCGTTGATACGCCTAGTTGATGTGAGACTATCTTCTCCTTTTTGTCTTCTCCACACAACCTTCACCATCATATTCTATTCCACCCATAGTGCTATATCCATGGCTCACACTCATGTATTGTGTGAAAGTTGAAAAGGTTTGAGAACGTCAGAAGTATGAAACAATTGCTGGCTTGTCATCGGGGTTGTGCATGATTTGAATATTTTGTGTGGTGAAGAAGGAGCATAGCCAGACTATATGATTTTGCAGGGATAACTTTCTTTGGCCATCTTATTTTGAAAAGACATGATTGCTTTATTAGTAGGCTTGAAGTATTATTATTTTTTATGTCAAATGATAGATTATTGCATTGAATCACTCGTATCTTAATATTCATTCCATGATTAGATACATGATCATGATTATGCTAGGTAGCATTCCACATCAAAAATTATCTTTTTTATCATTTACCTACTCGAGGACGAGCAGGAATTAAGCTTGGGGATGCTGATACGTCTCCGTCGTATCTATTATTTTTGATTGTTCCATGCCAATATTCTACAACTTTCATATACTTTTGGCAACTTTTTATACTATTTTTGGGACTAACATATTGATCCAGTGCCAGTTCCTGTTTGTTGCATGTTTTTTGTTTCGCAGAAAATACATATCAAACGGAGTCCAAACTGGATAAAAACTAACGGAGATATTTTTTGGAATATATATGGTTTTTGGGAAGAAAAATCCACGCGAGACGGTGCCCGAGGTAGGCACGAGGCAGGGGGGTGCGCTCCACCCCCCTGGGCGCGCCCCTGACCCTCGTGGCCACCCCGTAAGGCGGTTGATGCCCTTCTTTCGCCGCAAGAAAGCTAATATACGGATAGAGATTTTGTTAAATTTTTAGCCCAATCGGAGTTACGGATGTCCAGGAATATAAGAAATGGTGAAAGGGTAGAATCTGAGAACGCTGAAATAGAGAGAGACAGAGAGACAGATCCAATCTAAGAGGGGCTCTCGCCCCTCCCATGCCATGGAAACCAAGGACCAGAGGGGAAACCCTTCTCCCATCTAGGGAGGAGGTCATGGAAGAATAAGAAGGAGGGGGTCTCTCACCCCCTCGCTTCCGGTGGCACCGGAGTGCCACCGTGGGCCATCATCATCATCGCAATCTTCACCAACAACTTCACCGCCATCATCACCAACTCCTCCCTCTCTATGCAGCGGTGTAACCTCTTTCCTACCCGCTGTAATCTCTACTTAAACATGGTGCTCAATGCTATATATTATTTCCCAATGATGTATGGCTATCCTATGATGTTTGAGTAGATCCGTTTTGTCCTATGGGTTATTTGATGATCGTGATTGGTTTTAGTTGCATGTTTTATTATTGGTGCTGTCCTATGGTGATCTCCGTGTCGCGCAAGCGTGAGGGATCCCCGCTATAGGGTGTTGCAACCCGAGTAAGTAGGTTGCTTGCGTATGGGATAAAGAGGACTTGATACTTTAATGCTATGGTTGGGTTTTACCTTAATGATATTTAGTAGTTGCGGATGCTTGCTAGAGTTCCAATCATAAGTGCATATGATCCAAGTAGAGAACGTATATTGGCTTATGCCTCTCCCTCAAATAAAATTTCAATAATGATTACCGGTCCAGTTATCGATTGCCTAGGGACAAATAACTTTCTCGTAACAACAAGCTCTCTACTAAAACTAACTTAGTTGTGTCTTTATCTAAACAGCCCCTACTTTTTATTTAATTGTTCTTTATTATCTTACAAACCTAACCAAAAACACCTACAAAGTACTTCTAGTTTCATACTTGTTCTAGGTAAAGCGAACGTCAAGCATGCATAGAGTTGTATCGGTGGTCGATAGAACTTGAGGGAATATTTGTTCTACCTTTAGCTCCTTGTTGGGTTCGACACTCTTACTTATCAAAAACTGTTGCGATCCCCTATACTTGTGGGTTATTAGACATCTTCCCGGTCTTCGGGCCCTGCTTCTTCAACACGAGGAAGCGCACCCAGAGGTCGATCGAGGGCTCGACCCCGAGGAACCCCTTGCACAGGGTAACGAAGCCGGAGAGCTGCAAGATGGTGTTCGCGCCAAGATGATGGGGCTGGAGCCCGAAGAACTCCAGGAAGGTGCGTAAGAAGGGGCTCCTAGGGAGGCCGAACCCGCGCTTGAAGTGCGGGTCGAAGACCACGTGCTCCGTCCCCTCCGGCCGCGGCTCCTGCTCGCCTTCGGCAGGCGCACGACGACCTACGTTTCCCTCGGCAAGCGCCTGGTGGTGTTGGGTTCTCCGGTAGGGTGCATCGACTGCAAATTAAAATTTTCCTACGCGCAGAACAACCAAGAACATGCTATGGGAGATGGATCACAGTTCGTTACCACTAGACGCGCAGTGCCGTGCAGTGGAAGAAGAGTTGGGGCAGCGCGTCTCCTCGTCGTCCGATCTCCCTTGAACAGCCGGTCGTCGGTTCCCACGTACAGGTTCGCTAGAGCGGCGTAATTGCACCGCCTCTAGCGCTATCTGTGCGTGTAGTAGGAACGCCGTTCGACAGACTGCTAGGTCCGATCACACAACCGGCGTTGAGTGGAGGTGTCTATTTGCAACACATGCAAACCCTAGTGACAGCACTGAAGCGATCAATCGCATGAGTGTGCCACACCTCCACTTTATATAGGCGTCCATCATGGGCTCAACACTTGGGCCTCGCATGGACTCTAAAGCTCATAAGTCTACTCGGCCACAATCCGAATACTGCTCAGATCACATCCGACCAGTGTCCTCGGATCCGACCTAGTAGGTTCCTTCCCTTAAGCGCGCGACCCCTTAGGTTCAAGCCGGCTTGGTCGCAGTTCGGATCACCTCCAAACTACATGGTTGGTAGTGGCCCCTAGCAAGGCATGCCGAACTCCAAGCAAACTATGAAGATGGTTAGGTGAACCTGTACATCATACTTCCATTCCTTTTGCCACACGATATATGTTGTCGGGCTCAAGGCGAGTATGTCATCCTTGTGCTAGCCCAACCTCTTTCTCATTCTAGTGATGCCGACCACAAACCAGACTATCCCATAATCCTTGTCGCATGGCCATGCTTATCCTGGTCGGATCACACAAGGGGCTCAAAAAGATACGGCGGCAGCTGTGGCCACGGCAGCAACATGGTAGGGCGACTACGAGCTCGGGCACGGCGGGGATCGAAGCTAGCAGCCATATCCATTGATGGAGAGAGAGGAAAGGGGGCACAGGAGCTCACAGAGAATACGATGAGGTGGTCAGCAAGCTCGGGGACGTCCTCGTTGCTGCGAATCGAGCAGCGGCGATCGCCGACCATGGCGACAAAGATGGCGGTACGGTGGTGGCGTGGCTTCGGGGCACCCGGCATCGCGCGCGTCGGCGTAGAGCTTCACGGATCCAAGGCAGAACTTTTGGGCTAGCTGGATGGGCGCGGGGATGCTGCTGGCCGCGGTGGTGTTCGTCGGCGCACTCCAGCTCGTTCGGGTGGCCGCGAAGGGGGCACAAGGGAGAGGGAAGAAGCACCGGGAGAGTGGGAGAGAGGTCGGGGGCTGCGTGGCGACGCATGGAGGCGTCCAGGGCATCGGGGACGCAGGCAGCCAGGCAGGAGGTTGCTCGGGCGCGTGTGCGAGCGCGGCGAGCACGCGCTCTGCCTACGGGCCTAGGGAGGAAGACGACAGGGGAGGTGGAGGTGGGCTGGGCCATTACAGCGCCAGGACAGGTGGGCTGCACAGTAGGTAGGTCCAGGTAACTTTCTCTCCCTTCTCTTTCTATTTAATTTTCTGTTTTTCTATTTTTGCCTTTGTTTTTGATTTAGCAAAAATGTCAAACCACTTTGTAAAATGCTCAAAATATGTGTGGGCACTTGGGAAATTATTTCCCATAGCCCTCAAATGCTTTCAAGATTATTTGGACATTTAAAAATATTTATAGAATTTAATTGTCCAAAATTCAAATACTTATGAATTAACTCCAAAATCCAGAAATGTCCCAGAAATGTGTGCATCATTTTTGGGAGAAGTTTTCACCCATTCCAAAATTGATGAACTTTTCTGAAGGCCATTTTGGGTAGACTGAAAAGATTTACTTTGACCCTAGTTCTATTTCATTTGCTGCTAGGGTTTATCAGTCCCCATTTCAACTTTCAGCTAAAGTTAGACATGATGCAACAGATAGTGCTAGCTTAGTACAAGGTAAAGCTAGGGATGTGACAACTCACCCCCACTAAACAAGAATCTCGTCCTGAGATTCTAGACGTGAGGTAAGAATACAGAGGGAACACAAAGCTAACACGATCTTCTTGATCCAAACCCCCTTCTCGAAGATGTTGATTCATTCCTTCAAATTGATCTTCATGTCCTTGCTTTCGAGATCTTCATCCAACTATGATGATGGAAGATAGGAAACTTGACATAATTCGGTCTTCATGAAGATCAAGCGATACACGATCAACTCATGGAATGAGACAAAAGAACGTCTCTTCAGCCGAGACACAAGACACACATCAGGGGTGAAAGGAAACAGATGGCGTTGTCTCAACTCGGTAGGAAACAATTCCACGCTCGATCATGACGTAGTGAGGAGTTAACTGCCATGATTCCGCAACGGGGCACCTTAGGGAAGGTGACTCATAGAATTATTCTCTTAATTGGCAAAAAGAATTAATTTTGATATAGAGATCATTGAAACTCCCTATACCAGGCTAGGGCAATTCACAACCGACCGTTTGAAGAAGTCTGAAAGGATGGCATACTCAGACTAGAATGGATGATGTGGATTACTTTGTTGAAGACAATGCAATGGATGATTTTTGCTTATCATCAAAAATGGATGGGACCCATGGTAGAACCACTTTTGAAGATGATCCTGAACAAGAATTACTAAGAAGGCAACCAACAGTAAAATGGCACAAAGACGGGCGCAAGCTAGGCACAAAATGCAAATGCAAGGAATGTTCCAACCATCATATCTGCCCGAGATTCAGATCTAGTTAGTAACAGGATACTTCAGACTCAACATGTGTGCACAAGAAAGTTTGCAACACATATCAATGAGATGACGTTGCGAGATTCTCGGGAGATGAACTACGGAAGCAAGCTCCAAAATATGAGCTGGTTCTGCTACACACCTGTGAACGCGCTGTCCATGACAAGCATGACCACATAGTAGTCTTACAACAAAACACTACCGATTTCTGGTTGGGAACCATCGTTGAGGATATCGGAGTCTTGTGCATGATCTAGAATTAACACAACAGACTCCTTTTCCTTGAGCAAATCAATTAGTGGTTTGGTGTGCTAGGGAATACATATGGAGTGGAAGTAATTAATCTACGAAACCATAGAATACATTCACACATGCATAACTAACTTGGGATGATACCAGAGGAAACAAAAACAATCTTTCTTGAACTCACTGCGGCAACTTGCACCAAATGCACATGAATTTGAGGAAGTCACTTCTTCCATCCAAGCTTAAGCTTCATGAACGGAACACGACGTTGCTTACAAAGTTTCCAACACTAGGTTGATGTTCAACATGAATCATGGAGGAGACAAAATGCTGCCGATGGGCTCAACAGCAACTCATCAGAATTTCCCATATCACTGGAATTCCACCATTATGTGAACAATGTTATAGTATTGGTCGGACCAAAAGATGTAATGGTGTATGCTCGAGGAACAACCACGAGTAAGACACCATTACGAATATCGTTGGTTCTAACTTGATTTGACGATAGCCCACACTCAAATCAAGGTTTGGACAAGACGATAGATTCAACAAACAATCACGAGGAACAATCGATGAAGATATCATCTCTCTTCAACACACACACACACACAAGGATATCCCTTAGAAATGAAAAGTCGGACAAGCTTTCATCTTCCGACTCTCCAAGTTGTTGTTCAGCTTAACCAACCAGTTTAAGGTATCCAACCCAGATTCTTGGAGAAGGGGTGGTTACAAGAAACCAACTTGATAACGAGCTCAACATAACAGTTAGGGGACAACATGGCGATACTTCCGAGAAGATAGCCAGAAAATTACGAACCACCGAAATGTTATTAAGCTCGGGAGCAGTCTTGCTTTCGAGGCAAGATGATGTGATCAAAAGAGCAAGGGATTGACACAATCCTAACTCATTGATCGAAGAGTGCACCAGAAATAAGGACTAGGTAGCATGATCAATCTTAGGATGATGATTCAATAACCAGCATGCTAAGAGTGAGAGTATTGTCCATTAACTACCAAGAAACACGGTTGCTAGGAGTATTGAGTTCACACATCATGGTTCACTTGTCGGCATTCCGGTTGCGATAAAACGGGACCGAGGAATGAAAAATGATGGCAAGAAGTATCATTACATCAAGAATTCATGAGAGATGGTGCAATTCTCATGACAATCCTGACATAAATTGGGTAATACTCCGAGGTAGAACAGACCAAAAGCTGGAGTGGCATTTTGATCTGCAGAATACAACTACTTTGACCACTCCAAGAAATGGATGAGGTGCTGGAGTTTGTTTCTCCTAGTCATTCCAGAATAGAATGGCTTGACGGACCACAAGAATAATAGGAATCGATAACATGAATGCACAACTAGTCCCGACTATCAATTGATAGATAGAGGTTAGTAAAGAGAGACAACTCAAAGGAACACATGGTTTTCTGAGTTGCGGATGCATAGATTTAGTATGTCAAACAAGTTCAACACATTTCTTCCAGATAATCCATGCAAAAAGGTAGGACTGGCAGATTCACAATGCAGAATGGAGAACTCATCAAGAGCACTCTTATTGTGATATTTTTGTTCAAAAGAACTTCTGCCAAGAATGGTTCATGGTATTCGGAAGAATGGTATACCACGGACCTCGAGGACTATCGCAAAGGTTACTAATATCGTAAAGGAACTAGCAAACACTACCAACATGGATGCTTAGGTTGAATCTCGGGTTTAAGAACCCAGGAATGAAATGCCTACTAATTAAATGGCATCACGGGATGCTTTCGAGAATGACGGCCAGAATCATCACACTGAGAACACGAAACATGGCTAGATTACTAGGTGACTCCCTAAGACACCTAGGGTCATACTAATAGCTCCAACATATATACCGAGGAAATGAAGTACCTCCACACATAAGTTAGTGTGGTTAATCTGGCCCAAAGGGACATCGGGAACGGAAAGAAGGGGTTTGCAAATGCATCAGACTATTTAGAAACCTAGGATGACTCGGACAGCATAATGGTTGTAAATGCTCAAAAAGATTTGAGACATCCTGCAAAATGGTGGCATAACCACGTAGCATCACAATATCAAGGTTCTGAAGCCAGCTATGAACACATGGAAGTAGTAGGAGCTGAACTGAGGCTTGAAACCAACAATCCTATAAGTCTACGGATTAGTAACACATGATCCTGATAGCAAGATGAGAAGCCTAGTTCTTAACCGCCGTAGAAGAGAAGAGGTTGACTCAGATCAGAAGGGCATAAGGTAAAGGAGTAAAAAGAGCCTGACGTTCCCTTCCACAATCAATTCCCTTATATAACTAAAGCATTTCTAGACTGAGCTTCGACCAGTTTGGCTTGGTAATCCTACAGGCAGTCAGGCTCTGATACCAAAGCTGTCAGGACTCTGATCCTATGCCACACCGATCTAGCATGTAACACCTCATATCACTTTGCAGCCTCACGCACGGTATTCTGACGGGTGTCGCCTTACCAGGCCCGTGACCATTTGCGCCTTTTAGCTCACGTATATGATAGTGTCGCTAGCATCCATATGACAAAGAACCCGGGCTGACATGGCTAGTCGTGGACCCAAAGTGGTGCTAACTTACAGGGACAGGCATACATGACACAACAACGAACGTGTCGATCAACAATGAATGAATCCCATGTCGTAGCAAGCTACCAGGACTTAAAGGATCACCACGTGACATTTCCCCGAAGGGACAGACACAGGAACGAAGAAGGACACATGCCGGCCAGCCTAAGTGTTCCAGAGTAGTAGCAAGCTACCATGGCTTAGTGGAAGCACTAGGAGACATTTCCTGGTAAGAGAGGCTACCAAGGATAAACAACTAGATAGTCAGATCCCACACATACCAAGCATTTCAATAACATACACACAATATGCTCGATATGTGCAAATACAACATGGCAACACAACATGACTCTACAACTCAAGTATTTATTCATAAGATTCCGAAGAGTCAGATATTACAAACATGGGTCTCATGACCCAGTATTCAAGTCACACAAGCAATAGCACAAGCGGAAGCTCATCTTGTCTGAGTACAGACAACTACAAAGGAAAAAGGCTGAGAAGCCTGACTTACTACAAGACCCTGCCAAGGGCACAAGTGAAGGAAATATGCCTTAGAGGCAATAATAAAGTTATTATTTATTTCCTTATATCATGACAAATGTTTATTATTCATGCTAGAGTTGTATTAACCGGAAACATGATACATGTGTGAATACATAGACAAACAGAGTGTCACTAGTATGCCTCTACTTGACTAGCTCGTTGATAAAAGATGGTTATGTTTCCTAGAAATAGACATGAGTTGTCATTTGATTAACGGGATCACATCATTAGGAGAATGATGTGATTGACTTGACCCATTCCATTAGCTTAGCACAATGATCGTTTAGATTGTTTCTACTGCTTTCTTCATGACTTATACATGTTCCTATGACTATGAGATTATGCAACTCCCGTTTACCGGAGGAACACTTTGTGTGCTACCAAACGTCACAACGTAACAGGGTGATTATAAAGGTGCTCTGCAGGTGTCTCCGAAGGTACTTGTTGAGTTGGCGTATTTCGAGATTAGGATTTGTCACTCCGATCGTCGGAGAGGTATCTCTGGGCCCACTCGGTAATGCACATCACTATAAGCCTTGCAAGCATTGTAACTAATGAGTTAGTTGCGGGTTGATGTATTACGGAACGAGTTAAGAGACTTGCCGGTAACGAGACTGAACTAGGTATTGAGATACCGACGATCGAATCTCGGGCAAGTAACATACCGATGACAAAGGAACAACATATGTTGTTATGCGGTTTGACCGATAAAGATCTTTGTAGAATATGTGGGAGCCAATATGAGCATCCAGGTTCCGCTATTGGTTATTGATCGGAGACGTGGCTCGGTCATGTCTACATAGTTCTCGAACCCGTAGGGTCCGCACGCTTAAAGTTCGGTGATGATCGGTATTATGAGTTTTTGTGTTTTTATGTACCGAAGGTAGTTCGGAGTCCCGGATATGACCATGGACATGACGAGGAGTCTCGAAATGGTCGAGACATAAAGATCGATATATTGGACGACTATGTTCGGACTCCAGAAAGGTTCCGAAAGGTTTCAGACATATACCGGAGTACCGGGGGGTTACCGGAACCTGCCGGGGGGCTTAATGGGCCTACATGGGCCTTAGTGGAAATAGAGGGCAGCAAGGGGAGTGTGGGGCTCTCCCCCCACCCCAAGGCCCAAACCGAATTGGTTTAGGGCAAGGGGGTCGGCCCCTTCTTTCCATCTCCTCCTCTCCCTTTCCTTCCCCTTTCCTACTAGGACTAGGAAAGAGGGGCAAACCTACTTGGAGTAGGATTGCCTCCCCTTGGGCGTGCCTCTCCCCTTGGCCGGCCCTCTCCTCCTCCCCTCCTTTATATACGGGGGTAGGGGGCACCCCAAAGACACACCAATTGATCATTGCTCTCTTAGCCGTGTGCGGTGCCCCCTCCACCATAATCCACCTCGATGATATGGTAGCGGTGCTTAGGCGAAGCCCTGCATCGGTAGCATCATCATCACCGTCACCACGCTGTCATGCTGATGAAACTCTCCTCTGAAGCTTTGCTGGATCGGAGCTCGCGGGACGTCATCGAGTTGAACGTGTGCAGAACTCGGAGGTGCTATGCGTTCGGTACTTGGATCGGTCAGATCATGAAGACGTACGACTACATCAACTGCGTTGTGCTAACGCTTCCGCATTCAGTCTATGAGGGTACGTAGACACACCCTCCCCTCTTGTTTGTATGCATCACCATGATCCTATGTGTGCGTAGGATTTTTTTTTGAAATTACTACATTCCCCAACAGTGGCATCCGAGCCAGGGTATTTCATAGATGTTATATGCACGAGTAGAACACAAGTGAGTTGTGGGCGATACAAGTCATACTGCTTACCAGCATGTCATACTTTGGTTCGGCGGTATTGTTGGATGAAGCGGCCCGGACCGACATTACGCGTACGCTTACACGAGACCGGTTCTACCGACGTGCTTTGCACACAGGTGGCTGGAGGGTGTCAGTTTCTCCAACTTTAGTTGAACCAAGTGTGGCTACGCCCGGTCCTTGCGAAGGTTAAAACATCACTAACTTGACGAACTATCATTGTGGTTTTGATGCATAGGTAAGAACGGTTCTTGCTCAGCCCGTAGCAGCCACGTAAAACTTGCAACAACAAAGTAGAGGACGTCTAACTTGTTTTTGCAGGGCATGTTGTGATGTGATATGGTCAACACATGATAAGATATAAGTTATTGTATAAGATGATCATGTTTTGTTGAAGTTATCGGCAACTGGCAGAAGCCTTATGGTTGTCTCTTTATTGCATAAGATGCAAGTGCCAAATAATTGCTTTACTTTATCGCTATGCGATAGCAATAGTTGCAAGAGCAATAGTTGGTGAGACGATCATGTGATGACATGTTGATAGAGATCAAGATGATGGAGATCATGGTGTCATGCCAGTAACAATGAAGATCATGACAATACTCTGGAGATGGAGATCCAAAGCACAAGATGATGATGGCCATATCATGTGACATATATTTTGATTGCATGTGATGTTTATCCTTTATGCATCTTATTCTGCTTTGTTTGACGGTAACATTATAAGATGATCTCTCACTAAATTTCAAGGTAAAAGTGTTCTCCCTGAGTATGCACCATTGCCAAAGTTCATAGTGCTGAGACACCATGTGATGATCGGGTGTGATAAGCTCAATGTTCATCTACAACGGGTGTAAGACAGTTTTACACATGCAGAATACTCGGGTTAAACTTGACGAGCCTAGCATATACAAATATGGCCTAACACTGAGTCCGAAAGGTCGAGCGTGAATCATATAGTAGATATGATCAACATAGTGATGTTCACCATTGAAAACTACTCCAATTCACGTGAGGATCGGTTATGGTTTAGTTGATTTGGATCACGTGATCACTTAGATGATTAGAGGGATGTCTATCTAAGTGGGATTTCTTAAGTAATATTATTAATTGAACTTAAATTTATCATGAACTTAGTCCTGATAGTATTTGCATATCTATGTTGTAGATCAATAGCTCGCACATAGCTTCCCCATTTATTTTCGATAAGTTTCTAGAGAAAAATAAATAGAAAGATGTTAGTAGCATTGATGCGGATTGGATCCGTGATCTGAGGATTATCCTCATTGCTGCACAGAAGAATTATGTCCTTGATGCACCGCTAGGTGATGGACCTATTGCAGGAGCATATGCAAACGTTATGAACGTTTGGCAAAACTCGGTATGATGACTACTTGATTGTTTAGTGCACCATGCTTTACGGCTTAGAACCGGGACTTCAAAAATGTTTTGAACGCCACAGAGCATATAAGATGTTCCAAGAGTTGAAATTAGTATTTCAGACTCATGCCCACGTCAAAAGGTATGAGACCTTTGACAAGTACTTTGCCTACAAAATGGAGGAGAATAGCTCAGCTAGTGAGCATGTTCTCAGAATGTCTGAGTGCTACAATCACTTGAATCAAGTGGGAGTTAATCTTCGAGATAATATAGTGATTGATAGAATTCTCTAGTCACTATCACCAAGTTACTGGAACTTCGTGATGAACTATAATATGCAAGGGATAACGGAAATGATTCCCAAGCTCTTCGTGATGCTGAAATCGACGAAGGTAGAAATCAAGAAAAGCATCAAGTGTTGATGGTTCACAAGACCACTAATTTCAAGAAAAGGGCAAAGGGAAGAAGGGGAACTTCAAAAAGAACGGCAAGCAAGTTGCTGCTCAAGTGAAGAAGCCCAAGTCTAGACCCTAAGCCTGAGACTAAGTGCTTCTACTGCAAAGGGACTGGTCACTGCAAGCAGAACTGCCCCAAGTATTTGGCGGATAAGAAGGATGGCAAAGTGAACAAAGGTATATTTGATATACATGTTATTGATGTGTACTTTACTAGTGTTTATAGCAACCCCTCAGTATTTGATACTAGTGCAGTTGCTAAGATTAGTAACTCGAAACGGGAGTTGCGGAATGAACAGAGACTAGTTAAGGGTGAAGTGACGATGTGTGTTCGAAATGGTTCCAAAATTGATATGATCATCATCGCACACTACCTATACTTTCGGGATTAGTGTTGAACATAAATAAATGTTATTTTGTGTTTGCGTTAAGCATGAATATGATTTGATCATGTTTATTGCTATACGGTTATTCATTAAAGTCAGAGAATAATTGTTGTTCTGTCTGCATGAATAAAACCTTCAATGGTCATAGACCCAAGGTGAATGGTTTATTGAATCTCGACCATTGTGATACACATATTCATAATATTGAAGCCAAAAGATGCAAAGTTAATAATGATAGTGCAACTTATTTGTGGCACTTCCATTTAGGTCATATTGGTGTAAAGCGCATGAAGAAAATCCATGCAGATGGGTTTTTGGAATCACTTGATTATGAATCACTTGATGCTTGCAAGCCATGCCTCATGGGCAAGATGACTAAGACTCTGTTCTCCGGAACAATGGAGCGAGCAACTGACTTATTGGAAATAATACATACTGATGTATGTGGTCCGATGAGTGCTAAGGCTCGTGGCGAGTATCGTTATTTTCTGACCTTCATGGATGATTTGAGCAGATATGGGTATATCTACTTGATGAAACATAAGTCTGAAACATTTGAAAAGTTCAAAGAATTTCAGAGTGAAGTGGAAAATCATCGTAACAAGAAAATAAAGTTTCTACGATCTGATCGTGGAGAAGAAAATTTTAGTTACGAGTTTGTTCTTCATTTGAAATAATGTGAAATAGTTTCGCAACTCATGCCACCTGGAACACCACAGCGTAATGGTGTGTCCAAACGTCATAACCGTACTTTATTAGATATGGTTGGATCTATGATATCTCTTACCGATTTATCACTATCATGTTGGGGTTATGCATTAGAGACAGCTGCATTCACGTTAAATAGGGCACCATCTAAATCCATTGACACGACACCATATGAACTGTGGTTTGGGTACAAACCTAAGTTGTCGTTTCTTAAAGTTTGGGGTTGCGATGCTTATGTGAAAAAGTTTCAACCTGATAAGCTCGAACCCAAATCGGAGAAATGTGTCTTCATAGAATACCCAAAGGAAACTATTGGGTACACCTTCTATCACAGATCCAAAGGCAAGATCTTTGTTGCTAAAAGTGGATCCTTTCTAGAGGAGTTTCTCTTGAAAGAAGTGAGTGGGAGGAATGTAGAACTTGATGAGGTAATTGTACCTTCTCCCGAATTCCAAAGTAGTTCATCACATAAATCAGTTCCGGTGATCTCTACACCAATTATTAAGGAAGCTAATGATGATGATCATGAAACTTCAGATCAAGTTACTACCGAACCTCATAGGAGAAACAGAGTATGGTCCGCACCAGAGTGGTACGGTAATCCTTTCTGGAAGTAATGTTACTAGACCATGACGAACCTACGAACTATGAGGAAGCGATAATGAGCCCAGATTCCTTGAAATGGCTTGAGGCCATGAAATCTGAGATGGGATCCATGTATGAGAACAAAGTATGGACTTTGATTGACTTGCCCGACGATTGGTGAGTCATTAAGAATAAATGGATTTTCAAGAGGAAGACAGACGCTGATAGTAGTGTTACCATCTACAAAGCTCGAATTGTCGCAAAATGTTTTCGACAAGTTCAAGGTGTTGACTACGATGAGATTTTCTCACTCGTATCGATGCTTAAAAGTCTGTCCGAATCATGTTAGCAGTTGCCGCATTTTATGAAATCTGGCAAATGGATGTCAAAACTGTATTCCTTAATGGATTTCTTAAAGAAGAGTTGTGTATGATGCAACCAGAAGGTTTTGTCAATCCTAAAAGGTGCTAACAAAGTGAGCAAGCTCCAGCGATCCATCTATGGACTGGTGTAAGCATCTCAGAGCTGGAATTTATGCTTTGATAAAGTGATCAAAGCATATGGTTTTATACAGACTTGCAGTGAAGCCTGTATTTACAAGAAAGTGAGTGGGAGCACTACATCATTTCTGATAAGTATATGTGAATGACATATTGTTGATTGGAAATAATGTAGAATTTTCTAGGAAGCATAAAGGAGTGTTTGAAAAGAGTTTTTTTCAAACAAAGACCTCGATGAAGCTGCTTACACATTGAGTATCAAGATCTATACAGATAGATCAAGACACTTCATAAGTTTTTTCAATGAGTACATACCTTGACAAGATTTTGAAGTAGTTCAAAATGGAAGAGTCAAAGAAGGAGTTCTTGCCTGTGTTGCAAGGTGTGAAGTTGAGTAAAGACTCAAAACCCGACCACAGCAGAAAATACAAAGAGAATGAAAAGTCATTCCCTATGCCTCAGTCATAGGTTCTATAAAGTATGCTATGTTGTTTACCCGTCCTATTGTATACCTTAGCATGATTCTGGCAAGGGAGTACAATAATGATCTAGGAGTAGATCACTGGACAGCGGTCAAAATTATCCTTAGAGGACTAAGGAAAAATTTCTCGGTTATGGAGGTGATAAAAGAGTTCGTCGTAAAGAGTTACGTCGATGCAAGCTTTTTACATCGATCGAGATGACTCTAAGTCTCGATCTGGATACATATTGAAAGTGGGAGCAATTAGCTAGAGTAGCTCCATGCAGAGCATTGTAGACATAGAAATTTGTGAAATACATACGGATTTGAATGTTGCAGACCCATAGACTAAACTTCTCTCATAAGCAAAACATGATCACTCTTTGGGTGTTAATCACATAGCGATGTGAACTAGATTATTGACTCTAGTAAACCCTTTGGGTATTAGTCACGTGGAGATGTGAACTAATCACATAAATATGTGAACTAGATTATTGACTCTAGTGCAAGTGGGAGACTGGAGGAAATATGCCCTAGATGCAATAATAAAGTTATTATTTATTTCCTTATATCATGATAAATGTTTATTATTCATGCTAGAATTGTATTAACCGGAAACATGATACATGTGTGAATACATAGACAAACAGAGTGTCACTAGTATGCCTCTACTTGACTAGCTCGTTGATCAAAGATGGTTATGTTTCCTAGCCATAGACATGACTTGTCATTTGATTAACGGGATCACATCATTAGGAGAATGATGTGATTGACTTGACCCATTCCATTAGCTTAGCACAATGATCATTTAGTTTGTTGCTACTGCTTTCTTCATGACTTATACATGTTCCTATGACTATGAGATTATGCAACTCCCGTTTACCAGAGGAACACTTTGTGTGCTACCAAACGTCACAACGTAACAGGGTGATTATAAAGGTGCTCTACAGGTGTCTTCGAAGGTACTTGTTGAGTTGGCGTATTTCGAGATTAGGATTTGTCACTCCGATCGTCAGAGAGGTATCTCTGGGCCCACTCGCTAATGCACATCACTATAAGCTTTGCAAGCATTGTAACTAATGAGTTAGTTCCGGGATGATGTATTACGGAACGAGTAAAGAGACTTGTCAGTAACGAGATTGAACTAGCTATTGAGATACCGACAATCGAATCTCGGGCAAGTAACATACCGATGACAAAGGGAACAACGTATGTTGTTATGCTGTTTGACCGATAAAGATCTTCATAGAATATGTGGGAAACAATATGAGCATCCAGGTTCCGCTATTGGTTATTGACTGGAGACGTGTCTCGGTCATGTCTACATAGTTCTCGAACCCGTAGGGTTCGCACGCTTAAAGTTCGGTGACGATCGGTATTATGAGTTTTTGTGTTTTGATGTAACGAAGGTAGTTCAGAGTCCCGGATATGATCGTGGACATGACGAGGAGTCTCTAAATGGCCGAGACGTAAAGATCGATATATTGGATGACTATGTTCGGACACCGGAAAGGTTCCGGAAGGTTTCAGACATATACCGCAGTACCGGGGGGTTACCCGAACCCCCCGGGGGGCTTGATGAGCCTACATGGGCCTTAGTGGAAATAGAGGGCAGCAAGGGGAGTGTGGGGCACGCGCCCCAAGGCCCAAACCAAATTGGTTTAGGGCAAGGGGGCCGGCCCCCTCTTTCCTTCTCCTCCTCTCCCTTTCCTTCCCATCTCCTACTAGGACTAGGAAAGAGGGGGCAAACCTACTTGGAGTAGGATTGCACCCCTTGGGTGCGCCTCTCCCCTTGGCCGGCCCTCTCCTCCTCCCCTCCTTTATATAGGGGGGTAGGGGGGCACCCCAAAGACACACCAATTGATCATTGATATCTTAGCCGTGTGCGGTGCCCCCCTCCACCATAATCCACCTCGATCATATCGTAGCGGTGCTTAGGCGAAGCCCTGCATCGGTTGCATCATCATCACCAGCACCACGCCGCCGTGCTAACGAAACTCTCCTATGAAGATTTGCTGGATCGGAGCTCGCGAGACGTCATTGAGTTGAACGTGTGCAGAACTCGGAGGTGCCGTGCGTTCGATACATGGATCGATCAGATCGTGAAGGCGTATGACTACATCAACCGCGTTGTGCTAACGCTTCCGCATTCGGTCTACGAGGGTACGTAGACACACTCTACCCTCTCATTGCTATGCATCAGCATGATCTTGTGTGTGCGTAGGAATTTTTTTTGAAATTAGTATGTTCCCCAACAACAAGATCATAGCTGAAGTAACAAGCTAAACGTCGAAGTCCACGTGGAACTACTAGCGAGACTGAAGTGTCGCTGCAAAAACATAAATTAAGCAAACGTGAGTACAAATGTACCCAGCAAGACTTACATCAGAACTATCTACATATGCATCATTATCAACAAAGGGATGGTGGGGTGTAACTTCAGCAAGCCAGCTTTCACTCAGTGGCTAACCTAAACTACTACCGCAAGTAACTCTTTTGAGGTGGCGCACACGAGTTCGCATATTCACCAATCAATACACCACTATGGATCTGCTCCCGTCTCCCTACGAGAATGCCATCCATAGCACTCATGCTTATCTTGCGCATTTTAGAGTATCTACTTTCACTTGTCTATGAACTGTATAGGCAACCCAGAAGTCCTTCACCGCGGGCACGACTATTCGAATAGATGATGTTAACCTTGCAGGGGTGTACTTCTTCACACACGCTCTCGCCACTTACCACCATGTACATGTCGTGTATCTCGGCAACCTTTAAGCGGAAGTCTGGCGAGGGAGTCGGCCACGACCTGACTAACCACACAAGTCTCTAGTCCAGGCTTATCGCCTATTCGGGTTCCATCTGCGAGGAGATCCGGCTGGGGTTTCGCTCACAACCCCAAACGATGTGTGCAGGGTTCCCGAGACACCAAACGGGCGACTCGGTACACCGGGCCTCGGTGTATCTACTGCATCATAGCCCACCCCTAGGGTCAGTGCTACGCACGGCCTCCAACACATATACTACAAACACCAGAAACTAGTTGCAACTCCTGGACAGAGATCAAGGCGATTAATAAGTTGAGAGAGGCAATTAAGGATCCCAATGTGTGGTAGTAACTGTTTATGGATCACAAACACAGAACTCAGTTCCTGAGGACAGTTTCAATGAGACAACCCACCATGTACTCCTACATGGCCTCTCACCGCTACCTTTACCAAATCATGTTCACACACTTAGCTCACACACAGTAGGACATGTTCATCACCATTACAATTCATCCCCGATGAATTAGACCTAACTCAACTCTAAGCAGTAGCAGGCATGACAAACAAGCATGAATGAGTAGCCACATCAGGGCTCAAACAACTTCTATTCATGCTAGTGGGTTTCATCTATTTACTGTGACAATGATAGGTCATGCAGAGGAAAAGGGATTCACCTACAACATCATGTAACAGTTGAATCGTTATTGTCCTAATGCAGTAAAAGAGAGCAGGAGCAAGAGAGTGGGATTGTATCGGAATGAACAAGGGGGTTTTGCTTGCCTGGCACTTCTGAAAATAATATAGCTCTTCATCGGTGTCATCGAACTAATCGTCGGAATGTCGTCTACTCAGAGGGAACAATTACCAGCAATAGAGAAGAAACACAATCAATGCAATGCAACAATAAGATGCATGCTCATGACATGACAATATGCTGTTGATTGAACTAATGCAACTAGCAACCAATTAAATGAAGTTGGTTTGAACCCATGGTTCAAATTCAAACTCCATATGTGGATATTCAAGTGCCATTTATTTGATTTGCCATAAACAGTAGCCAAAAGGTGTTCTAACATGCATGAATACGATACTGATGGATAGATTGGATTTTTCTGATCATTTTTCATATATAAACTATTTCATTTGGAGTTACGGTTTATTTTCTATGATTTTTAGAAGTTCATACCTTTTCCTGGAATTTCCTAGATTATTTTTAATCCAGAAAATGACTTATTGTGTCAGCATTACGCCAGGGTGATGTCAGCGGGTCAACTGGGTCGGCCAGGTCAAACCTGACCTGCGGGACCCATTGGTCAGTGACCCTGGGCTTGTGAGGTCACGGACAGGTGGCCCGGTCAATGGCCACGTCAGCACAGTCAACTCTGACGCGTGGGTCCATCAGGATTAACTTAAGTCTAACTAATTTTGCTAGGGGTTTAAATAAATCGGTGGGGCCCGGTTGTCAGTGGCTTAGGGGCTTAGTTAGCGGGGTGATTAACCCCTAACAGTGGCTATCACCAGCGGCTAATCGCCAGCGTAACCAGGATGCGATGGTGTTGCCCGTCCGGCCGTTTCTGGCGGCGGGAGCAAGCGGGGCTGGGCTCTACGTGCTCAGTGCAGAGAGGCGCATTGAACGGTGGTCGTGGTTCGAGCGGGGGTGGACGGAGTCAGTGGCGGCGACCAAAATGGCGGCGACCGGAGCACGGTGGGTTGCAGGTTTGGGGTTGTGGTGCATTAGGGGATGAGATGGTGCGTGCGTTCGGCTCCTAGGATCACGGTGAGCACAACGGCAGGCCCAAAAGATACGGCGGTAGATGTGGCCATGGCAGCAACATGACAGGGCAACGACGAGCTCGGGCACGGCAGCAACACGGCAGGGCGACGACAAGCTCAGGCACTGCGGGGATCGAAGCTAGAAGCCATATCCGTCGACGGAGCGAAAGGAAAGGGGGCGCAGGAGCTCACAGAGAATATGATGAGGTGGTCAGCGAGCTCGGGGACGTCCTCGTTGCTGCGAATCGAGCAGCGGAGATCACCGGCCGTGGCGATGAAGACGGCGGTGGTGGCGTGGCTTTGGGGCACCCGGCGTCGCGTGCGTCGGTGTAGAGCTTCATGGATCCGAGGCGAAGCTTTTGGGCTAGCTGGATGGGCGCGGGGATGCTAGTGGCCATGATGGTGTTCGTCAGCGCACTCCGGCTCGTTCGGGCGGCCGCGAGGCGGAGAACAGGGGAGAGGGAAGAGGCACGGGGAGAGTGGGAGAGAGGTCGGGGGCTGCGTGGCGACGCATGGAGGCGTCCAGGGCGTCAGGGGCGCAGGCAGGAGGTGGCTCGGGCGCGTGTGCGCGTGCGGCGAGCACGCGCTCTGCCGACTGGCCTAGGGAGGAAGACGACAGGGGAGGTGGAGGTGGGATGGGCCGGCACAGCGCCAGGCCAGGTGGGCTGCAGAGTAGGTAGGTCCAGGTAACTTTCTCTCCCTTCTCTTTCTATTTAGTTTTCTATTTTTCTATTTCTGCCTTCGTTTTTGATTTAGCAAAAATGCCAAACCACTTTGTAAAATTCTGGAAATATTTGTGGGCACTTGGGAAATTATTTCCCACAACCCTCAAATGCTTTCAAGATTATTTTGAGATTTAAAAATATTATAGAATTTAATTGTCCAAATTCAAATACTTATGAATTAACTCCAAAATCCAGAAATGTCCTAGATATGTGTGCATCATTTTTGGAAGAAGTTTTCACCGATTCCAAAATTGATGAACTTTTCTGAAGGCCATTTTGGGTAGGTGGAAAAGATTTAATTTGACCCTAGTTGTATTTCATTTGCTGCTAGGGTTTATCAGTCTCCATTTCAACTTTCAGCTAAAGTTAGACATGATGCAACAGATAGTGCTAGCTTAGTACAAGGTAAAGCTAGGGATGTGACAACATCCATCCTTCCAGGGGATGGACTCCCATGGCCACACACTCCACCACGGCCATGCTTGGCCACTATAGAATGCATGCTCACTCCGGCCACACACACATATAGAGTCATATGCCCATGACACTGATCCCAGATACAGCTCCAGGAGCACTTTGTACTGCCAGATGTACACTTCACAGATATATCCAGACATGCAGGAGTAGGGGTGTTATCTCTCGAGAGAGTCCCGAACCTGGGTAAACTACCATGTGCTAATCGCATACCCACCCCCGGATATTCCGCAACAGTCTTGCCCTCACACGAAGCCACCTTGTGGCATTTGTCGTCTTGCACCCCCGTGA
Source organism: Triticum urartu (assembly GCF_003073215.2). NCBI lineage: Eukaryota > Viridiplantae > Streptophyta > Magnoliopsida > Poales > Poaceae > Triticum > Triticum urartu. The sequence continues at coordinate 421,307,121 of NC_053023.1, read as the reverse complement.
GAATACCACGACAATCGGCGCCCACCATGGGGCAAGCTGCTGCTGGTTGCGCAGTCCGGGCGGGACCATTTTCGTCATCTCCACCGCGACATCGCCACAGTCTCTCCAGCCGTGCTCCAGGGTTCGACACCAACTCGCCCCTGGGGCGAGCGCGCGGGATGACGCACCCTCGTCATCGGCCTCGCCCTCTTCGCCACCTCCATTACGACCCCGGTCGTCCATCCGCGCGCACGCCGCATGCGGGGCCTCGCTTCGGTCGGCCACATACATCCACGCACTGCTCGCGTCTGCTCCCCTCCGCATTGCGCCTAGCATGGGCCGAAACGCGCTTTCGCACCTCTATATATCATTCATACAAGCTAGCTAGATGCAAGTCATACAATGGTCAAACCATTGGTCATACACTACACAGATACTACCCGGACAATGCCCCGTACACTACCCAGGCAATCTCCATACAATATCATGGTCTCTTGCACCAGCGCTGCTGCACTTGTTAGCTATGGCCATGGCCTAGTCACACGCATGCACGCACCTGCCGCATGCGTGTTGGTCGTGTGCGGGACAACACATGCACGCATAGCTGGCTGCTTGGCCAGCCTTGGCCGGCTTCCCACCTCGGCGTATACTGGGTCAGGCCGCCAGGCTCCGGCCTCGTCCGACTCCGCTCTGCCTCATCTATTGCTCCGCGGCCCGACTGCTGTGCAGTCCGCCTGCCTTGGTCCCCGCTGGCTGCAACTTGCCCGTCGCGCGCGCCCGGCCTACTGTGCTCCTTGTGAGGGAGCCGGCTGCTCCATTCGCGCGGGCACGTCGTCCCGGCCGGCTGCTGCTACGCACCCGCGTCCGCGCGCCTCCGCGTCACGTGCCTGGCGACAGGCCTGGTTGCCGCGCCCTCCGCCTGCGTGCTAGCTCGCCTCCAGCGTGTCATCCGTCGCCCTCGCCTCGCACCTTCGCGGCTCCGACGAGCTAGCTGGCTACCCCGAGCTCGCGCCCGGCACTCCTCCCCTTTGCGCGCTGCCTCGGCCTCCTCTGTCGCGCATCCGCCTCCGTGTCGGTTCCCCGCGTGTCGTTCGAGCCGGCCCCGACCATCTCCACCTCCTCCGTGCTCATGCGCGCCCGGCTACTCCACGTCCACACCTGGACGCCGAGTCCCACGCCTCACCGCCTGCTGCTTTGCTCCCGACACCCCCACAGCCGGGTCCGCACACACGCACGATGGCCTTGCCGACTTCTTGTTCCGTTTGTTCATAAAGAAAAGAGGCCGACTGCTCGGGCTAGAATGGTCAAGGGCCGAGTGCCCAAAAAATGGAGAGAGAATCCGGCTGCCCGAGAAAGAAAGAAAGAAGTACGCCCGGCTGTGTGGGCGGCCAAAAGAGAAGAAAAGAAAAATGTTCGCCTGCTTCGCCACTCGGACAGCCGGACGTGACCCGGCCTGTCTGCCCACCTCGCCGCCTGGCCGGCTGTGCCAGGCCGGCTCGGCCGCGTCCCGCTCGCCGCCTGGCCGGTCAAGCCCGACCGGCTGGACCCTCCTCGAGCGTCCGGAGGCTCGTGGGCTACACCCAGCGGGTACGCCGACGCGCTCCGCGAGCATCGAGCCGCATCGGCTGTCATTGGCAAACTCTGCCTCGACTGCGCCAAAAGCAATGTGAGTTCCTCACCCGCATGATTTTGTACCACGCAAACACGGATAACCCCGAGCAATGCTCGGGGGGCTATCTTCGCAGTTTATTACAGTTTCATCACTATTCGTCCCGACGCCAACCAGAGTTGGCCCGGAGGCTGGTCGATTAGCCTGAGACGTTCGTTCCTCCAGACGGCTTAGTAGCATGCACGGTACCAAAGGCTCACTCTTAGTCACAGACTGCAGAGCGGCTGTCCGGCTAGCAAAGTGCGAACGCTGGAGGCCACCCATGCGAAAAATGTCTGGGGAGAAAAACGTTTTAGGCGACCCGGCCGTTTGCTTTATGAGTATCTGCTCGGTTATATCTGCTCCCAGAATCTGAGTACCGTACACTCCACTCTGCGGCCCACTCTCAGCCACAGACCGTAGAGCGGCTGTCCGGCAAGCGAGAGCACAAGCCAAAGAACTGAGGGAACATGAAAAAGATTGAAGGGGGCTCGGACTAAACCGAGTCGGCACCCTCCGCATAAAACTTGCAATGCTAAAAGCAAACCATTGATATATCTGCGCGGACTAACTTTGTCTTTTGCATGATCATTTCCATGGGGAACCCCCTCCTCACTCGGAGGCTCGGAGGCTACACCCAGTGGGTGAGCTGGCGCGCCCCCACTGGAAGCAAACCGCGCCGGCTGCAGCCCGCAACGGGCTGTCAGCAACAACATTAGTCAGCGGACCCCCGCGCCCGGCACCCTTGACGCCATCATCTGCACCAACTACCGCGAAAAGCTTCCGCCCAACTTTTCTAAGTTGCCTAGAGGCTTGGAGGCTACACCCAGCGGGTGCGCTGGCGCGCCCCCGGTGGGAGCAAGCCATGCCGGCTGCGGCCTGCAGCCGGCCGTCATCAAGCATCTTCTACATCAACACCCGCTAAAAAACCTCCGCCAAACTTTGCCAAGTTGCACAGAGGCTCGGAGGCTACTATCGGGGTAATTGACCACGGGTACCCCGAAGACGGCGAGACAACATTTCTAGACATCGGGGCTAGCAACGCCCCTTAGTCCGACTGCTCTGGCCGCTCCAGATGGCCCCATGTCTGACTGCTCGAGCCGGCTCGCCACTCGGCTGCCCGGCTTGCTTTCCGTCCGACTTCTCCCCCCGACCGGCTGCCTGGCCGGCTGCGCCGACCTGTCGGCTGCCCGAAGTCAACCGCTGCACCGACAAGACAGCCGTATCGCGACATCATCTACAGTGTACTTGTCCCCTGGCACTATTTTATAAAGTGTCGAGGGGACAACCAGCCATGCCACCATGCCTCACACATGGCTTGGTTTGTAAGCTAGCCCGGATAGCTTACAACCAATGCCATGTCCCATGCCTACCTAGCTTAGAAAGTAAGCTAGCCATGCCTATATAAAGGCACACATCCATCCATCCAGGGGATGGACTCCCACGGCCACACACTCCACCACAGCCATGCCTGGCCACTAGAGCATGCATGCTCACTCCGGCCACACACATATACACAGTCAGATGCCCATGGCACTGATACCAGATACAGCTCCAAGAGCACTTTTTACTTCCAGATGTACACTTCACAGATATATCCAAACATGCAGGAGTAGGGGTGTTATCTCTCCAGAGAGCCCCGAACCTAGGTAAACTACCACGTGCTACACGGATACCCGCCCCCACATATTCTGGCAGCAGTCTTGCCCTCACATGAAGCCACCTTGTGGCATCTATCATTTTGCACCCCCCCGTGAGAATACCACGACACACGGAGTAGCGTTTGGTTGGCCCAAAGCAAGTTTGTGACCATCCCGAGTACATGGGCCAGCTCAGGTCTTAGGACATAGAACATATGTTGTACTAGAGACTCACAAATGACATATCGCTGCCTCTCATACTTGGGTCTGTCCGACTCGAACCTTATCTCAACTCGGATCCGACTACGTCGAATCCGGCCAGATCCTTCCAAGTCCATATTATCCGGTTAGCATCCAATGCTTCATGGCTAGTGAGACCAAGCCATTGACCGTGTCATATGCTAGTATAGTCGGCTGCGCGTCCGCACAGCCGTTTCGACTACGGACCTTTTAGGATGGTCATCATACAATGCATAGTCCCACAAACAAGTCACATACTTGATGATACACATCATTGATAATGTCCAAGGGCTATATTTATTCATAAACACATAGGAAATATCATCATACATGATTGCCTCTAGGTAATATCTCCAACAGTCTCCCACTTGCACTAGAGTCAATCAAATAGACATCGAAAGCCTATAGCTCTAACGTGCCCCTCATGCTTGGATTGTGGAAGCGGCTTAGTCAAGGGATCTGCAACATTTGCATCCATGTGAATTTTGCATAACTCAACATCACCATTCTTTACGATCTTTCATATCAGGTGATATTTCCGATCTATGTGTCTGGTCTAGGAGAAGGCGGACAGCCAAGCAGGCTTTCTGATGCTTGGGGCCGGGTTGTCCCTCCGGCTGCTGGTCCTCAACTGTCGCCACCTACCGACTGGTGGGAGCCGGCTGCGGGGCCTTGCGCTTGTTGTCGTTGTGCTGCTGGCGCCGACTGTTTTCACCAGCCGGCGTCCGGGGAGCCGGAGGGAGCACCTTTCCAGTCGCATCCACTTGCAGCTCCGACTTCATGTAGGAGTCGGCCGTGGTGTACTTGTCTGCTATGATCAGCAGCTCATCGAGTGTAGCCGGCTCATCGCAGAGTCGGTGTTTGAGACTGTTTTTCATGGCATTTTGCCCAACCTTTCCTGCTCCCAATCGGCAAGATCAAGATAGACGTCCTCTTCGGAGACAAAGATCACTTCCGCCGCGAGGCAATTTGGTTTGAGGTGGTTGACCTAGAGAGTCCTTATCATGTACTCTTAGGCCAGCCAGCTCTAGCAAAGTTCATGCCAGTACCTCATTATGCCTACCTCAAGATGAAGATGCTGGGAACCAAGGGCATTATCACGATAGCCGGGGACTATGAGAAGTTGGCCACCTCTGCTGTAGCTAGTAGCCGGCTGGCCGAGTCCCTTGTGATTGCTGCTGAGATGAAACTCCTAGACCGAGTAGTGGCCATGGCTAGCAAACAGCCGAACCTGTCGCCAGATCCCACTGAGTCAGAGACCCAGGGCTCCTTTCAGGCGGCCAAAGAAACTAAGAAGATCCCCTTGGACCCCGAGCACCCGGATAGACACGCTGTCATAGGGGCCAACCTTGACAGCAAATAGGAAAGTGAGCTCGTTGATTTCCTCTGTGAGAATCAAGACATCTTCGCATGGTCTCCGAAAGACATGCAGGGTCTTCCGACGGATTTTGCCGAGCACAAGCTACATGTCAGTTCAGATGCCAAACCAGTCAAACAACCCCTTCGCCGACTTTTGGATGAGAAGAGAAGAATTGTTGGTGAAGAGATAGCCCGGCTTCTGGCAGCCGGCTTCATTATGGAAGTGTTTTTTCCAGAGTGGCTTGCCAACCCAGTCCTTGTACTAAAGAAGAACAACAAGTGGCGCATGTGTATTGACTATACTAGCCTCAACAAAGCCTTCCCCAAAGACCCTTTTTCTTTGCATCGGATTAACCAAGTGACAGACTCCATAGCCATATGCGAGTTGTTGAGTTTTTTGGATGCCTACTCAGGGTACCACCAGATCAAGTTGGAGCCAGCCGACCACCTAAAGACCACCTTCATCACACCATTCGGAGCCTTCTGCTACCTGACCATGAAATTCGGCTTGAGAAATGACGATGCCACGTTTCAGCGTTGCATGTAGAAGTGCCTCCTCAAGAAACATGGTAGAAATGCCCACATCTATGTAGACGATATTGTGGTGAAGACGGAGAAGCGCAGTACCCTATTGGAAGATCTCAAGGAAATTTTTCATAATCTGCACCGTTTTCAGATCAAGCTCAACCTAGAGAAGTGCGTCTTTGGGGTACCAGCTGGCCAGCTCCTTGGCTTCCTTGTCTCAGAGCGTGGCATTGAGTGCAATCCTGTGAAGATTAAGGCCATTGAGAGGATGGAGAGACCCACCTGACTGCGAGACGTCCAGAAGTTCACCGGCTGCTTGGCATCCATCAGCCGCTTCATCAGTCGTCTGGGTGAGAAGGCTCTTCCCCTGTACCAAATCATGAATAAAACCACTCACTTTGAGTGGAACGACAAGGCGGACCAGGCCTTTCTCCACCAGAAGAAGATGCTGACTACCCCGCCTGTCCTGGCGGCCCCGGCTGCTAAGGAACCCATGTACCTCTACATCGTCGACACCAACTGGGTGGTCAGCACTGTCATTGTGGTGGAACGACCAAAAGGCGGCAGAGCACAGCCGGTCCAGAGGCATGTGTACTATTTAAGCGAAGTGCTGTCGAGCTCAAAGCAAAACTATCCCCACTATCAAAAGATGTGTTACAGCGTGCACTTTGCCACCAAGAAGCTGAAGCCATACTTTTAAGACCACCCAATCACGGTTGTCTGCACTGCCCCACTTGCTGAAATAATAAGCAGAAGGGATGCATCAGGCCGGGTGGCCAAATGGGCCATCGAGTTGGCCCCTTACACCATCTTCTACCAGCCATGCACCGCCATCAAGTCCCAAGCACTGGCCGACTTCCTCGTCGACTGGGCCAAGACCCAGTACCTGTCGCCAGCTCTGGACTCCACTCATTGGTGGATGCACCTTGATGGCTTGAAGATGCGCACCGGCTTGGGAGCCGGCGTTGTCCTCACCTCTCCCAAGGGCGACAAGCTCAGATACACATTGCGAATTCATTTCGCCGCCTCCAACAACATGTCCGAGTACAAAGCTCTAGTACATGGACTCCGGTTGGCCAAGGAAATCGGCATCCGCCGGATCCTGTGCTATGGTGACTCGGACTTGGTGGTCCAACAGTCGTATGGCGACTAGGACGCCAAGGATGCAAACATGGAAAATTACCACTTCCTCGTCCAGCAGACCAGCAAATACTTTGACGGGTGTGAGTTCCTTCACGTGCCACGGAATGACAATGAGCAAGCTGATGCCCTGGCACGGATTGGCTCCACCCGCCAAGCAATACCAGCCGGCGTTTCCCTTCAATGCCTCCACAGGCCGTCTATCAAGTCTTCTCCAGAATCCGAGTCCATCTTCATGTTGGATGCTCCCGAAGCAGTCGGATCCGACTTGGGGGCTGCAGCAGCCGGCCCGAGGACTTCACCAAGCGGCTTAGGGACTATGGTAGTTGCACCCGGCCTGGGGACTTCACAACCCGGCCCGGGGGCTGCAGCAGTTGGCCCGGGGACTCCATTAACCCAACAAGCACTACAAAAAATACACTTTCATGATGATACGTGTTTGTCACAGTAGGTCGCGTTTTCTGTCATGCATGTACATCCATGACGATTTTATGACAATATCAAGATAGTCATACCTGTGCTGTCGTAGAAGTGTTCCATGACATTACCAAAATTGTCATCACAGAAGTGTCCACTTCCATGACGATAAATCGCGCGTCACAGAAGTGCTTTCGTCAAGGGTGACCGACACGTGGCATCCATCGTAACGGAACACAGTTAAGCTCTCGGGTCAGGTTTTGGATCGGATAACCCGTTAATAGCCCCGACCAATGGGGATTTTCCATGTGTAAAATCATCATTGGCTGGAGGAGACACGTGTCAGGTCCGCGTTGGCATAGGTGTCGCTCATCCAATGGGAGAGACGCGCCTATGATATGTTGACACGTGGACCGGCCCATCAAGTTTAAATGGGCTGGCCCAACTGAAGGCCCACAAGATTTTGCGGACCATAATGGGCCGACCCAGCTAAAGGCCCATGAGATTTTGCGGACCATAATGGGCTAGCCCAGCTAAAGGCCCACAAGATTTTGCGGGCAATAATGGGCCGTCCCAGGTAAAGGCCCACAAGATTTTTGTGTGCCATAATGGGCCGGCCCAGGTAAAGGCCCACAAGATTCTTGCGGATCATAATGGGCTGACCCAGCTAAAGGCCCACGAGATTTCGCCGACATTAATGGGCTGGCCCAGCTGTAGGCCCACAAGATTTTGAGGACCCTAGTAGGACGACCCATTAACTGGCTGCCATGTTTTGGGCCAAATGCCGGCCCATATTTGATCCGGTCCATTAATAGCCTGCCACGCTCCGGGCCTAATAGTGGCCCATATGAGATCCGGCCTGTTAAAGGCTTCTGGGCCAAATTACGGCCCAGATCAGGTCCGGCCCTTTAAGAGGCTTTGGGCCCAATTATGGCCCATATAAGATTCGGCCCGTCAACTGGACACTATGCTTTTGGGCCCACTTGCTAAAGGCCCACTTAGTAATTCGGCCTGATATTAGTTTTGGCCTGTTAAGGTCCCGTTTAACATTTCGGCCCTATATTAATTTCGGCCTGTTAAAAGCCCGTCATATAGTTCGGCCTAACTACGGCCCGGTTTGCATTCGGCCTGCTCGCAGCCGATATCTGATTGGGCCAAACAAGGATCGAGACAAATTTGGCCAGTTAAAAGCCCGTGATTTGATTCGCACAATCATGGGCCGGGGTTCATTTCGGGCTGCTGCCGACCCGTGAGCTGTTCGGCACGTTTAAGGCCCAACCTACATCATGATTGCATGACAGCCCGATTATGTACCGTAATTTTACAGTTTGCTCGGTTTACTGCAAAGACAGGATATATATACAATAAAATAACTGCAACATCGTGAATAAGAAAAAACCTAGACTATACAATAAATAAATTATGTCATATTACATCCACTAGGCATCAAAGTTCGCCACTATGATAATAAAGCACAAGCAGACAGCTGATTACATACATTGGGCATCAAAGATCGCCACTGGTGCAAATAAACACGCCGACAAAATAACATACAAAACGGACAGCACTTCAATAGAGTTCAAGAAAAGTTAGCCCTGCTGGGGAGCTGCAGCGCAAGCAGCTGAGCAAGATGATGAGACTGCGCTTGTTCAACACTTATATCTTCCTCACTCTGAAAGATAAACAAGCAGACAGATGACATGTTTTGCACATAAAAGTATCAGTGCTGACAATTCATCACATTTCTTACTGACGAATAAAGTGACAGAGTTTAAAATTGCATTAACACAATATGGTATTGTTCAGGTCAAGACATGGCAGGAAATGACATTGTGAAGGACTTGGCAGCTTCATGACACCACTGGATTACAGATCAAGAACTCATAAGTATCAATGGTTAGTGTGCTGTCAATTTATACCATTTCAGATTGGCAAATAAAGAGACGGTTTAAATAATAGTAGAATGATATGACATTGTTCATAGTTAATACATTGCAGAATATGACATTGTGTTGTAGTGGGTAGCTTCACCACACCACTGGATTACGGATGAAGAACATAAGCATACATGCAGTGCAAAAGAAGATCACTTGCTCTTTATAGTTTAATTTACATGGTATGAAGAAGGAACTTGGTTGTACAACTGAAAACTTAAATTGAGAAGCGACAAACTTTTGTTTATGAACTGCATAATAAACTTTAAACAAGCAATTTGATGCAAACACCAAAAATAAACAGCTGTTGCAGTCATGCCTAACCAAATATATACAACAAAGTTTGAAGGCTTGATATGGACAAACTTACATTATTGGTGAAGACAGGCTCTATAAAGGCCTTCTCCATGCTGATGGGGGGGGGGGTAATTCAAGAAGTTTCTCACAGAATCTTCTTCAAAAGCATTGCCTTTATTCTACATTATGTTAAGAGTAAATATAGATGTGATAATATACGAAAAATGGAGAATATTTAAGATAATATGAAGAGTGATGCTACATAACCAAGTAGCTATAAATGTAAGTGCAGCGATACAGGCAAAAGGTACAGCCAAGAGCAATGCACAACTAAACTTCTTTAGTACCAACCTTATGGTAAGACTAAATATAGATCTGATGTGTAGAAAATGGAGGGCACTTACAAGAACAATGCAGAGCTAAAAAAACATTGGCATTGGATATATTCTACACTAATGTAACCATTCATACAGATTAGATAATTTGGAGCGAACAATTGATAAGCAAGCTATCATGCATACTGCTGTCACATAATGAACCAGGTATGTATGCAAGTATAGTGATACAGGACAACAGGTACTAACAAGAGCAAAGAAGCGGGCAGCATATTTGTGATATCCTGTCGTTCTTGTCAAACCGGAATTCTTCTTCGAGCAGATTTCCTGCAAAAAAGATCCGTAAGGCACATGCGGAAAAGTAGAAGTTCAAATTGTCATGTGATTTCATAGACAGTACCTCATCCTGGGAACGAGACTAGTGCATAACAAGGTTTTTCCATTCAATGTCTTCTAAATTTAGCACAGGAGAGTTCACCGGAAATTCGTTTATAGACTTGCCATCAAAGTGTGATTTCCTCAGGTAACACCGATACTGCTGCAATGCTTCCTTGAAAAGCACAAGCAAGCTTTACTCGTCATGACTATCCAGATTGACCCTCGTCTAGTTACAACAATGTAATGTAAATCATTGATGTGTTCAATCAGTAGAAAACAGGAAAATAATAACCATGAATAATAGCACTTACACATAAGTTGGACAGGAAGATGTGAAAATGGTGTTTGTCTTCACAATAATCTTCCCATGATGGGAATATATGCACGTAGTCCCTCACAGCATTGAAAGAATTGTCTTTTAAAATGGGAATAAATGGAATGGGGTTCCAATCTGCAGGAATTGGCCATCTCTGCAGTTGGGATAGGTCTTCGGCCGGTGGACTTGCTATACTTTTTGTTGGAGTGGGATTTTTCTGTGGTACAGCTGGTGCTATGGCAAATTAAATCAGTATACCTTTTGCTGGAGTGCAGGTCCTGTGTGGCGGGGCTACTGGTGTGGCCAGTGAAGTATGGGTACAGTCTGCTGGAGTCGGTCCTACGTTTTGTGTCACTTGTTGTATAACCAATATAAGTGGGCTGTTGTCTGATTTCTCCGACACCACCACGTTTTTCAAGGACTTTGCTGGTGCTCCTTCAGGTTCGGCAATCAACCTCTTCCTTTTTGATGTCTGATGCACAAGAACAACATTTGAGTGAAAAAACATGGCATGATGACAGATGGAATATGTATTGATAATGGATGGGCATGGCATCTCGACATATATGATGAGTAAACTAAGAAGATGGCGGTGCAACAAAGTAGAAGAAATGCAAGACAACATATGCAAGATACCCGCAATCAATAAAACATTGCCAAATTAGAATTGGCACTTTGATGAGTGAACATGACATGCCATCTACCTTTGACTCCTCGAGGTTAGAATAGTCATTAGGATCATATTCTGAACAAGAATCAACAGGTGGGGAGCGTATGAGTTTCATTGCATCCAGAATGGCACTCAATGCCTTGGTGCCAATTTTGTAAGTCATTGAAGTGTTTAGCTTCAAGAGTGGACTTCTGCTAGTGTGACACAAATCAGCTACACAGATCATAGTGTAGATATAACGGGAAAACCTTAAGCATCAGAGTAAAATCAGCAAAGTGGAACTTGCTGAAATATATGTTCTAGTTTTGCCGGTATGGCTAGAAAGGCTTCGGATACCAGCTCTCTTCAAGTGAAGGTGCGGTACTGTTAATATCAGTGTAACTCTCAAAGGCGACACAACTCCCCGCATTTCCTTGCTATTCTTATAGGATTCAAGTGGGCAGGCCACTACAAATCCTATTCCTATGTTTACAAGATCCTACGAATCAAAGAGGCTCAAAGTGTCCATCACAACCGACCGTATAGACCTCTAAACTGCAAATGTCCCTGCTCATCTTCACTACAAGGAACATACTGTACTACTATCATACTCCCTCCGTTCTAGAATATAAGTCTTGGTAGAGATTTCCACTATGGATCACATATAAATGTATCCAGATACATTTTAGAGTGTAGATTCACTCATTTTTCTCCATATGTAGTCCATGGTGGAATCTATACAAAGACTTGTATTTAGGAACAGAGAGAGTACATATTAAAGAAGAACGGAAGAGGAACATGGTAAAGAAGAGCAAGCAGATTTTGGATAATAAAATGTTGGTTGCGCAGTGCCCACACATGATGAACCAGAGAACATTAAGAATGCAACTCCCTGCTGTCTCTCGACCATTTCAGGCGGTTGGATGAAGATCCTACGTCTCCTAACCCTTCTTCTTCTTCCTCGTCTCTGATTCTTCCCATACAGAACACCGCACGGGCCGCTGGCCGGACCACCGGACCCCACCGCCAGTGTTCCTCCGCCACCCCCGCCCCAACCCCCACCCGCGTCGAGTTTTCTTCGTTCGGCGAGGCCCCACAACCACCCGCACACCTTTGATCGCACCAGCGAACTCTGGCGAGCTCTGAAAAATCGACTGACCTAATTTTGAATTTTAGTCTACTGTGATTTAACTAGTGTGGAATATAAAAGGGGAAAACCATAAGCATTGGGAGTATAGTGTTGAGCGTGCCATGGCGGATCTGAAGGTGCAAACCGGACAAAGGCAACTTCGCAACAAGGACAAGAAATCTGAGTAAAGCAGTGGCGATCTATTTTCATGCTGTGATAAATAAGCTGAGCAGATACGAAAGAGTACTGCCTCTGGTGCGGCGCCGTGTACGCATCTGCTGAGAATTTGACAGTGCTATGGTAGCGATGGCCTTCAGCGGTGTGGACGCAGATCTAGGAGGGTAGACGGTGGCGGCGGGGCGCGGTGGACGAGACGGTCATAGGGGCAGCGCCGGCAAGGTGGACGACGGCCGGGTTGAAGCGAGAGGACGGGATGAAAGGATCCCAGTCTGAAGCCGTGGATGAGAGAGGTCGATCTCTTGTAATGGACGACGGCGTCGGGGTATCAGCTCCGGCATGGTGGAGGAGGACGGCGGTGGATGGGGTGGCAGACAGCGGCGGACGGAGGAGGGTGGGGTGGAGAGGGTGTTTTGGCGCCCACGGAGTACGAATGGGGAAAAGGGAGGTAGAGAGGAAGGGGGAACCATGTATTCAGGGCACGCTTGTCTCAAATGCGAGGAAATTTACAAACTTAGCCCCCATTTCAAATTTCTACTACAACACAGCAACATTAGTCGGTTGGGGATAGGACAGTAATCGCGCATATATACACCGAATATTTGCCGACGAGAGTTTGTTTTTGGCGCCCACCGTGTATGAATTTGAATCGGGGAGGGAGTCTATTTCGGCCGAGGACACACTATGTTTTGGCGCCCATCGTGTATGAATCCGGGTGAGAGACGATTACATCACGTTTAGGTGAAATTACAAACCTACCCCTATCGAAACCTATAGAAATCCAGCAGATAGGCCTTGTGTGGCAGGGATAGGCAGTAGTGATTTCCATCTCATAGATTTTGGTTTTGGGCGGTTACTGCGACTTTCCACGCTTCGTTCAAATTTTGTAGAGTGCACGTTTACCGTGCCAACTCAATTCGAATCCCGTTTGTATTCTATTTTTTTTCTGGGTGGGATCCATTTTCAATTGGAATTACATTCTATATACATCATTTTTTTATATATACTTTCAAAAGCACAACAAAGAATTCTGCTCCTTTATATTTATAATATGATTTACAAATACAACAATCTCGAAATCTTAAGGTTGAATTCGATTTTTTTAACCAAATTATGTTCTGCTAAATTGTATGGATTAGTAATATGTACATATTAAATAACATAGATATGCATGAATTCATATGTGTATGCATGTTTCGTAGATCAATTTTGGTTCGAGTATGGATTACATGTATCATCATCTCGAATTCAAATATTTGAATCCACTTTTTGTTCACTCCTTTCACGCCCATCTCTCTCGCATGCATGCTCCTTCAGGTAGCTATCACTCTCTTTTCTCCAGCTCACCCACACGCTCACTTCATGTTTCTCCTATCCTCGCAAACATGGTCTCTCGACGTCTCCCTTGAGAAGTGTCACACTCTCCCTATCATTATACATTACACGGTTTTCATTATCTCTCACGTCTCTACTATTCTCTGGTATCACTCGGTACCTAAGCTTTCTTTTTCACCGCCACACACACAGTCTCCACTCGTCTTTCACTTTGTCTTTCTCTCTATGGGATTCTCTCACACACCCTATATGTCTCTACATATGACTCATACCACTAAAATTACTCTCTCTCTCTCCTGTAGACACAACATTTGTTGCGGTCTCCTTTTCGTCTCCATCCCAGACTGACATTATTCATTTGTTTACCGATCAGACAACCCCGACTACCATCTCCTCTCTCTCTCACAGACACACACACACAACTCCTGCTTCCACTCCCCTTCCTGACTATCGTCTCTCTCTCACACACACAAAACTCTCGCTTTCGCACCCCGACTTGTATTTCTCTCACAAACATTTATCGACTAGCTAGCCTCTAGATAGGTTTATACACCCGCACACTCGTGCTTCCACCATCGCAAACATGTCTCTCTCCTGCTCCTTGTATCTATGTAGATTTTTCTTCCCTTCTTGAGACAGGCCCTCTCGATCGTGCACACACACACTATCACCTCTTTTTAAGCTGATACCTATCGCACACACACTCCTTGTGTCTTTGTCACACATGCACTCCGTCCTCCTCCACTCTCCCTCTCTCACACACACATGGGCTTTTTGCAACAACTAGCAAGATGCCCATGCGTTGCACGGAACATCAAGATGCATTTTTATGAGTAGTGTATCTTGTGGGGGAAAAGGATGAACGAGGGAAGGCCTTATTTGCAAATGTGGAGAGGGGTGTGGGTATCTTTTTTCAAAATTGCCATAGTTTCCTTCCTATCCGTCAGATATAGATCGGACGACCTATATTGCAGGATGGCAGGCACACAATCATCACCGACAATGCTTTTTATAAGAGTAGGGATAAAAAATAGAGTTGGTGATGATGGTGGGCCTGCCATCCTGTAATGTAGGTCGTTCGATTTATATCTGACGGATAGGAAGGAAAATATGGCAATTTACCCGCACTCTTCACCACATTTGCAGATAAGGCCTTCCCTCGTTCATCCTTTTCTCCCACAAGATCTTTATGTTCCATGCAACACACGGGCATCTTGCTAGTAAGAGTAGAAATTAGACATATACCACTTCTCGAATCTTCAAACCAACAACATTCCTCCCTTATCTCATCAAAACCGCCAAAAGGAATATATTTTGAGTGAAACATAACATATTTTTTAGTGATATACGTATTTCAAAACTAGACTTTTTTTCTATAAAATCGGTGAATATGTATTAATCTACTTTGATCATGTGGCAACGCATTGGGACATTGCTAGTAGTTATTATAATTTTTTGGACACCAGACAAATGGTGGAGTACATATACGAAGAGAAGAGGCACATGCACGCAGTCGGCCTCTCGCTGTCTCACACACATGAGTGTTACGTAAAGGCGACGTTAACAAATAAACCCTAAAACCCTAGGTGCACGATTGCTGCATTCGCGGGTACCGGGTACGTGGTGGAGCACCTTTGTATGAATAGTCAGCTCGCGTGATAATTTGATCCGTAGGAGTTGATGGTCGGTGTCGGTGTCAAAACCGGCGGATCTCGGGTAGGGGGTCCCGAACTGTGCGTCTAGGTCGGATGGTAACAGGAGGCAGGGGACACGATGTTCTACCCAGGTTCGGGCCCTCTTGATGGAGGTAAAACCCTATGTCCTGCTTGATTAATATTGATGATATGGGTCGTACAAGAGTAGATCTACCACGAGATCAGAGAGGCTAAACCCTAAAAGCTAGCCTATGGTATGATTGTTTTTCGTCCTATGGACTAAAACTCTCTGGTTTATATAGACACCGGAGAGGGCTAGGGTTACACAGAGTCGGTTACAATGGTAGGAGATCTACATATCCATATCGCCAAGCTTGCCTTCCACGCCAAGGAAAGTCCCTTCCGGACACGGGACGAAGTCTTTAATCTTGTATCTTCATAGTCCAGGAGTCTGGCCGAAGGTATAGTCCGGCTATCCGGACACCCCCTAATCTAGGACTCCCTCAGTAGCCCCCGAACCAGGCTTCAATGACGACGAGTCCGGCGCGCAAATTGTCTTCGGCATTGCAAGGCGGGTTCTTCTCCATATTCCGTGTACCTGTTGAATAGTGTCCAGTTTCTTCTAAATGTAGTGCTCCTTGGTTTCTACGCCCAATAATGGCCGTTTTCCACGTGTCAAACGAATACGAAAAGTCAGGGTGTTTTTTATATTTATACCCCTAGCCGAGTGAATGAGCCGCCTATTTAAGGGGACGAGGATTTAGATCCAAACCACACCTTCTCCCTTCCGCAAGTATTCAATAGAGCGTATCCGACAAAGGTCCATTGTATCATGGCCGGCCGCCGCAGCTCCTCCTCTCACCCGTCCAGCCCTCAGCCTGGAGATTGGAAGAGGTGCTCCATTCCGCACAGCGAGCTAGTGAAGGGATTTCTCCCCCCGGCCTATATGGTCCCGGTTCGAGCCGGACTTGCCACTATAATGGCGGAGAGCAAGTGGAGAGCGCCCCCAATCCCTCCAAAGGAGAGCGGGTATGCCTTGCCCCTTACTTAATAAGAGGGCTCGGATTTCCAATTCACATGTTTCTCCGGGGGCTTCTGGAGTTCTATGGCCTCCAGCTGCACAACCTCACGCCTGCCTCCATATTGCATATCGCGGGCTTCGTAGCCCTTTGCAAGCTGTTTTTGGGCTGCAAGGCTCATTTCGCGTTGTGGAAAAGGCTATTCTGCCTTGTTCCCCGCACTAAGGAGGGGTCAATATATCAAGTGGGCGGAGCCGAAGTGTGGCGCATCGCCGGGACCGGATATCTATCCAGAACCCGAAAGAAGCCGTCCGAAGACTGGCCTTCGGAATGGTTTTATATAGAGGACGTCCCGCTGCCGGATCCTGTCTAGATCGGCCTCCCTGAGTTCGACAGTGCTCCCCTAAAGAAGCGCCTAAGCTGGCGTCCACGGAGCCCTCAGAGGGAAAGCCACAGGGACGTCATTTACCTGATGGGCCGGATAAGATTGTTAGCTCATTCCGGACTGACCATGATCGGGGTCATGGCCGCATGCATCATGCGAGGGGTTTAGCCGCTTCGGTATAGAGGCAGCCCCATGTGGGACTTCAACAGGGAGGACAACGCCACCCGCTATGGCCGTAAGGGGCCGGATTCGGCTGCCGCTCTAATAAAGACCTTGTCCGCTTTGTACAAGGGAGAAGAGGAGGAATTTCTCCGTGTCAACCCACGGAGTGGATTTTCTATGTACAATCCCCCAAGTTGGGTAAGTGGACACTTTTACTTGCCCATCCGTTTTATATTCCCATTGTTAAATTTTCAGTCTAACGACTTCAATGCAGGAACTGCGCCAGGCTGTTAAAGAAATAAACAGCCCTCCTCCACAACCCGAGGATCCGGGACGGTCCCTCGATCCGGCCTCTCAAGAGGATCTGGACTTATATGTGGAGCTGATTGGTGGAGTGTTTCATCAATTGAGCAAGGACAACGCCTTGGTGGCCATTACGGCCGATTATCCAGGGCTACTCCCAGCCTCGCAGGTAACTGAGACCGGAGTCCTAGCACTTTGAAAAGGGATCTGTCCTCGCGTGTTTTCGATTGCCGTATGAGAACCGTGTTTTGCAGGGGAGGTCCTTGAGACGGGAGGCCGAGCCTGTGGCGACTAGCCAACGAGGGGCGGCAAGGCCCCGCGAGCTGAAAAGAAGTGCGGTCCGGACTGAGGCACCGGCACAAAGGTATAGCGCGCCGCCTTATTCCCAGGTGTTATTCCTTCGAGGCATATTAACGCTCGTGCTCTCTTCAGGACGAAGAGACCTCGCCGGACTATATTCGGAGAGGCTGCCAATCGCGCCTCCACCAGCCAGGCTCCAAAGCTTGGTCCGAAAGCGGAGGCGAACACGAGGCGCGCACAGGACGCTCCTCCGACGGAGGATGCAGACAGGCTGTCTGCCACCAAATCCGAGGTGGAGAGTGCCATGAACCACAGGTGTCGCCAGACAGTTCTTCACGACGCTTGTTTCTCCCGAGAGGCATTGGATGCCTTCAATTCGGGAGATGCGTACCTCCGTGCCGCTCAAAATGGTCTAGCCAAAACCATCAGAATGATTCCAAGATACCCGCGTGATCCTAAATTTTTTTAGTGAAATTTGAGAAGAGAAGAGTCAAAACTCTACGTCAGGATGCCTTACCAGAGCGATGAGGAGACTGGGAAGTAAAAAGAATTCCTAAACTCTCCGATATATAATTCCTAAATGACTCAAAACATTTTTCTAGACTCAACTCGTCCGCTAATTCGATCAAGCAATGGGGCTCCTAAGGTCGGGGAAGGCTTTGATTACCAACTTGTAACACCCTCGATGTGACTATATCTCCCACGTGTCGAGGCACGACTTAGAGGCATAATCGCATTGAAGGCATATGTCGCAAGTGAGGTAATCTTCACACAACCCATGTAATACATAAGGGAAAGAGATCCATAGTTGGCTTACAATTGCCACTTCACACAAATACATAAATAAAGCATTACATCATCCAAATACGCTCAAGGTCTGACTACGGAACCAAAATAAAAGAAGAACCCCAAATGCGACACGGTCCCCGATCGACCCCAACTGGGCTCCACTACTGATCAACTAGAACGGAACAACACAAAGGACAAGATCTTCATAGAGCTCCTCCTTGAGCTCGGTTGCGTCATCTGCACGGTCTCATCGACATCCTGCAAACTGGTTTTGGAAGTATCTGTGAGCCATAGGGACTCAGCAATCTCGCACCCTCGCGATCAAGACTATTTAAGCTTATGGGTAAGGTAAAGGTGTGAGGTGGAGCTGCAGCAAGCGACTAGCATATATGGTGGCTAACATACGCAAATGAGAGCGAGAAGAGAAGGCAAAGCACGGTCGATAAAAGTATGATCAAGAAGCGATCCTAAAACAACCTACGTCAAGCATAACTCCAACACCGTGTTCACTTCCCGGACTCCGCCGGAAAAAGACCATCATGGTTACACACGCGGTTGATTCATTTTAATTAAGGTCAACTTCAGGTTTTCTACAACCGGACGTTAACAAATTCCCATCTGCCCATAACCGCGGGCACGGCTTTCGAAAGTTCAAATCCCTGCAGGGGTGTCCCAACTTAGCCCATGACAAGCTCTCACGGTCAACGAAGGAATAGACCTCCTCCCGAGACATTCCGATCAGACTCGGTATCCCGGTACTCCAAGACATCCTCGACAATGGTAAAACAAATCCAGCAAGACCGCCCGATGCGCCGACATCCTGATAGGAGCTGCACATATCTCGTTCTCAGGGCAACACTGGATGAACACTACGTACAGCTAAAACCAGCCCTCAAGTTTCCCCGAGGTGGCGCCGCAAGTGACTCTAGTTTGGACCAACACTTAGACAAGCACTGGCCCAGGGGGGGGTTAAAATAAAGATGACCCTCGGGATGCGCGACTCCCAAGGGAAAAAGGGGTAGGTGGCGAATGGTAAAACCAAGGTTGGGCCTTGCTGGAGGAGTTTTATTCAAAGCGAACTGTCAAGGGGTTCCCATTATAACCCAACCGCGTAAGGAATGCAAAATCCGGGAACATAACACCGATATGACGGAAACTAGGGCGGCAAGAGTGGAACAAAACACCAGGCATAAGGCCGAGCCTTCCACCCTTTACCAAGTATATAGATGCATTAATTAAATAATATATATTGTGATATCCCAACAAGTAAGCATGTTCCATCAAGGAACAACATCTCCATGTTCCAACAAGGAACAAACTTCAATCTTCACCTGCAACTAACGACGCTATAAGAGGGGCTGAGCAAAGCGGTAACATAGCCAATCAACGGTTTGCTAGGACAAGGTGGGTTAGAGGCTTGGTTCAACAAAATGGGAGGCATGACAAGCAAGTGGTAGGCATCGTAGCATGGGCATAGCAAAAGAGCGAACATCTAGCAAAGCAAAGATAGTAGTGATTTCGATGGTATGATCATCTTGCCTGAAATCCCGCAAGGAAGAAGAACGAGTCCATGAAGAAGATAAACGGATGTAGTCGAACGGATCCTCACAATGCGACGTTACCGGAACTAACCCGAAGAAGCAACACCGGAAAGAAGCAAACAACATAGTAAACAACCAACACATAGACATGGCATGATGCACAAACAATTATGATGCATGTCCGGTTTAATGAGGCATGGCATGGTAAAGTGCACAAGCAATCCTACAAATTAAGTGAAGCTCAATATGCAACTCCGTTGCATATTGACGGAACACCACATCAAATATTTAGTTCTCTCTCGGTTAGGTACTCAACAATATTAAATGGGGCTGGATATAACAAATAACGAATCCGGTAAATCCCCATATGCCTTAGTAATTTATTGCAACAACAATTTAAACATTTTAATTGTTGTTATCATGATGCGGATGACATAAACAAGTTTATGCAATTTTTATGAAAATGTTGATAAGAGCATTATGAAGCATTTTTCACCGTGGTGGAAAGAAAAGGGCTGCCACGACAACGAATCCAAAAATTATGCCACGACAACATATCGGTTCCGGTAACTCGATTGAGATCCCGGTGCGAAAGAAAATGCGACGGGAGCGTGACATGCGATAGAATGTGGGGTGCTCTCGAATACCGAGTTCCCACATGTCGGTGGCAAGGCAAAAGAGGGGCGACGTTATCGAACAAGGGTGCATCTCGTACAACATGCATTCATTTACGGGCATCATCTCGGGGTTATACCTTCGAAGCATGTGTTGTCGGAACGGACCAAGTTTGATGCGGTGTAGGGGAAGTAGACGTTCTCGGGACGTTCGTAGTGGAAGTAGGTGTACATGGCGACGGTAGAGGTACACGTTTTTCTGTAGATGTTCGGGTCATCGTGGAGGTACTTGGGGTCTTCGGACTTGTCGGTCTCGTCCTTGCGACGGCAGACATTCACGTTTGTTCAGAGAGGTACTAGACGCACCCCGGATCTGTAGTCGTACACGCACGTAGATGAACTTGGTGTAACCATGCGGTAGTTGAACTTGGCGGTCCGGTGCGGTAACCAACACGTAGGGGTACACTTGTTGAAGCGGAACTTGACGAAATCCAAATGGAGGTAGCTGTCTGTTCGGGGACGTTGCGACAACAGCAGCAGCCGGACGTGCTCGCGGGTGAGAGGGTCGGCCCTAGGACTGATGCAGGGAGGAGCAGGGGAGGTACAACGATGGGCATGGAGCGACAAGGCGACGAGGACGAGGCACGTCGGGGCAGCAAGGCGGAGTGGAGCAGAGGCGGAGGCGCCTGGCACAGGGACTTGGCGCGGCGACGACAGAGGCACGATGCTAGTCGTGGTCGCCGGCGCGATGATACAACACGGACGCCGTGGCAGGGAGGCGGCGAGCTTGAAGCTGAACGGAGGGACGAGGAGGCGCAGGCGCGAGGAGGTGAAGGAGAGGACGGTGAGGCCGGAGGAACTGGCAGGGCTCGGCGGCGACCTGCTGCTGGCAGCGCGCTCCAGCGAGGCTGGCATCAGGCCGTGTGGCTCGCGAGCGTGCAACGAGGGTGAGGAGACAGCCTCCGGCGCGGGGAAAGGCAGCAAGGCGCCGGGTCACGCGTGGGGTGGCCTTCCTGATGGACCTCGGCGGCGGAGGAGGCATGGGACGATGAACGGGCGGCTCAAGGCAGTGGCTCACAGGGAACGAGAGGGAGATGGTGAGAGAGAGATCGAGGGGATCGGGCTCTGGCTGGCGGCGCTTGGGGGAACGAAGGAGAAGGAGGGGTTTGAGGGGGATGGGCTTAGGTTTAGGTGGGAGTGGGGCGCTGGGCCTTAGGAGAGGGATGGGCCGGTGCAGGAGGCCCAGTGAGAGGAGGTCTACCAGGCCGGTTGGTGATGGAGAGGCCCTGGTGGGCTGCGGCTGTCCCAAAACTGCTGTTTCCTCTCTCTAATCTTCTTCAATCAGAAAATAAAGAGAAAAACACAGGGGAAAAGAAGAGGTGTATGAGAAATATAAAAATATCCTCATGACCTTGAATTCATGCCCTATTTGATAAAATTGGTTTGGACATTTTTGGAGGTAGAAAAATAAAACAAGTTTAAATATGATTCAAACTTGAGGCATTTTTGAACCAAACCAAAACAACTCCAAAGGATCTGAAATTTGACAAAGAGGTTGAGGGCATGGTCGAGAATTTATAGGACAAGAATGAACATTAATAGAGAAGGGGAAAGTGGCACTTGCAAAAGAAAGGAACTAGAAGGAAAAGAGAAGGAGATGATGCATGGGACAAAGGCATTGGGATATTTTGCAAGTGTGTTTGCGGTAATTCCAAACGAGTGGAATATTTTTATTTAGCTCCCTAATATTGGGAGGATATGTTATAAAGAGAATCACCATGTGAATTCCCTCGATTTAAATGGACCGAAGATCCATGCAATTTATTTAGTTGAGTTACAAAAGATTTATGAGATGATGGCATGATGACATGATGCAATGCACATGATGCAAAGATGAAATGCAACGGGCCAAACAAATCACATGACAAAACCTGGAAACCCTGGAAGGCATCTGAAGCTCCGGTCTTGGGGCGTTACAACACTCCACCACTACGAGAGGATCTCGTCTCGAGATCTAGAATGGCACCGGAGGAGCAACGGAAGAGAAAACAGGAGAGGTGAAACTAAGTTGCTTCTTCGACAAATGAGTGAGACCAAAGAACCTTGAGAGTCTGAACAAAATACAGACAGAAAGCAACGGAGATGAACGAAGTTGAAAACACTCCGTTAGGGAAAAGAACAAGGAAGAACAACTTCGGGCAGCACTCTGGTTGAAAATAACAGAAATTGAATAAGAACTTGATAAGGTGATAGAACTTGAAAAGAGGGCACGACACTCCGGTTAAATGGACAATCATGAAAAAAAAACATGATCTTAGGCAAACGAGATGATGGGTTGAGAAGAGCAACATCAATAGACCTCCAGGAGAAAGAATAGGATAAGGATAATTGAGACAAAAGAATGTAGAAGAAACAGCCAACTTCTGCTACAAAAGAGCTTGAAAAGGCATCTTAAGGAGAAGGGTCGAACAGAGTTGTTGGAACAATCCACAACGAAAAGAGTAAGCTTGATATGGTCTTATGGAATACATCTCAAATTATGAGGTGAAAAACCTGCCACTCACAGAAAAAGAATTGGATTGGAATGAACAAGGAGACGAGAAACTTATATCACCGGGAGGATAAATGAAGAAACTTGGATCATTTATAAGCACCATAATAACAACAATCCTTAGGGAAGGCTTTAGGTGAAATATAACCCAAGATAATTCCAATGACGAGATTGATGGATTTAAAATATATCATTCATGACAACATGTGAATCATGAAACATGAATTCAAATTATCAAAATGACATAATACCACCTCCAAGAATATGGAAGACAGAATTGCACTCCGGATAGCAAGAAGAAGAAAGCTAGAACTTCTTAGAAGAGAATCTTGAAGAAAAGCTTGGAGAAGGAATTAACTCCTTGATGAACCATCATGTAGAGCCTCCATGAAGAACTCCGGTAAACAAAAGGAATGAAAAGAAAGAGAAATTGAAAACACAAGGTGAATCCTTGCAATGATTTAGATGGATCTCGCGATGAAATAATTGAGAGAATTTGGCACTCTGGAAAGAAAGAAGAGCACTTGAAACCAAGAATAAGTATGATGAACCACTCCGGAAAACAGGAATTAAATAAACTCGATGAAACAAGAATAAGAATTACATTATGCATATCCTTCACCAATTTAAAATTGATGACAAGCAATGGAATTGGCATACTACTTATTCTCATAGAAAGGATTAAGATAGATATAGCGCAAGCTTGGGAAGGTCTTCAACGAACCACCGGTAGAATTGAAACAACCAATAAATTGATATGATACACGAAGGAGGAAGAATCTTGAACGAACCACCGGTAGAATTGGTTAAGAATGAAGAGAAGATAAAGAAACACCGGGGAGAATCAGCCAATAAACGAAGATGCCTGAGAGAAATTAGATCGATGATAACGAAGAGATCACGAGCTGATTTGAGGATATTTGAACGATGCACCGGTAAGATTAGGAGGATGAGAGCTGAAAGCTAGAATGAATAATCCTGAAATGATGGCCTTCGGAGAATCAAACTGAAAAGGATCTTGAACTGCTCCGGATAGGTGAAAAGAATTTTCACAACCCAAAAACAACTATGAGAGGATGGCAACAAGCTAGAATGACGAATCTTTGAGAGAACGGATAAGATATGGAGGAAAAACTCTTCTTCGGTCTTCAAATGATGAGAAAGACAACGAGAAACACCACCTTGAATTATTGAGACACTTCGGAATAAAGAAGAATAGAAAAGTTGAACCAATGATGAAAAGAAATGAAAGATCTTGGAGAAAGACATTTGACTGATGATAATTCATTCTTACGTCAAACTTCGAAATGGATTTGAGAATAACTCCGATAGAAATTAGAAGAGTCAGGTAAGATCCTGGGAAAAGACCTGTGGGTTAGGGCCCACTCAAAAGAAACACCGTTGAACGATTCAAAAGAGAGAAAGCACCGGTTGAATTAAATGGCTAGAATGAGATAACATCCTCGAAAGATCTTGAACGACTGCAGAGTGGAAACACGAATCTTCTGAGCTATCTTTGGCGCTCCGGAACAAATGAATAGCGAGAAGTGAAAGATTATGAGGTGCACCGGCATGAGAAGGTATTTGAAACGAGGAAAAAGATATGATCAACACCGAAAGCTTGAATTGGTTCCACCGGAGAAGAAAATGAGTGACGAGAGACGAACTTGAAGCTTCGTTAGCATCTTCCTAAGAATCACCGGGTAAGAACATGAAGGAAAAGAATGGAGAGACTTCACAAGAATAAAATGGATACCTGATGAAGAAATCTGAGTCCTTGAAGAAACAAAGGGAGGGAGGGTGGGAAAACAAAAGGCAACTTGGAGATGGAAGAAACAAACACCATTGAGAAGAACTGATACTTGATCTTGCGGTTGTTGAAATGATCGGATCCACTTGAAGAGAAAACACGCCGGTTGAAAAGAAATTGAAAAGACAAACTCGATGATCGAGAAGGATTAGTATTCACATCGGAGTATGAGAACACCATTTGGGGAAGGTATGGAATCAACACTTGACATTGAAGCAACTCGAATACCACAACTCGAAACAAAACAAAGGATTGGCTTGCAGAATAAGCCGGAACAAACATATGATAGAGATTTCGTCCAAAGTTTTCGTGGTGGGGCCTACACGGGCTCGATCGTACAGCACCATCATGTACAAGGCAGTGCACATGACATACGAAGCGTCCCCGAGTCGGCATAGCCAAGGACTCTTTAAGACACAACGCGACCATTGTAAAACCGACCGTGAATAGGCGGACCACTAGACGTCGAACCCCAATTTCATATCATACATCTGTCGAAAAGATATCCTAAGAGCTACTTGATTTCCCACCTATGAAACTCCCGAAATTTTCCGGTTATGCAATCAGGTGTTGGGGATATAGGGGAAGCATAATATCTCACCCAAAACTAGCAAATCCTACATCCAGCTGTATCCATCCTTCAACACATAACCGAGAAAAACTTCGGAAACCATCTACCTCAACCTTCGAAAAGCATCCGTTATACAAGTTATGGCAATACTCCCGAACTCCCGCCCCAGTACTGGCTGGCGTCGAGGTTATCTCACCAACGAACTGCATAAAAGAGATTTTCGATGTCGGCGTACTAAACTCAGGTATTCCAGAACTGCAACGATAAAATTATGACGACAACACCTCGGAGCTCAACTCCCCGGGACACTTCCACAAAACCCCTGACAGGAGGCACCAAGACAATGTTCTCGTCACAAAACCATCAGAACGATTCCAAGATACCCACGTGATCCTAAATTTTTTTAGTGAAATTTGAGAAGAGAAGAGTCAAAACTCTACGTCAGGATGCCTTACCAGAGCGATGAGGAGACTGGGAAGTAAAAAGAATTCCTAAACTCTCCGATATATAATTCCTAAATGACTCAAAACATTTTTCTAGACTCAACTCGTCCGCTAATTCGATCAAGCAATGGGGCTCCTAAGGTCGGGGAAGGCTTTGATTACCAACTTGTAACACCCTCGATGCGACTATATCTCCCACGTGTGGAGGCACGACTTAGAGGCATAATCGCATTGAAGGCATATGTCGCAAGTGAGGTAATCTTCACACAACCCATGTAATACATAAGGGAAAGAGATCCATAGTTGACTTACAATCGCCACTTCACACAAATACATAAATAAAGCATTACATCATCCAAATACACTCAAGGTCCGACTACAGAACCAAAATAAAAGAAGAACCCCAAATGCGACACGGTCCCCGATCGACCCCAACTGGGCTCCACTACTGATCAACTAGAACGGAACAACACAAAGGACAAGATCTTCATAGAGCTCCTCCTTGAGCTTGGTTGCGTCATCTGCACGGTCTCATCGACACCTGCAAACTGGTTTTGGAAGTATCTGTGAGCCACAGGGACTCAGCAATCTCGCACCCTCGCGATCAAGACTATTTAAGCTTATGGGTAAGGTAAAGGTGTGAGGTGGAGCTGCAGCAAGCGACTAGCATATATGGTGGCTAATATACGCAAATGAGAGCGAGAAGAGAAGGCAAAGCACGGTCGATAAAAGTATGATCAAGAAGCGATCCTAAAACAACCTACGTCAAGCATAACTCCAACACCGTGTTCACTTCCCGGACTCCGCCGGAAAGAGACCATCACGGTTACACACGCGGTTGATTCATTTTAATTAAGGTCAACTTCAGGTTTTATACAACCGGACGTTAACAAATTCCCATCTGCCCATAACCGCGGGCATGGCCTTCGAAAGTTCAAATCCTTGCAGGGGTGTCCCAACTTAGCCCATGACAAGCTCTCACGGTCAACGAAGGAATAGACCTCCTCCCGAGACATTCCAATCAGACTCGGTATCCCGGTACTCCAAGACATCCTCGACAATGGTAAAACAAGTCCAGCAAGACCGCCCGATGCGCCGACATCCTGATAGTAGCTGCACATATCTCGTTCTCAGGGACACACCGGATGAACACTACGTACAGCTAAAACCAGCCCTCAAGTTTCCCCGAGGTGGCGCCGCAAGTGGCTCTAGTTTGGACCAACACTTAGACAAGCACTGGCCCGGGGGGGTTAAAATAAAGATGACCCTCGGGATGCGCGACTCCCAAGGGAAAAAGGGGTAGGTGGCGAATGGTAAAACCAAGGTTGGGCCTTGCTGGAGGAGTTTTATTCAAAGCGAACTGTCAAGGGGTTCCCATTATAATCCAACCGCGTAAGGAACGCAAAATCCGGGAACATAACACCGATATGACGAAAACTAGGGCGGCAAGAGTGGAACAAAACACCAGGCATAAGGCCGAGCCTTCCACCCTTTACCAAGTATATAGATGCATTAATTAAATAAGATATATTGTGATATCCCAACAAGTAAACATGTTCCAAGAAGGAACAACATCTCCATGTTCCAACAAGGAACAAACTTCAATCTTCACCTGCAACTAACAACGCTATAAGAGGGGCTGAGCAAAGCGGTAACATAGCCAATGAATGGTTTGCTAGGACAAGGTGGGTTAGAGGCTTGGTTCAACAAAATGGGAGGCATGACAAGCAAGTGGTAGGCATCGTAGCATGGGCATAGAAAAAGAGCGAGCATCTAGCAAAGCAAAGATAGTAGTGATTTCGATGGTATGATCATCTTGCCTGAAATCCCGCAAGGAAGAAGAACGAGTCCATGAAGAAGACAAACGGACGTAGTCGAATGGATCCTCACAACGCGACGTTACCGGAACTAACCCGAAGAAGCAACACCGGAAAGAAGCAAACAACATAGTAAACAACCAACACATAGACATGGCATGATGCACAAACAATTATGATGCATGTCCGGTTTAATGAGGCATGGCATGGTAAAGTGCACAAGCAATCCTACAAATTAAGTGAAGCTCAATATGCAACTCCGTTGCATATTGACGGAACACCACATCAAATATTTAGTTCTCTCTCGGTTAGGTACTCAACAATATTAAATGTGGATTAACATGGCAAGAGGTGAGGCATAACAAAACTACACCATCTAAACAATTTAAATGGGGCCGGATATAACAAATAACGAATCTGGTAAATCCCCATATGCCTTAGTAATTTATTGCAACAACAATTTAAACATTTTAATTGTTGTTATCATGATGCGGATGACATGAACAAGTTTATGAAATTTTTATGAAAATGTTGATAAGAGCATTATGAAGCATTTGTCACCGTGGTGGAAAGAAAAGGGGTGCCACGGCAACGAATCCGAAAATGATGCCACGGCAACATATCGGTTCCGGTAACTCGATTGAGATCCCGATGCGAAAGAAAATGCGACGGGAGCGTGACATGCGATAGAATGTGGGGTGCTCTCGAATACCGAGTTCCCATATGTCGGTGGCAAGGCAAAAGAGGGGCGACATTATCGAACAAGGGTGCATATCATACAACATGCATTCATTTACGGGCATCGTCTCGGGGTTATACCTTCGAAGCGTGTGTTGTCGGAACGGACCAAGTTTGATGCGGTGTAGGGGAAGTAGACGTTCTCGGGACGTTCGTAGTGGAAGTAGGTGTACATGGCGACGGTAGAGGTACACGTTTTTCTGTAGATGTTCGGGTCATCGTGGAGGTACTTGGGGTCTTCGGACTTGTCGGTCTCGTCCTTGCGACGGCAGACATTCACGTTTGTTCAGAGAGGTACTAGACGCACCCCGGATCTGTAGTCGTACACGCACGTAGATGAACTTGGTGTAACCATGCGGTAGTTGAACTTGGCGGTCCGGTGCGGTAACCAACACATAGGGGTACACTTGTTGAAGCGGAACATGACGAAATCCAAATGGAGGTAGCCGTCTGTTCGGGGACGTTGCGACAACAACAGCAGCCGGACGTGCTCGCGGTGAGAGGGTCGGCCCTAGGACTGATGCAGGGAGCAGTAAGGGAGGTACGGCGATGGGCATGGAGGGCAAGGCGACGAGGACAAGGCATGTTGGGGCAGCAAGGCGGCGTGGAGCAGAGGCGGAGGCGCCTGGCACAGGGACTTGGTGTGGCGACGGCAGGGCACGATGCTGGTCGTGGTCGCCGGCGCGATGATACAACACGGACGCCGTGGTAGGGAGGCGGCGAGCTTGATGCCGAACGGAGGGACGAGGAGGCGCGGGAGCGAGGAGGTGAAGGAGAGGACGGTGAGGCCGGAGGAACTGGCAGGGCTCGGCGGCGACTTGCTGCTGGCAGCGCACTCCAGCGAGGCCGGCATCAGGCCGCGTGGCTCGCGAGCGTGCAACGAGGGTGAGGAGACAGGCCCCGGTGCGGGGAAAGGCAGCAAGGCGCCGGGTCGCGCGTGGGGTGGCCTTCCTGATGGACCTCGGCGGCGGAGGAGGCATGGGACGACGAACGGGCGGCGCAAGGCGGTGGCTCACAGGGAACGAGAGGGAGATGGTGAGAGAGAGATCGAGGGGATCGGGCTCTGGCTGGCGGCGCTTGGGGGAACGAAGGAGAAGGAGGGGTTCGAGGGGGATGGGCTTAGGTTTAGGTGGGAGTGGGGCGCTGGGCCTTAGGAGAGGGATGGGCCGGTGCAGGAGGCCCAGTGAGATGATGTCTACCAGGCCAGTTGGTGATGGAGAGGCCCTGGTGGGCTGCGGCTGTCCTGAAACTGCTGTTTCCTCTCTCTAATCTTCTTCAATCAGAAAATAAAGAGAAAAACACAGGGGAAAAGAAGAGGTGTATGAGAAATATAAAAATATCCTCATGACCTTGAATTCATGCCATATTTGATAAAATTGGTTTGGACATTTTTGGAGGTAGAAAAATAAAACAAGTTTAAATATGATTCAAACTTGAGGCATTTTTGAACCAAACCAAAACAACTCCAAACGATCTGAAATTTAACAGAGAGGTTGAGGGCTTGGTCGAGAATTTATAGGAAAAGAATGAACATTAATAGAGAAGGGGAAAGTGGCACTTACAAAAGAAAGGAACTAGAAGGAAAAGAGAAGGAGATGATGCATGGGACAAAGGCATTGGGATATTTTGCAAGTGTGTTTGCGGTAATTCCAAACGAGTGGAATACTTTTATTTAGCTCCCTAATATTGGGAGGATATGTTATAAAGAGAATCACCATGTGAATTCCCTCGATTTAAATGGACTGAAGATCCATGCAATTTATTTAGTTGAGTTACAAAATATTTATGAGATGATGGCATGATGACATGATGCAATGCACATGATGCAAAGATGAAATGCAACGGGCCAAACAAATCACACGACAAAACCTGGAAACCCTGGAAGGCATCTGAAGCTCCGGTCTTGGGGCGTTACATCCGCAGCCCCCAGAGTACGGAGTCGAGCTCCTCTACCCAGTGCGTATTAGATTCCTCAAGGGACCGCACTAATCTGGGTTTGATGCCGCTCATGATAAGACCATTTGCACGTTCGACCTGGCCGTTGGTTTGTGGGTGATAGACGGAAGCATAATCGAGCTTGATGCCCATGTTTTTGCACCAGAGTTTTACCTCATCGGCCGTAAAGTTCGTGCCGTTATCAGTGATGATGCTGTGGGGGACTCCGTAACGGTGTACAACCCCGGATATAAAGTCTATCACCGGTCCGGATTCGGCCGTCTTAATAGGCTTGGCTTCTATCCATTTGGTGAACTTATCCACCAAGACCAGTAAGTATTTTTTCTTGTGGGTTCCGCCTTTAAGGGGTCCAACCATGTCAAGCCCCCAGACCGCGAAGGGCCAAGTGATGGGGATAGTTTGAAGGGCGGTGGGTGGCATATGACTTTGGTTTGCAAAAAGCTGGCAACCGACGCATCGTTGGACTAAGTCCTGGGCGTCTGCCCGTGCCATCGGCCAATAAAAGCCTATACGGAAGGCCTTGCTTGCAAGGGACCGAGCTGCAGCGTGATGTCCGCCGAGTTCGGCATGAATTTCAGCCAGGAGGTTCCGCCCTTCCACTTCGGAGATGCACCTTTGAAGGACTCCGGTAGTGCTTTTCTTATAAAGATCTCCCTCATGGACTTTATAGGCTTTAGATCGCCACACTATGCAGCGTGCCTCATTTTGGTACTCAGGGAGTTCCTGCCTGGTAAGGTAGGCGAGGAATGGTTCTGTCCACGGGGTGATGTCGACCATTATTACGTGGGCTGAAGGTGTTATTTCATTGGCAGAGCCTCCAATTGTGTCAGAGTGCTCGGTGTCGGGCAGTGCGGTTGGGTCCGGGCTGTTATTGCCGGGTTCCCCTTCCCATACTACGGATGGCTTGAACAGCCTTTCCAGGAATATGTTGGGGGGGACTACATCGCATTTTGCGCTGATGCGTGCCAGGACATCTGCCGCCTGATTATTTTCCCGGGCTATATGGTGAAATTCAAGCCCTTCGAACCGAGCTGACATTTTTAGGACGGCGTTGCGATAAGCTGCCATTTTTGGATCCTTGGCATCAAAGTCTCCGTTTATTTGGGATATTGAGAGGTTCGAGTCCCCGCGCACCTCTAGGCGTTGAATGCCCATGGATACTGCCATCCGAAGACCATGTAAAAGGGCCTTATATTCGGCTGCATTGTTGGAGTCTGTGTACATTATCTGGAGTACGTATTGAATTGTGTCTCCTGTGGGGGACGTCAAAACGATGCCAGCCCCTAGACCGGCCAACATTTTGCAGCCGTCGAAGTGCATGACCCAGTTTGAATATGTGCCGTACTCTTTAGGGAGTTCGGCCTCCGTCCATTCTGCGACGAAGTTGGCCAAAACTTGCGGTTGATAGCTCGCCGTGGCTTGTAAGTTATGTCAAACGGGAGGAGCTCAATGGCCCATTTTGCAATCCGGCCCGTCGCGTCGCGGTTGTTTATAGTATCGTTAAGTGGCACTTCCGAGGCTACTGTTATTGAACACTCTTGAAAGTAGTGTCGCAGCTTCCGGGATGCCATAAATACCGCGTACGCAATCTTTTGATAATGTGGGTATTGTGACTTGCACGGAGTAAGGATAGTGGACACGTAACAGACCGGCCTTTGAAGGGGGAATTTGTGTCCGTTCGTTTCTCGTTCGACGACGAGCACTGTGCTTACAACCTGATGGGTTGCTGCAATGTATAATAGCATTGCTTCGCCAATGTTTGGCGTGGCCAGGACTGGGTTTGTTGCCAAGATGGCTTTTATTTCGTCGAGTCCGGCCGTGGCTGCATCCGTCCACTCGAAGTATTCGGTGCGCCGAAGGAGGCGGTAAAGGGGTAGGGCCTTTTCTCCTAGGCGGGAGATAAAGCGGCTTAGAGCCGCCACGCATCCGGTTAATTTTTGTATTTTTTTGATGTCCTTCGGGATATCCAATTGTGACAGAGCTCGGATCTTGGCTGGATTTGCTTCAATTCCTCTACCGGATACAATGAAGCCCAAGAGCTTTCCGGCTGGAACGCCGAAAACGCATTTTTCCGGGTTGAGCTTGATGTCGTATGTTCGGAGGTTATCGAATGTTAGCCTCAAGTCGTCTACTAGAGATTCGACATGTCTTGTTTTAATGACCACATCATCTATGTATGCCTGCACTGTTTTGCCGATCTGGTTTGCCAGACATGTCTGAATCATGCGCTGATATGTTGTGTCGGCGTTTTTGAGCCCGAAGGGCATTGTGTTGAAGCAGAATGGGCCGTATGGTGTGATGAGTGCCGTTGCGTCTCCTGCACTGTTTTGCCGATCTGGTTTGCCAGACATGTCTGAATCATGCGCTGATATGTTGCGTTGGCGTTTTTGAGCCCTAAGGGCATTGTGTTGAAGCAGAATGGGCCGTATGGTGTGATGAGTGCCGTTGCGGCTTGGTTTGACTCTGCCATCTTTATTTGATGGTAGCCGGAGTATGCATCGAGGAAACACAACTAATCGTGTCCTGCGGTAGCGTCGATAATTTGATTGATGCGGGGGAGAGGGAAGTGATCCTTTGGGCAAGCGTTGTTAAGGTCTTTGAAATCAACGCACAGGCGCCAGGATTTGTCCTTCTTTGATGAATCCGGCCTCCAATAGCTTGGCTAGTTCCTCTCCCATGGCCTGTCTCTTAGGTTCGGAAAAATGCCGAAGAGCCTGTTTGACTGGCTTGAATCCTTTTAGGATATTTAAGCTGTGTTCGGCCAGCCTGCGTGGGATTCCTGGCATGTCTGAAGGGTGCCAGGCGAAAATGTCCCAATTCTCTCGTAGGAACTCTCGCAGTGCGGTGTCTACATCAGGGTTTAACTGTGCCCCGATGGAAGCTATTTTATTGGGGTCCGTTGGATAGACCTGGAATTTGACTATTTCGTCCGCCGGTTTAAAGGAGGTGGACTTGGATCTTTTATCGAGTATCACGTCGTCCCTATTTACCATGGAGCGCAGCGCAGTCAGTTCCTCAGCCGCTAGGGCTTCAAATAGCGCCTCGAGGGCCAGTGCGGCTGTGTTGTTTTCGGCGCGGAGTGCTATGTCCGTTAGGCCCGGGCATCTTGAGATTCATGTACCCATAATGGGGTATTGCTTGGAAGACTGTAAACGCTTCCCGCCCTAGCAGAGCGTGATATCCGCTACTGAACGGGGCCACCTGGAACGTGACCTCTTCGGACCTGTAATTATCCGGCGTGCCGAACACCATATCTAGTGTGATTTTTCTTGTACAGCGCGCTTCCCGACTGGGGATTATTCCTCTAAAGGTTGTGCTGCTTCGCTCAATGCGGTTCCAGTCTATTTCCATTTTTTGAAGGGTTTCCTCATAAATGAGGTTCAATCCGCTGCCGCCATCCATGAGTACCTTGGTAAGACGAAAGCCGTCCACTATTGGACTGAGGACCAATGCGGCTGGTGCTCGGGCTGTTCGTAATTTAGGTTCATCACTGGCGTTAAAAGTAATAGCCGTGTCACTCCATGGGTTTATTGTTGCTACTTGGTAGAATTCGGCAAGGCCGCGGAGTGTTCTTTTTCGCATATTATTTGATGCAAAAGTCTCGAAGACTATTAATACCGTACTGGTTTCTCTGGGGTGGCTTTCTGTGGCTTCTGGAATTAGAAGATCTTCGTCAATTTTTGCCACCTGCCGGAGTCTCCAACATGCTCTAAGGCTGTGAGTTGGTGTGGCGCCCTGTGCACTGTGGATTTTACAGGGTCCATTAAGCCATCCTTCCAGTATGGTTCCGTGCCTTGTAGAGGGTTTTTGCTTTTTGGTATCAAACCCGGGTGTCTGGCGATGATGCACCCTTTTGTTTTGGATTGGGTTTGTATTCAGGGCTAGATTGTCCCAAAATTTTATTTCGGTTTTCCAGGCGCTTTCCATCGCACAATACTTTCGTACGATGGATGCCAAGTCAGCAAAGCGTGTAATATCACGGCGACTTATGGCGTTGATGATTCCCTTGTCCGTGCAATTATTGCAGAAGAATAAAATTGCGTCTTCCTCGCGGCAGTCCTTTATCCTGTTCATAACCAGGAGGAATCTGGCCCAGTAATGATGTACTATTTCTTCGGGCTCGTGCCTAACTCGGGATAGATTGCTTATGTACAGGTGGGTGGGCGGAATCAAATCCGAAACCTCACCCAATCTGAGACCGAGGGGCCAAGGAGTATCCGAACTCGGAAGTTTGGATTCTTGGATGCTGTCCAATGAATCTAGCCCGTCACCAGACTTTAAGTTCAGGTCTTGAGTGATGTCCTCCCCTCCGCGGGTATCCGACTTGGAGGGATCGGGAATCCGAACATATCTAGTCCTTAAGATAGATGAAGGGTCGCCACACTGTCCCTCAACCACGGCAACTTGATGGGTGACCTGGGGGGGAGATAATCTCTCTTAGATCGGGTTTAGACCCAATCTGGTTGTAATCCAAAGTGACTCCCAGGGCGGCGAAGCGATCCAAGAGCTCGTTTAGGGAAGAGAGCTCCATTGGATCTAGCTGCTCGGCGAATTCCGAGCTGACGTGAAGATTGCTTTCGATGACCCGAGAGGTCATCGTCGGCGCAGCAGCCGAACAGGCGGTCATAAGGAAACCGCCTAGCCGAAGAGTTTGGCCGAGAGCCAAAGCTCCCTTAGCAACGGTGCCGTCTTTAAAGACGGGATGATGCATCCTTCCTGATGGCGACGACACAGAGGAACTCTCAATGAAAGCACCAATGCCGGTGTCAAAACCGGCGGATCTCGGGTAGGGGGTCCCGAACTGTGCGTCTAGGTCGGATGGTAATAGGAGGCAGGGGACACGATGTTTTACCCAGGTTCGGGCCCTCTTGATGGAGGTAAAACCCTATGTCCTGCTTGATTAATATTGATGATATGGGTAGTACAAGAGTAGATCTACCACGAGATCAGAGAGGCTAAACCCTAAAACCTAGCCTATGGTATGATTGTTTTTCATCCTACGGACTAAAACTCTCCGGTTTATATAGACACCGGAGACGGCTAGGGTATCACAGAGTAGGTTACAATGGTAGGAGATCTACATATCCATATCGCCAAGCTTGCCTTCCATGCCAAGGAAAGTCCCTTCCGGACACGGGATGAAGTCTTCAATCTTGTATCTTCATAGTCCAGGAGTCCGGCCAAAGGTATATTCCGGCTATCCGAACACCCCCTAATCCAGGACTCCCTTAGTCGGGACCACAAGTGAACGACTTGGAGCGCGGTGGCTCGCCAGTTGCCACAGATCGAGTAGCCACATTTAAAATATCGGTTTTTAGCGGGGTTAATTTAATCTGCATGCATGACTCTCCTCCCCCCACGCTCATCCAATCCGTTGTGACCAGCAATATTTCCACCCCTTCGCTCCCCCGTAATTTACTCCAACAAATATGCCCACGTAGCTGTTACTTAACTGCAGGTGCATTGGGTCACTGACATATGGGCCCAACAGGGGTCTGGCCCACATGTCAATGATGCAACTGGACCTGCAGTTAAGTCAATGCAGCTCAGTCCATATCTTACGTAGGTGTGCCATTGCTACTATAAATACTGCACCTCCCACGACATCGCTATCTCCTCCCCCTCACGTTCACGTTCATCGCTATATCCTCCCCCTCCATCTCACGTCGACCACCATGGCATCGCCCCTCCCAAGCCCTAGGAGCGCCTCGCTGCACCGCGCGGACAGTCACGCGTCGCCGTTCCGTTCCTCGCCGCCACTAGTCAAGGAGGACACGTCGGTGTTCCGCTCCTCATCACTACGCGACGCGTCGCCGTTCCGTTCCTCGCCGCCACTAGTCGAGGAGGACGCGTCGGCATTCCGCTCCTCGCCGTGGCGCGACGCATCGCCGTTCCGTTCCTCGCCGCCACTAGTCGAGGAGGACGCGTCGGCGTTCCGCTCCTCTCCGCGACGCGTCGAGGTGGATGCGTCAGCATTCCCAATCTCGCCAGCACGCGCGCCAGAGGATGCGTAGGCTCCCCGCTACAAGGAGAATGCAGCGCCGCCCGCCGAGCCCCCCCCCCAGCCTTGAGGAGCTTTGGAAAGAAATGGATGTCATCTTGTGGGAGGCTTTGCCTCCAGCAGTGTGCGCCAAAATAGAGGCGGAGAAGAAGGCAGAGGAAGAGAAGCGCACCGCGGAACAAGCTGCATGGGAGGGCTATGTCGCGTCCGGGAGAGTCAGGCAGTTGGCTCTTTGGTAGAAGGCTCGTGCGAGGGCCGTGAGGGTGGCGGAGGACGCCCGTGCCGACGCCCTGAGTGCAGTCGAGCCCAAGCGCCTCATCTACGCTTGGCAGTACGTGGACCAGGTGCACGCTTCCAGCGAGGAGGAGTACCTGTTGGCGCCGGATCACCACACCGGTGAGATCGCGCTCGCCTGCCGGCAAGCCGCCAATCAGCACCTCGTGAGTTGCGAGGCTTAGGAAGAGGCATTGTGTCGGCGCACTGGGAAACGGCCACGCACCAGGGCACTCGTGGCGCGCCGCAAGTGCTCCTACGAGCGCCGTGGCTTCTAGGAGGAGTATAATTTTTGTTTCGTAAGGCGATCTCATTAGTTTTGGGACGCAAATGATAAATCCCGAACGTTCAGGAATTTTTAGCGTCCTTAATTAAGTATGTAAAAGGGAATTTTTGGAAACCTTGTGTATTCGTACGCATTTTGCAAGTACGTGCATATAGCACAAACTTTACTATATACTATCGCACTACACATCTCTCTCGATATATGCTTGCAGACTGTGCTACTCCCTCCGTCCAGGTCAATAAGTCATCTTTGGTTGTGCACCGTGACCAAGAAGGAAGGAAGACTTATACACCTAGACGGAGGGAGTACTACTATTGCATGTCCCCTTTTATAAGGCCCGCGTTGGAAAGGTGCATGCATGCAACCATTTCATTGGTTGTATTGAAAGCTATTGTTGTTGGTGCCATGGCTGAAAAGTCAATACACTTCATGTGTGCTTTTTCATTGGCTGCATGCATGTGAGAGAGTGCATTGGGAGTGGAATGGAAGAATTAATGTGAGAAAATTACTATGTGTCTTGGTCTAAGAGAAGTTGTCTTTAGGCCTAATAAACCCAGACGGAGGGAGTACGCGCAAATGCACGTTTTAACATTACGATGCGGTTTTTGTAAAAGTAGAAAAACAACACTA
This sequence comes from Triticum urartu, assembly GCF_003073215.2. Classification (NCBI taxonomy): domain Eukaryota; kingdom Viridiplantae; phylum Streptophyta; class Magnoliopsida; order Poales; family Poaceae; genus Triticum; species Triticum urartu. The sequence continues at coordinate 421,269,779 of NC_053023.1, read as the reverse complement.
GTCAAGCTTGTGAAACGATTCAATGCAAAAAAAATGTAAAAATGCTCATTTGATTGTTTAGTTTTAGCTTCCTTCTCTGTGGTTACTTCTCTATCGTACTTTGTACAGAGTATTTCACTGGTTGGAAAGGCATGCAAATTCCCAAACCGCTTCCTACACCCTGTATCGAATTTTTTGCCTAACAAGTTGTGCCATTCAATTGGAATTCCAACTTGAGTACTACTACTAGTAGGCGTACCAGGGGCCAGTTCTTTTAGGCTTCTAGATTAGTAATCCCATAACTACTACCTCCGTCCTGGTTTAATGGTCCCCATTGTAATCTGTGTCAAATTTTGATCATAAATTTAACTAATGAAATGTTAGTGCATGTCACATGCACTACTCTATCCGTCTAGGTGAGTAAGTCATCTTAGGCTGTGCACCGTGACCCAGGAGGAGTAGAAAACGAGAAATGTTAATGTTTATTTGCTAATTAAGAGTATTGCATGCAATGAACTAACCACTGCATGTCGTATTTGATATCTAAAGTCATTAAAAGCATGCACACTCTTTATCTCTTATTGGTTGATATGCCAAGAAACAAGAAACGAGGTAGAAGTTAATGTACCGCGCCTAAGTGTTTTGGGATTATTTGGTTTTCGTAAGATGACTTACACACCTAGACGGAGGGATTACAATGGTGAGGAATAAACCAGTTAAATCTTTGGTCAAAATTTAGCACAAATTACAATGGTGAGGAATAAACCATGACAGAGTAGTAGTTTAGAAGCCCAAATAAATGAGTAGTACTCTCCACTGTGACTAGTCTTGTGGGAAAAGCTGGGGAAGCCGCCAAAAGAACTGGCCCTAGGAGTAGTAGCTAGGGATCGAGTGTGCGAGATGAATCGGAGAAAGTAAATGCAGAGAGATGAAATGCAAAAAAGACGGAGGGATGTGATGGTTGCTTGTCCGTTTATTTTACCAGGCCACTTATTACTGGGAGTGGTTGGGTTTTGTGATATGATGGCTTTACTGCCGCGCCACGAGCGGGGTGAGAGGTGAGACTCCCGTGCAGCGCCGCCCTCTACACTTGTACTACATCGGTCATGGTTTATTAGTCCCCCATTGCAGTTGACTGAAGATTTAACTGACAAAATGTTAGTGCATGTCAACAAAAACTATATCGTTGGATTCATATTTGAACATTGTTTTGAATGATATAATTTTAGGTGACATGCATCAGCATTTATCGTACTATATATAATGTTAGTTCAATTTTTGGTCGTACTAATCTATAGTAGTAAGGTGCCCAAAACTTGCATCCAAAATTTGTGAAGAAATAACACTTACTGTGCTTTGCAGGAAATGATCTTTAAGAATTAGTTTTTGAGCATCGATTGTTATACATGTTGGCTATAGATGACATGGCACTTTCTTATAGTAAACAGTTGGCTATACTATTAAGTAATATTAACCATGCCCTTATACACCTAGACGGAGGGATTTCAGGATGACTTGCAAGCGGGCAGAGGAGATGTAAGAAATGGTTCATCGTAAGTCTTTCACCAGTACTGTAGTAAAAATTCATACATGGAATATTCTAGACTAAACCATAAACGGATACACTTCTATTCATGCGCGATAATCCAATAAAGGAAGATCCTGCATGGAAGTCTCCACATGCTTAGACAGCGGATTACATTGACCGAAGACTAATGATCAACATTTAACTTGATAATGCGTATGTCTAGGTGAACCTCCTTGGAGTCCCCGTGCACCGCATCGGCGGGTAAAGGATGCCATGGGTTTTCCAAGTCCACATTGGCGGGATAGTCCCAGCTCCCCAGAGTCCAAGTCCGTTCGATGAGGCCGGTGTCGCCACCCACGCGACCCGGAGGGGTAATGACACTGACCACGCAGCATCGCCCCTGACGCACATTACAGAGACGGGGCGGCGGCCTGCGCGGGCCTCGCCGGTGCCCACGATCAAGAGGAAGACGCTGTCGTCCTCCTCCGAGACTAGCAGGCGGCGGTGATCCTCCAGTGTCTCTTGCATGGTGAACGGGTAGCACGTCTCGTACATGATGTTCTCCGCCAAGGGCCAGCAGTGACCGCTGCATGCATCCGTGAGGTGATGCACCATGTCCGCCGGCGAGCCACAAAACGGCATCGGGCACTCATAGAAGTGGACGAAGGGCTCCTTGGAGGCATCGACCAGGCCGTCCATGAAACAAGAGTGGCTGTAGGTGATGTTGCACCAGTTGAATATATGAGCAAGTTACTACGAGATTTAATACAAATAAGCACAAAATAAATCATGAATTCTACCACGATTTCAAACAGGAAGGACAGAAACACATACGGTGCAATGGGAGCAACACCGTTGGCGTTGAGGTTGTCGCCCATCTCCAAACACCACGTAGACACGGTCTTTGAGCACGGTTCATAGTCATTCCACGCTCGGGCATTGAAGTTTTTAACTATTTTAGATTAGAATATACTACTCCTCTGGTGCTAGTAGTAGAGAAGAGTCCTACTCTACGACTCTACTCAAGCAAGTTAGGGCATAGCACTGTAGGGAGTACCAGTACTGTGATCACTCAAGCAAGTTGTCTGGCATCGACATGACCCTACACTGCTGGTATGTGTCTCGTAAGTCAAGCGGGATGATGTAGTCATCATCACCTGTCCACTTCCCGCAGCACATATTCACTTCTCCATCTTTGTCCGCACATAATCTCGTCCAATCTTCCTTACCCGCTAAGGCGCCTCCCCCCTCGTCCGAAGCCCAAGCACTAACAATGGCAGAACAGAGTAGCGTCCGCCGAAAGAGTGGCTGGAATTCGCTCCCCACAGAGGTAATCAAGCTCATTGTTTCGCGTGTGGACAATCTCAGTACCATGCCACTCGCCGCGTGCTCGTCGGGGCTGTACCATTCACTCAAAGCCCTTAGGCCGAAGCTTTTTAAGCCAGCTCCTTGCTTGCTGATGCCGCCTGATCTTCAAAACGGCATGTCACGCAACATAATGATCGTACGGTGGCGAGCATCAACCCCCTTAACTGCGATCCGATCCCTGTCAGCCTCAATTACATTAACAGTATGTACTGGGTCGGCATGAACACGTCTTGGATGGTGCTCGTCGATGGTCGCGGCAGTTGGATGCTCGTGGATGCTCGTGGAGGTCTTCACTCTTCTGGCCTGCTTACTGCTTCTGTTGCACCCCCAGCCCTGGTTGCTGCTACTGCTGTTTTCAATGTACAATCAGTAGTATATTTTGCCTGTTGGTTGAATACATGTGTTGTTAGAACGACAAACACAATGTTTTGGAAGTCGTTGCATGGTTCGATCCTTTAGTGCCCCGTACTGTACATAGCGCATACTATTTTTCGTACGGAACACATTTTCCACTTGTTTATAACATGCAGCCCACTAACGAAGGCCCAATAGAGAAGCCCATAATTAACTGGAAGGGAGGCTCTCACATGAATCCGGCCCAGGTACATGCTCATGGTCCCCTAAACATAAATAAGTAAATAAATAAAGCTAAATGCTCATGCACCAGTTCTTTGGGAAAATAGGTAGCCCAGTATTTCTTTTTGAATAATACCCAAGCTAGGCCTATTTGATTTCTCTGAATTATTGGGCTGCAAATATTTCAAGACGAGGAGGGATGCATTCCGGCCTAGCTTAAGAGTATGGTCAATGTCTGTTAAAAGTAATATCAAAAGGGGTTGAAAATTCCAAAAAATTTATAGCAAATGGGATATAAGTTTCTTTTTTTGTTTTTGTTCTTCACTGATATCTTATACGTATTTCATTGGATTTAACATGACATAGTACTAATTTATTATTAAATTTGTTTTAGTATGGCTATTAATTTTTGGATTAAGAATATTTCGTTTCTCAGCAAAAATTTGCGATTTTTTTCAAAATTTCCCACATATTTAGTTAATTTTTTGACCCTCGTACTGACCAGAAAATGGCCAGCAATTCTAAAAATGGAAAACGGGCTGCAATAAATTCCATATGAACTAGAAAGTGAGTAAAAAATTATAAAAATAATAGCAAATGGGCTGTACATGCCATAGATTTCGAGGCTGACTTTTTTATGCAAGGCTTTGTAAGTGAACACACGATTCTAGCAGCAGTGACTGTTGGATGTCCATCCAACGGCCGACGTGCTTCTTCAATCTCTAATCTTCATGCTCCAGCCGCCTTAACTAGCGCCGGCGGGACTACCTGCTCCCTCTTCTTGTGGCCCGATGTGATGCCGCGCAGGCTTCCCCGGCCCACCCTACTCCATCCGCTGGCCTGGCCGCACGCAATCAACTTCCTCCTTATTACGCGAAAAAATGATTCCTCCCACTGACATCTGGGGCGCACCGGTTGGGAGGCTGACATGTGGGCCTACTAATTTGATGTGTACGCAGGGCTTGTCAACTTAGTCAACAAACGATTCTAGCAGTAGTAACCGTTGGATTTGAATCGAACGGTCCTACTGCTTCTTCAATCGCTGCTCTTCTTGCACCAGCCGCCCAAACCAGCGCTGGGGAGACCGCCTGCTCCTGCCTCCAGTGGCCGGTTGTGCTGCCGTTGAGGCCCCATCGCCCCCTACTACTCCCACCGCTAGCCAGGCCCTACAGCGACGGCAGCCTCACACCGCAGCCGAACCAGTGAACCCTCGTACTCCTCTCCGCGTGGGCATCCACTACCGCGTCTTCCCTGGCTCCGCGTCATCCCCTTCCTAGGCCTCGCCGTCGTCCACCGCCTTGGTGCTCTTGGTGCGGCGTGTTCAACGTGGTTAACGACATTCCATCGGAAGAGTACTTTACGTGGAGAGGCTGACAGCTGGGTCCACGGCCACAGCCCAGTTTTTTTGTGATTTGCCTAGTAAGTCGCTTTGTCAAGCCTGTTGGGCTGCAAATCTTTCAGGACGAGGAGAGCTTTCATTCGGCTGGCCGAGAAAATGGCCCATCGGTAATGAGAAATGGGCTGTACATTTTTAAAACACATCAAACTGGCAATTAGTTTCAAATATCTTTTTTTCATTTCGAGATTTCAAATTACATTAATTTTTATGCGTGGAGAATATGTTGGATTTTATATTGATATACATTTATTTTTAAAATCAGTTTTAATGTGAGTCGAAATTTCGGGACTAAAAACAGTTCGGACTGCACCGAAATATGCAAAATTTTGTATAATTTTTTAACTGTGGCCACAATATGGGCTGTAATGCTCACCAAAAGAATATGGGCTCCAAAAAAACCTTAATAATTAGCAAATGGGATGTAAATTATTAGAAATAATGGCAGATGGGCTGTATGCTGTTTTCCACAGATTTGAGGCTTTACTAAAAAAAAGGTTGACGCACAAGCAGTGACTGTTGGATGGCCATCCAACGGCCATCGTGCTTCTTCTATCTCTGCTCTTCCTGCTCCAGCCGCTCAAACAAGCGCCGGCGGGACTGCCTGCTCCCTCCTCCCCGCGGCCGGCTCTGCTGCCGCATAGGCCTCACCGCCCCACCGTACTCCCATCGCTAGCCTAGCCATCCCTCTACTCACCCACACCTGATGTTATTCTCCGGTGACGGCAGACGAACCTGTAAACCCTCGTACACTCGTACTCCCCTCCGCGTGGGAAACAACTGCCGAGTCTTCCCTGCCTCCGTGTCGTTCCCTTCCTAGGCCTCTCCATCGTCCACCGCCCTGGTGCTCTCGGCGCGGCCTGGTCAACATGGTCACCGACCGACATGCATCTGAAGTGGACTGTACGTGGAGAGGCCGACAGCTGGGTCCACGGCCGCACGCAAGGAAATGCCTCCTTATTACGCGCAAAATAATGATTCCTCCACCTGACATCAGGGAACCACCGAAAGGGCCTCTGTATTTCGCGAAAAAAACGTTACCGCCGTTGACCGCTCGGACCCACCAGCTATATCTTCGCACGCAAGGAAGTGCCTCCTTATTACGCACAAAAAAATGAATACCCCCCTGTTAGCTGGGACCTAGTATAGTGGCAGGCTGGCTTGTGGGCCTACTAAGTTGACGGGGACGGAGGGCTTTGTCAACTTAGTCAATATGCACGATTCTAGCTCCAGTGACTGTACGATGTCCATCCAACGGCCGTAGTGCTTCTTCAACCTCTGGTCTTCTTGCTCCAGCCGCCCAAACCAGCGCCGGTCATGCCTCATGCTCCTGTCTCCCGTGGCTGGCTGCGATGCGGCGGAGGCCTCACCGCCCCCTACTACTCCCACCGCTGGCCAGTCCATCCCTCTACTCACCCACACCCCCTGTTATTCTGCGGCCACGACAGCCTCACACCGCAGCGAACCAGTGAACCCTCGTACTCCTCTACACGTGTGCATCCACTGCTGCGCCTTCCCCAGCTCCGCGTCGTCCCCTTCCTAGGCCTCGCGGTCGTCCACCGTCCAGGTGCTCTCGGCGTGGTGTGTTCAAGGAACGGCTTCCATCGGACGTGGACTGTACGTGGAGAGGCTGACAGCTGGGTCCACGGCTGCAGCAAGGAAGTGCCTGCTTATTACGTGCAAAATAATTATTCCTCCACCTGACAGCGGGGACCCACCGGACGGATCACCGTATTTCGCAAAAAAACGTTTCCCCCCTGACTGATGGGACCCACCGGCTACATCTTCGCACGCAAGGAAGTTCCTGACAGTCGGGACCCACCTGGTCGAAGCATACGTAGCATTGTCATTCTGGTCGCGAACGTGTACGTACATATATACTGGTGGATGTAGAGGCCCGCACGTGTCAAAGTAGAGGCACACACGTAGCATGTACACGTACGTACAACGGCCAGGGTGCAAGAAAGAAAATACGGCCACATATGTGTACATACGGGCGGGATCTCGAACGCCTACTCGCGCATACGTACGACCAGGGCTCGTCTACATGGCTGGGTCGGAATTGAGAAACAACATCGTCGTCGTGTTCACGGGGAGGCAATGGAATGCGTCGTGTTCATCGGGAGACAACGGAACGCGTGGGAGCCAACCGGCTGGGTCGGAACGGAATGCGAGGTCGTGTTCATTGGGAGGGCTTGGACGGAACAGGCGATGGAAACGAGGCTTGGCGTACCACAGAACGGAGGAAACGGCCTTGTGTTCGACCGGCCACGTTCGAAATACGATCCTGTTCATCAGGAGGGGTCTGGCGTACCGCAAAACGGAGGAAACGGACCTCCTACGGTCGAAACAGGGGTCCTGTTGATCGGGAGGGGTGTGGCATACCGCAAAACGGACGAAACAGACCTCCTACGGTCGAAACGAGGGTCCGGTTGATCGGGAGGGGTGTGGCGTACCGTAAAACACACGAAACGGACCTTCTACGGTCGAAACGGGGGTCCTGTTCATCGGGAGGAGTGTGGCATACCGCAAAACTGGACTCCACGAGATACTATTCATCTCCACCGTCGACCTCCTCCAGCCTCCACGGGCTCCTGTTCATCCAGCCTCCACCGCGCGCTACTCCACCGGCTACTGTTCAACCACCCCTCCACGGGCACCCCTCCACCGTCTACTGTTCATCCAGCCCTCCACACCACGGGGTCCTGTTCAACCACCCCTCCACGGGCACCCCTCCACCGTCCACTGTTCATCCAGCCCTCCACCACACCACGGGGTCCTGTTCATCCAGAGGCAACGCCACCGCTCACTGTTCATCCAACCCCCCCTCCCCCGCAACGCTCACTGTTCATCCAATCGATCGGCTTCAGTTAGCAGCAGTAGCGAAGGAATCGCTCGATCGGGTTCAGTTAACAGCCATCGATCGATCGCTCGGGTTCAGTAACGCATAGCCTGCAGTGCTATCGCTCAGGTTCAGTTAGAGCCCAACGCCTCGCTCGGGTTTAGTTAGAGCCAACACCTCTCACACACGCGCGTACGTGTACGAGACAAACGCGCATCGCTCGGCCCCCGACCTCCCACCGTAACCGGGAACTCCCCGAAATTTTCCTCCCCCTCGCTTCTACCACAGTTTTTTCCATCATGGACGGCCCAAAGAATGTCATGCAGCTCCGTCTCCGGCCCACCCAGGATGAAAAGCCCATTTTCTGTCATGATTTTTCATCATAGAAGTAGGAGCCCACCACATCTATGATGATACTGGGTTTTGTCACAATTATCGTCATAGAAGTGTCATATGTATGACAAAAAAATTTGTTTGGCCAAAAATGTCATGTATGTGTCTTTTTTGTAGTGAAGCGGCGGCCGACTCCACCCCGCCGGCTCCCAACCCAACCGCCCTAGTACCAGTGGCTGTGATGACCATGGACGAAATCCAAGCACCATCCTAGGCACAGCCCATCCTCAATTTCCTAGTGAACAGAGAGCTGCCGACCGACGAGATCTCGGCCCGGCAAGTGCAGCGCCGAGTAGGAGCCTACACGATAATAAACAGAGAGCTTGTCAAACGCAGTGTGACTGGGGTCTTCCAGCGCTGCGTAGAACCAGAGAAGGGCCAGGCAATTCTCAAAGATATCCACCAAGGCGAGTGTGGCCACCACGCGGCCTCCAGATCCCTTGTTGCCAAAGCTTTCCACCATGGTTTCTTCTGGCCGACTACTTTGGAAGACGCCAAGGATTTGGTCAAGCATTGCAAGGGGTGCCAGAAATTTAGCTCCAAGCAACATCTGTCGGCTTCTGCACTCAAGACCATCCCTGTCGTGGAATTGTCACGGCAGATGTCCTAGTGTAAGGACTTATTCGCGAGGCCAATGCATCTATGTGGTAGCTTGAAGGGGTTGAGCTGAATCGAGAGACGCGACACACAAGACGAGGATTTAGACAGCTTCGGGCCCCGGGAAACATCATCCGGTAATAACCCTACATGCTGTTTGTGGCTAGGTCTCATTATGATCATGAGGGAGTCGCCGTAAGCCGGCTCTCCTCTTTGTGTCTATCCCTAGATATTGTTTCTTGTCCCCTCTTTGGGGAGCCCTGCCCCTCCTTATATAAGTTAGAGGGGCGGGTTACATGTGGAGTCCTAGTAGGACTAGGACTAGTCTATCTTCTCTTACAATATGAATACAAGTCCGGGTCTTGCTTCCTCGTAAAGGAAATATTCGTCATCCCTTTCCTCTTAAGCCGGCCCATCATAACGTAAGCCGGCCTTCTGGGCCTTGAGCCTCCTGGGCCCCCGGGTCTTGTCGCTCCTCTGATCCGCTTGCCAGGTCACCCATAAGTCGCCAGGATCGAGCGGGTCACTTAGTGTGTCGTCCAGTCAGGGCGGGTCATTAGTGAGTCGCCAAGTCCGGCTGGGTTATACATCCAGCCGGGTCATACCGCGGGGTATATCCCCGACATTAGCCCCCAAGTTTAATTTGGATTTATCCATGTTAAACTGATCTGCAACATAAACACAAGAACAAACTGATAGGTTGTACTCCGGGTTAAATATTCATGTAAGCCGGCACCTGATCATTTTTAAATCCTTGTCATTTCCTTCTTGATACATGCCCATGTACTCATAGCAAATCCCCTTTAGTAGATATGTTCAAACTTTGTGAATGCAAAAAATCCAGATACTTCTTTTGAGAAATCCAGGTAAATAGGCCAGCTTCAGAGTCAATTTGCTGGCATTGGTCTCTTGTAGAGAAATATTGTAAGAAATAATCCACTTGAATCGGCTTCCAAAGCGCCGGCTTAAAGCATATTGGTCTTGAAATACTCATCTGACTTTCAGCCGGCTTGAAGAGGTAAAACTTGCCGGTTTATCATAACCAAAATTGCCGGCTTGTAAATATTGATAGCACCGGGTCATAACTGTAGCCGACACCGGGTCATAATTATTGGTGACACCGGATCATTATTGTTGCAAACACCGGATCAATCCGATCTGCTCAAAACTGAGAATTTGAACATATTTCTCCCTTATATCCATATTATCTGTAGCCCCCAAGGGCTGGTTTAATCAGCATGAATAAGCCGGGACTTATCACCATGGCTTTAAATAAAATCCAACTGTGTAGCCCCCATGAGTCGGCTATGGTCATAGTAGTTTAGCCAGGTCATCCTAGAATTGTCTTCAGCAAAGAGCAATATGCATTAGCCACCAAGTGTCGGGTCATTATGTAATAATGAGCAGGGACTTTGTAAATATGATGATGTAAATTTGAGCAGTAACGTGTAGCCCCCAAGGGTCGGCTTAGTAAGATAATACTGAGCTGGGACTTTTCATTGAAAATAATATCATATGATGTTACCCCCATCCTGGGGCTTGAAACCACGTCCACAAGGTTAAGAGCTTTGTGCTTTACCAACTGAGCAGTGGATCCTTCAATATATAATGGAATAAGGCTTGTGTATCTTGAATTTTAATAGGAGCAATTGGTAACCCCCAAGGGCCGGCTCATTACAACGGGATGAGTCGGGTCTTCAATAAGGCCAACAAAAATGACTTTGCATTAGCCCCCAAGTGTCATGGTGCATGCTTGCAGCGACATGAGACTTGCATATTTGATATAACCTCAACTTGAATAATGTAGCCCCCAAGTGTCGGGTCGTAAGCCTGCAGCGACTAGGGACTATTTCCTCCATTGTAAAATAAATCATGCCCATTGATAAAGATAAAAGTTGTTGCGCTAAAGCGACTTTGAAAACTTCAATCATAATACTGGTTATGGTAATCATAATAGAAATCCAACCATGTTGGCTATTCAAGATTTGAATAACCCGGTTTGAAAACCTCAATCATTCAATATCATAACGAAAATCCAGCCAAGTTTGGCTATTTAAAGATTTCAAATACCTTATTTGTTGAGAAGTAAATCCGGAGTTTAAATACTCGGCGGCTCTTGGCCGATGGCGATTCAATACGCCTTCATTGTAAACCAGAATTTTCATGACCTGGCGGCTTATAGCCTTTTGAGAAAAATCCAGAACGGTGAATCATTTTGAAGCATCAACTTTGGTAATGAGCTTGAACTTAATCATTTATATGTCATATTTCTGCAAATCCTGCAGAGTTTAAACAACATATGCCCTGGCGACTTAGCGTAAAAACCAGGGCGGGTCATAATATCTCATATATAACTACTGTGATATTGAATTTGTACTGTCGGCTTACATAACCTATGCAGTAAGGGTGATAACCCAATCCTTAGAAGCCAATGCCTCCACATAGATGATGATTGTCATAAACTGGCGACTTATAGTCAAAAGTCAAGCCGGGTTAAGCATAAAACACTTATATATATTTGAGATATAATCCCAAAAAGGTCTCAAGTTAAGTAATTGTGGCTGCAATAAACTTTACCAGAGACAGAATAAAACTTTTTGAGGCTTCTGATTCGGATACGATCAGTAAACCGTTCCAAAGGGGTTAAGCTAAGATTCGAATATGATCATATAGCCCCCAGTGGCTTTGGCGATGCCGATCAAGAGGGTATCGACAGCTATGTTCTCTTTGGTTCGAATATGACCTATATTTGAACAGGAAGCCCCCAAATGACCTTGAGAGTTGTTTAACGACGCTGATTCGAATACGATCCACGTCGGACCCAAAGAGGTTGAGCTATGATTCGGATACGATCAAGAAGCCCCCTAGTGGGTTTGGCAGTATGCCAATCAAAAGGGTTTCGACAGCTATGTTCTCTTTGGTTCGAATACGACCTATGTTTGAACAGGAAGCCCCCAAGTGACCATATAAATTTTGGCATTGCGCCGATCAAGAGGGTACTGATAGCTATGCTCGATGAGCAGGAAGCCCCCAAGTGATCATAATATGATAAGCCGTAAGGTAGGATATCCAAGTTTGAACCGCGCATCATGGCAGCAAGTTCTTTTGGCAACCTTTAATTTTTCTAAGAACTCGAACTTGCGAGAGATTAAATCTTTTTGAACCGGAACTTTAAACCGGATTTAGAAGCTTCAAAACTTTGTGAGAGACAAATTTACCTTGAGCCGGATTTGATAGCTTCAAAGCTTTGCGGGAGAGAGATGTCTCTTGAGCTATATTTTAAACCGGAATCTTCATTTTGAGCCGGAAATTTTTCTGACGGCCTTTAAATATTCGCCAATAAAGAGTAGCCTCCGAGGCCGGGTTATCTTCCCTTCAATGACCCGGAGTTATTGAATTCATTGAAACCGGCTAATTTTGCCGAGCCATACCATTGTAGCCCCCGAGTCTCAAGATGACTCGAAGAGTTGGCTTGAGATTCTCCATATTTGACCATAGCAGAAGGTGTATATCATTGGCGTTGATAACGCGATGTGAATCCACATAAGGTTGAGGTGACTGCGGCGGGTTATAATGATCCCGTATGAGCCGTGTCAGCAACTCGGCCAATGGTTCCTTCCAACTGGTTGTTTGAAGCTTAACCAAACTGTAGTGGCGGCGATTTGTGCGCCTGCCCATTGAGCCATCCAGTGCAGATGGCGGTTGATAATATATGATAATTTGCCTCCAATTTGTTGGAAGAGAAAACCGGACTTCCCAAGCAGTGACTTGCTCATACTCAATAAACAGTTCATACAGACAGATTTAGCCCGATGTGTTGATGTAGACCAGGCCGCGAGAGGCGGACCGTAAAGATGACTGCAATATCTGAGGCGGCTCAGACAGATGAACCAGCCGCGGCGTTGTAAGCCGGTGTGGTCGGGCAAGTTGTCCTCCTTGTTGTAAGCCAGCGCGGACGCGTGAACCAGCCGCGAGAGTGGACGGGCGAGTCGTCTGTGGCATTTGTAAGCCGGTGCGGTCGCGAGAGACGGCCACGACATTTGTAAGCCGGTGTGGGAGTCCGTTGAGTAACGAGGACCACATGTGCCGAATGATGTCAGCACGCCTCCATCTCCGCAATATAAACATAATTGTCCTGCGTACAAAAAATACAGCAAGGCGGAGTAGTTGTTTGTCGCAAGAAATCAACATGTACCTACAAAAATATACAGGACAAATATCACCTGATTGTTTTTGTTCGATGAGTCTTTCAGAGATTTTCTTCATCCTTGCTCTGGGTGCAAACGCCCTCACGTGCAACATTATATGCATGTTTGCCCCGTCCATCATTTGGTTCCTGCCTACGGAGTAGGAATATTTTGCATTGACTTGGATCTTCACGTGGGGAGAAAAATCCCCTCCTTTCTTTAGTAAGTCCAGAGTGGTGCACGGCATGCAGCGCTAGTAGCTTGCTCTGCTGCTACTTATCTTAGGAGATGTGACGTTTGTCTACGTTAATGCCATAGCAGCAGCAGGCACACGCACATCTGATATAACCAACGGCCACCGCCCTCCTTTTCCCCCATTTTTTATAGCTTTGGACTGATCTGCTTGGAGTAGGAGCTGAGGATTCAACTAGCGACTTAAGGCAGTTAAGGCGGAGAAAACGCTGGCGATACTGTGAAACAACGACTGAATTTTGGTGCGAGGCCAGCGGCCTGGAGTAAGGCCGGTAAGACAAAAGCGGTGGACAGCGGCTCAGCACGGAGATAGTCGAGGAGCCGAGTTGAAACAGATACGACCACGGCAATAGCAGGCGGCAGGCCGGGTTGAAAGTGGCCATGGTGAAGGTGCAAGTGATCCATGAACGACACCACGGCTGACCAATAAATCTCATCTTTCTGCAAGTATATACGTGTATGTGTACTGAAGTAGTATCCCTTGTGCATGTTGGCTCAAGGCGAAGTAGGCCACGACGTAGGTGGAACGAGGCCATTGAAGCGAGCCGGCCCAAAGGAGCTCTGGAGCTCTGGTGGCGGGCGGCTCAGGTGAACTGTAGGCCGGAGTTGCTGCAGCAAAAGCATGCCACGGCGCCACCGTGTACAAGAACAGGACGATGGAAGCGCGGCAGAACCAGACTTGGCAAAGTAGCCAGGCCAGCAACGGTGGTTTCTCGTGGTGGTTTGGAGCAGAACGGTAGAGGCGGCCAAAACACTGGGTCGCGGTTGCGAAGTCGCCGGTGACTCGGCGTGAGACGGGGACGGTGGAGCAAGGTCGCAGGGCAACTTTGTTGAGGCCGGCGAGGCATCAGGGCCTGCGGTTGAAGCGGCTTGACCCTAGAGCTGTGGCGGTTTAGCAGAGGTACAGCAGCCGGTTCACCCGGCCTGAGGAGGCACGACGGCGGCTCGGAATCTGCTGGGGCCGTGACTTGCAGGCACGGCCGGCTCGAGGCGACTCAGGGCAGCAGCAGCGCCCAGCTGTAGACGAGGACGGTGCGACGGGCGGCTCAGCGTAGGCGTGTCACGATGTCATGGTGGCTTGCAGGCGCGAACTAGCGACGGCGGAGGCAGAACTGTAGAAGGTGACACCCGAAGCGGGGCCCGGGCGGCGGTTCACAGGCTGCCCTCAACTGGAGTGGCTTGCTGCGGCAAGGCGGCTCAACGGACCGCAGCCGGGGCAGAAGCGACTGGCAGCGGCCACTGGCGGAGGCGGCTCAACCGTGGAAGCGCGCCGGTGAGGGACGGCCAGGACGGCGGGGGCGGCGATCATGCAGAGTCCGAGTCTAACCATCCATCCGTGTCCTCGTCTTGGTCGTTGTTCAATTGTCCGTGTCTTCCTCCAAACCGTGGAGGTTTGTCCCCAATTGGCTGCTGTACCAAACTTATCCAGCGCCTCCACGTGAGTACTAAACCGGCCACGAGTACTTACTACTGATTCTGATTTGATGTTTGGATGTAGTACGTGGTAACAGCAGCAAGGCAGCAGCCTCGAGATTTGAAGCGAATCGACTTACGGCTCTCGTAGTAAAGCGGCAATTGAGTAACGGAGTCGGTCTCGGTCTCGCCGGATCGTACCGGCTGTTTTGATGAAAATCAACCTGACTCAGACGGGCGGACCGACAGTCCGCATATAGCAACATGCACAAAACCCTAGCTTTTTTTTATCTCAAACCTTGTACTGCCAGCTCCAAAGTTAATCATATTCTTGATCACAAATTTGCCGGCTCTTCCTCATCTGACAAAAACTTGAGCTTCTCTATCCCTAGGGGAGATCCCTCCAAGGACTCAACACCACCGTGCGCATGCCCCACGGTGGGCGCAAACTATCGTGGAATTGTCACGGCAGATGTCCTAGTGTAAGGACTTAGTCGCGAGGCCAACGCATCTATGTGGTAGCTTGAAGGGGTTGAGCTGAATCGAGAGATGCAACACACAAGACGAGGATTTAGACAGCTTCGGGCCCCGGAAACATCATCCGATAATAACCCTACATGCTGTTTGTGGCTAGGTCTCATTATGATCATGAGGGAGTCGCCGTAAGCCGGCTCTCCTCTTTGTGTCTATCCCTAGATATTGTTTCTTGTCCCCTCTTTGAGGAGCCCTGCCCCTCCTTATATAAGTTAGAGGGGCGGGTTACATGTGGAGTCCTAGTAGGACTAGGACTAGTCTATCTTCTCTTACAAGATGAATACAAGTCCGGGACTTGCTTCCTCGTAAAGGAAATATTCGTCATCCCTTTCCTCTTAAGCCGGCCCATCATAACGTAAGCCGGCCTTCTGGGCCTTGAGCCTCCTGGGCCCCCGGGTCTTGTCGCTCCTCTGATCCGCTTGCCAGGTCACCCATAAGTCGCCAGGATCGAGCGGGTCACTTAGTGTGTCGTCCACTCAGGGCGGGTCATTAGTGAGTCGCCAAGTCCGGCTGGGTTATACATCCAGCCGGGTCATACCGCGGGGTATATCCCCGACAACCCCCCTTACCTGGCCTTTTGCTGTGTGGGGGGCTGGACATGGTGGGACCATTCAAGACAGCACGCGGCGGCATGACCCGTCTGCTAGTCGCCGTGGACAAATTCACCAAGTGGGTCGAATCAAAGTCAATCAAGAAACTGAATGGTCCGATTGCTGTGACTTTCATCACAGATATCACCGTCCGATACGGTGTACCACACAGCATCATCACCGACAATGGCACAAACTTTGCCAAAGGTGCCTTGGCTCGTTTCTGTGCGACACAAGGCATCCGACTGGACTTAGCGTCCGTTGCCCATCCGCAGTCAAACAGCCAAGTCGAGCGAGCAAACGACCTCATCCTGTCTGGCATCAGTCCCCGACTAGTTGAGCCACTGGAGCGCTCGGCCAGCTGGTGGATCGACGAGCTACCGGCCGTCCTTTGGAGCCTCCACACCACTTCGAACAAGTCAACCGGCTTCACTCCATTCTTCCTTGTGTTCGGGGCCGAGGCTGTCATCCCAACTGACATCGAGTTTGACTCACCTCGCGTCGCCATGCACACGGAGGCAGAGGCGAAAGAAGCACGAGAAGACGATGTTGATCTGCTGGAAGAGGGTCGGTTGTTGGCACTCAGCCGGTCCGCCATCTACCAGCAGAGTCTGCACCGCTAGCACAGTGAGAAGGCCAAGCTAAGATCTTTCCAAGAGGGAGACCTTGTGCTCCGGCTGATCCAGCGAACAGCCGGCCAACACAAGCTCTCGGTCCCTTGGGAAGGCCCCTTTGTCAACAGCAAAGCTTTGGGCAATGACTCCTACTACCTCATCGATGCACAGAATCCCAGAGCGCGCAAGAGAGACGACTCTAGCAAAGAATCAGAGCACCCATGGAATGCAAATCTCCTCCGAAGATTTTACAGTTGATGCAGTATGTAGCATGCTACCTTTTGTATTAAAGCGCTGAGACATCGGGGCCCTTGAGGAGCACTCAGGGGCTACCCTTTTTTTATCTATATGATAAGTCCTATGCCTATGTGTTAGGACCCCGATCCTAAGTCACACCGATCTAGCATGTAACACATCATATCACTTTGCGGCCTCACGCACGGTATGCCCACGGGTGCCACCTTACCTGGCCCGGGACTGTTTGCTCCTTTTGGCTCATGTATATGATAGTGGCACTAGCATCCATACGACAAACAACCCGGGCCGACATGACTAGTCGTGAACCCAAAGAGGCAATAACTTACAGGGACATGCATACATGAACCAGTATCGAACGTGTCGGTCATCAGCGTGTGAATCCGGGCTGTAGAAACTGGGCTAACAGGACTTCGGGAACCCGGGCTGTAGCAGACTAGCAGTACTCCGGAAGTCACAGCATGACATTTCCCCGAAGGGACAGACACCGGAACAAAGTGGGACACATGCCGACTAGTCTAGGTGTTCCGGAGCAGTAGTAACTAGGCTAGTAGGACTCCTGTAAACCGGTCTGTAGCAGACGACCATGGCTCAGTGGAAGCACTAGAGTACATTTCCCCATAAGAGAGGCTACCAAGGATAAACAACTAGGTTGTCGGATCCCACACATACCAAGCATTTCAATCATACACACAATATGCCCGATATGTGTAAATACAACATGGCAGTCACGACGTTGTAAAACGACGGCCAGTGAATTGTAATACGACTCACTATAGGGCGAATTCGAGCTCGGTACCCGGGGATCCTCTAGAGTCGACCTGCAGGCATGCAAGCTTAACTTGTCTGAGTATAGACAACTACAAATGAAAAAGGCTGAGAAGCCTGACTATCTACAAGACCCTGCCGAGGGCACAAGATCGTACCTGAGGTAACAAGCTAAACGTCGAAGTCCGCGCGGAACTACTAGAGAGACTAAAGTCTCTCTGCAAAACATAAATTGAGAAAACATGAGTACAAATGTACCCAACAAGACTTACATCAGAACTACCTACATATGCATCGGTATCAACAAAGGGGGTGGTGGAGTTAAACTGCAGCAAGCTAGCTTTGACTTGGTGGCTATCCTAAACTACGACTGCAAGTAACTCTTTTGAGGTGGCACACACGAGTCCACATATTCACCATATCAATACACTGTTGGAAATATGCCCTAGAGGCAATAATAAAAGCATTATTATTATATTTCCTTGTTCATGATAATTGTCTTTATTCATGCTATAACTGTATTATCCGGAAATCGTAATACACATGTGAATACAAAGACCATAATATGTCCCTAGTAAGCCTCTAGTTGACTAGCTCGTTGATCAACAGATAGTCATGGTTTCCTGGCTATGGACATTGGATGTCATTGATAACGGGATCAAATCATTAGGAGAATGATGTGATGGACAAGACCCAATCCTAAGCATAGCGCAAGATCGTGTAGTTCGTTTGCTAGAGCTTTTCCTATGTCAAGTATCTTTTCCTTTGACCATGAGATCGTGTAACTCCCGGATACCGTAGGAGTGCTTTGGGTGTACCAAACGTCACAACGTAACTGGGTGACTATAAAGGTGCACTACATGTATCTCCGAAAGTGTCTGTTGGGTTGACACGGATCGAGACTGGGATTTGTCACTCCGTATGACGGAGAGGTATCACTGGGCCCACTCAGTAATGCATCATCATAATGAGCTCAAAGTGACCAAGTGTCTGGTCACGACATCATGCATTACGGTACGAGTAAAGTGACTTGCCGGTAACGAGATTGAACGAGGTATTGGGATACCGACGATCGAATCTCGGGCAAGTAACATACCAATTGACAAAGGGAATTGTATACGGGGTTGTTTAATCCTCGACATCGTGGTTCATCCTATGAGATCATCGTGGAGCATGTGGGAGCCAACATGGGTATCCAGCGCCCGCTGTTGGTTATTGACCGGAGAGTCGTCTCGGTCATGTCTGCCTGTCTCCCGAACCCGTAGGGTCTACACACTTAAGGTTCGGTGACGCTGGGGTTGTGAAGATATGTATATGCAGTAACCCGAATGTTGTTCGGAGTCCCGGATGAGATCCCGGACGTCACGAGGAGTTCCGGAATGGTCCGGAGGTAAAGAATTATATATAGGAAGTGCTATTTCGGCCATCGGGACAAGTTTCGGGGTCACCGGTATTGTACCGGGACCACCGAAAGGGTCCCGGGGGTCCACCGGGTGGGGCCACCTATCCCGGAGGGCCCCATGGGCTGAAGTAGGAAGGGACCCAGCCCAAAGTGGGCTGGGGCGACACTCCCCTAAGGGCCCATGCGCCTAGGGTTGGGGGAAACCCTAAAGGGGCGCCCCTTGCTTGGGGGGCAAGCCCCCCACCCCTTGGCCGCCGCCCCCTAGGAGATTGGATCTCCTAGGGACGGCCAACCCCCCCTAGGCACCCCTATATATAGTGGGGGAGAGGGAGGACTTCAGACCTCAGCCTTTGGTGCCTCCCTCTCCCTTGTTACATCTCTCTCTCTCTCTCTCTCTCTCTCTCTCTCTCGTTGTATAGGCGAAGCCCTGCAACTGTGACGCCCTGCATCCACCACCACGCCGTCGTGCTGCTGGATCACCATCAACCTCTCCTTCCCCCTTGCTGGATCAAGAAGGAGGAGACGTCTCCCGTCCCGTACGTGTGTTGAACGCAGAGGTGCTGTCCGTTCAGCACTTGGTCATCGGTGATTTGGATCACGTCGTGTTCGACTACATCATCCCCATTCTTTGAACGCTTCCGCTCGCGATCTACAAAGGTATGTAGATGCATCCGATCACTCGTTGCTAGATGAACTCATAGATGGATCTTGGTGAAACTGTAGGAAAATTTTTGTTTTCTGCAACGTTCCCTAACAGTGGCATCATGAGCTAGGTCTATGCGTAGTTCTTCTTGCGCGAGTAGAACACAATTTGTTGTGGGCGTAGATGTTGTCAACTTTCTTGCCGCTACTAGTCTTATCTTGCTTCAATGGTATTGTGGGATGAAGCGGCCCGGACCAACCTTACACGTATGCTTACGTGAGACCGGTTCCACCGACAAACATGCACTAGTTGCATAAGGTGGCTGGCGGGTGCCTGTCTCTCCTACTTTAGTTGGAGAGGATTCGATGAAAAGGGTCCTTATGAAGGGTAAATAGAAGTTGACAAATCACGTTATGGTTTTCACGTAGGTAAGAAAACGTTCTTGCTAGAACCCTACTTCAGCCACGTAAAACTTGCAACAACAATTAGAGGACGTCTAACTTGTTTTTGCAGCAAGTGCTTTGTGATATGATATGGCCAAAGTTGTGATGAATGATGAATGACATATATGTGATGTATGAGTTGTTCATGCTATTGTAATAGGAATCACGACTTGCATGTCGATGAGTATGACAACCGGCAGGAGCCATAGGAGTTGTCTTTATTTTTTGTATGACCTGCGTGTCATTGAGAAACGCCATGTAAATTACTTTACTTTATTGCTAAACACGTTAGCCATGGTAGTAGAAGTAATAGTTGGCGGTCAACTTCATGGAGACACGATGATGGAGATCATGATGATGGAGATCATGGTGTCAAGCCGGTGACAAGATGATCATGGAGCCCCAAGATGGAGATCAAAGGAGCTATGTGATATTGGCCATATCATGTCACTATTATTATTTGATTGCATGTGATGTTTATCATGTTTTTGCATCTTGTTTACTTAGAACGACGGTAGTAAATAAGATGATCCCTCATAATAATTTCAAGAAAGTGTTCCCCCTAACTGTGCACTGTTGCGACAGTTCGTTCGTTTCTAAGCATCACGTGATGATCGGGTGCGATGGATTCCAACGTTCACATACAACAGGTGTAAGACAGATTTACACATGCAAACACTTAGGTTGACTTGACGAGCCTAGCATGTGTATAGACATGGCCTCGGAACACAGAAGACCGAAAGGTCGAGCATGAGTCGTATAGAAGATACGATCAATATGAAGATGTTCA
Source organism: Triticum urartu (assembly GCF_003073215.2). Lineage (NCBI taxonomy): Eukaryota > Viridiplantae > Streptophyta > Magnoliopsida > Poales > Poaceae > Triticum > Triticum urartu. Next base: position 421,249,209 of record NC_053023.1, on the reverse strand, counting down.
CCGACGTTGACTAGTCCGTCTCACGTGATGATCGGACACGGCCTAGTTGACTCGGATCATGTTATACTTAGATGACTAAACGAGGAATGTCTATCTAAGTGGGAGTTCATTGAATAATTTGATTGGATGAACTTCATTATCATGAACTTAGTCTAAAATCTTTACAATATGTCTTGTAGATCAAATGGCCAACGTAGTCCTCAACTTCAACGCGTTCCTAGAGAAAACCAAGCTGAAAGACGATGGCAACAACTATACGGACTGGGTCCGGAACCTGAGGATCATCCTCATAACTGCCAAGAAAGATTATGTCCTACAAGCACCGCTAGGTGATCCACCCGTCCCACAGAACCAAGACGTTATGAACGCTTGGCAGACACGTGCTTATGACTACTCCCTCGTTCAGTGCGGCATGCTTTACAGTTTAGAGCCGGGGCTCCAAAAGTGTTTTGAGAGACATGGAGCATATGAGATGTTCGAAGAGCTGAAAATGGTTTTTCAAGCTCATGCCCGGGTCGAGAGATATGAAGTCTCCGACAAATTCTTTAGCTGTAAGATGGAGGAAAATAGTTCTGTCAGTGAGCACATACTCACTATGTCTGGGTTAGATAACCGCTTGACTCAGCTGGGAGTTAATCTCCCGGATGATGCGGTCATTGACAGAATCCTCCAGTCGCTTCCACCAAGCTACAAGAGCTTCGTGATGAACTTCAATATGCAGGGGATGCAAAAGACCATTCCTGAGGTATTTGCAATGCTGAAATCAGCAGAGGTAGAAGTCAAGAAGGAACATCAAGTGTTGATGGTCAATAAAACCACTAAGTTCAAGAAAGGCAAGGGTAAAAAGAACTTCAAGAAGGACGGCAAGGAAGTTGCCGCGCCTGGCAAGAAAGCTGCCGGGAAGAAGCCAAAGAATGGACCCAAGCCCGAGACTGAGTGCTTTTATTGCAAGGGAAGTGGTCACTGGAAGCGGAACTGCCCCAAATACTTAGCGGACAAGAAGGCCGGCAAAACGAAAGGTATATGTGATATACATGTAATTGATGTGTACCTTACTAGTACCCGTAGTAGCTCTTGGGTATTTGATACCGGTGCAGTTGCTCACATATGAAACTCAAAGCAGGAGCTGCGGAATAAGCGGAGACTGGCAAAGGACGAGGTGACGATGCGCGTCGGGAATGGTTCCAAGGTCAATGTGATCGCCGTCGGCACGCTACCTCTACATTTACCATCGGGATTAGTTTTAAACCTTAATAATTGTTATTTAGTACCAGCTTTGAGTATGAACATTGTATCGGGATCTCGTTTAATTCGAGATGGCTACTCATTTAAATCCGAGAATAATGGTTGTTCTATTTATATGAGAGATATGTTTTATGGTCATGCTCCAATGGTGAATGGTTTATTCTTTCTCGAGCGTAATGCTACACATGTTCATAGTGTGAAAACCAAAAGATGTAAAGTTGATAACGATAGTCCCACATACTTGTGGCACTGCCGCCTTGGTCACATAAGTGTCAAACGCATGAAGAAGCTCCATGCAGATGGACTTTTAGAGTCTCTTGATTATGAATCATTTGACACGTCCGAACCATGCCTCATGGGTAAAATGACCAAGACTCCGTTCTCAGGAACAATGGAGCGAGCAACCAACTTATTGGAAATCATACATACTGATGTGTGCGGTCCAATGAGTGTTGAGGCTCGCGGTGGCTATCGTTATGTTCTCACCCTCACTGATGACTTGAGTAGATATGGGTATGTCTACTTGATGAAACACAAGTCTGAAACCTTTGAAAAGTTCAAGGAATTTCAGAGTGAGGTTGAAAATCAACGTGACAGGAAAATCAAGTTTCTACGATCAGATCGTGGAGGAGAATACTTGAGTCACGAATTTGGCACACACTTAAGAAAATGTGGAATAGTTTCACAACTCACGCCGCCTGGAACACCTTAGCGTAATGGTGTGTCCGAACGTCGTAATCGCACTCTATTAGATATGGTACGATCTATGATGTCTCTTACCGATTTACCGCTATCTTTTTGGGGCTATGCTTTAGAGACTGCCGCATTCACTTTAAATAGGGCTCCGTCGAAATCCGTTGAGACGACACCGTTTGAATTATGGTTTGGGAAGAAACCAAAGCTGTCGTTTCTAAAAGTTTGGGGATGCGATGCTTATGTCAAGAAACTTCAACCTGAAAAGCTCGAACCCAAGTCGGAAAAATGCGTCTTCATAGGATACCCTAAAGAAACTGTTGGGTATACCTTCTACCTAAGATCCGAAGGCAAGATCTTTGTTGCCAAGAATGGATTCTTTCTGGAGAAAGAGTTTTTCTTGAAAGAAGTAAGTGAGAGGAAAGTAGAACTTGATGAAGTATTATCTCTTGAACCGGAAAATGGCGCAACTCAAGAAAATGTTCCTGAGGTGCCTGCACCGACTAGAGAGGAAGTTATTGATGATGATCAAGATACTTCTGATCAAGCTCCTACTGAAATTCGAAGGTCCACAAGGACACGTTCTGCACCAGAGTGGTACGGCAACCCTGTCTTGGAAATCATGTTGTTAGACAATGGTGAACCTTCGAACTATGAAGAAGCGATGGAGGGCCCGGATTCCGACAAATGGCTAGAAGCCATGAAATCCGAGATAGGATCCATGTATGAAAACGAAGTATGGACTTTAACTGACTTGCCCGTTGAACGGCGAGCCATAGAAAATAAATGGACCTTTAAGAAGAAGACTGACGAGGATGGTAATGTGACCATCTATAAAGCTCGGCTTGTCGCTAAGGGTTATCGACAAGTTCAAGGGGTTGACTACGATGAGACTTTCTCACTGGTAGCGAAGCTAAAGTCCGTCCGAATCATGTTAGCAATTGCCGCATTCTATGATTATGAGATATGGCAAATGGATGTCAAAACAGCATTCCTTAATGGTTTCCTTAAGGAAGAATTGTATATGATGCAGCCAGAAGGTTTTGTCGATCCTAAGAATGCTGACAAGGTGTGCAAGCTCCAACGCTCGATTTATGGGCTGGTGCAAGCATCTCGGAGTTGGAACATTCGCTTTGATGAGATGATCAAAGCGTTTGGGTTTACACAGACTTATGGAGAAGCCTGCGTTTACAAGAAAGTGAGTGGGAGCTCTGTAGCATTTCTCATACTATATGTGGATGACATACTTTTGATGGGAAATGATATAGAACTCTTGGACAGCATCAAGGCCTACTTGAATAAGAGTTTTTCAATGAAGGACCTTGGAGAAGCTGCTTATATATTAGGCATCAAGATCTATAGAGATAGATCGAGACGCCTCATAGGTCTTTCACAAAGCACATACCTTGATAAGATATTGAAGAAGTTCAATATGGATCAGTCTAAGAAGGGGTTCTTGCCTGTGTTACAAGGTATGAAATTGAGCTCAGCTCAATGTCCGACCACGGCAGAAGATATAGAAGAGATGAGTGTCATCCCCTATGCCTCAGCCATAGGTTCTATTATGTATGCCATGCTGTGTTTCAGACCTGATGTAAACCTTGCCGTAAGTTTGGTAGGAAGGTACCAAAGTAATCCCGGCAAGGAACACTGGACAGCGGTCAAGAATATCCTGAAGTACCTGAAAAGGACTAAGGAAATGTTTCTCGTTTATGGAGGTGACGAAGAGCTCGTCGTAAAGGGTTACATCGACGCTAGCTTCGACACAGATCTGGATGACTCTAAGTCACAAACCGGATACGTGTATATTTTGAATGGTGGGGCAGTAAGCTGGTGCAGTTGCAAGCAGAGCGTCGTGGCGGGATCTACATGTGAAGCAGAGTACATGGCAGCCTCGGAGGCAGCACATGAAGCAATATGGGTGAAGGAGTTCATCACCGACCTCGGAGTCATACCCAATGCGTCGGGGCCAATCAAACTCTTTTGTGACAACACTGGAGCTATTGCACTTGCCAAGGAGCCCAGGTTTCACAAGAAGACAAGGCACATCAAGCGTCGCTTCAACTCCATTCGTGAAAATGTTCAAGATGGAGACATAGATATTTGTAAAGTACACACGGACCTGAATGTAGCAGACCCGTTGACTAAACCTCTCCCTAGGGCAAAACATGATCAACACCAGAATTCCATGGGTGTTCGATTCATCACGATGTAACTAGATTATTGACTCTAGTGCAAGTGGGAGACTGTTGGAAATATGCCCTAGAGGCAATAATAAAAGCATTATTATTATATTTCCTTGTTCATAATAATTGTCTTTATTCATGCTATAACTGTATTATCCGGAAATCGTAATACACGTGTGAATACAAAGACCATAATATGTCCCTAGTAAGCCTCTAGTTGACTAGCTCGTTGATCAACAGATAGTCATGGTTTCCTGGCTACGGACATTGGATGTCATTGATAACGGGATCACATCATGAGGAGAATGATGTGATGGACAAGACCCAATCCTAAGCATAGTGCAAGATCGTGTAGTTCGTTTGCTAGAGCTTTTCCAATGTCAAGTATCTTTTCCTTTGACCATGAGATCGTGTAACTCCCGGATACCGTAGGAGTGCTTTGGGTGTACCAAACGTCACAACGTAACTGGGTGACTATAAAGGTGCACTACAGGTATCTCCGAAAGTCTCTGTTGGGTTGACACGGATCGATACTGGGATTTGTCACTCCGTATGACGGAGAGGTATCACTAGGCCCACTCGGTAATGCATCATCATAATGAGCTCAAAGTGACCAAGTGTCTGGTCACGAGATCATGCATTACGGTACGAGTAAAGTGACTTGCCGGTAACGAGATTGAATGAGGTATTGGGATACCGATGATCGAATCTCGGGCAAGTAACATACCAATTGACAAAGGGAATTGTATACGGGGTTGTTTAATCCTCGACATCGTGATTCATCCGATGAGATCATCGTGGAGCATGTGGGAGCCAACATGGGTATCCAGATCCCGCTGTTGGTTATTGACCGGAGAGTCGTCTCGGTCATGTCTGCCTGTCTCCCGAACCCGTAGGGTCTACACACTTAAGGTTCGGTGACGCTGGGGTTGTGAAGATATGTATATGCAGTAACCCGAATGTTGTTCGGAGTCCCGGATGAGATCCCGGACGTCATGAGAAGTTCCGGAATGGTCCGGAGGTAAAGAATTATATATAGGAACTGCTATTTCGGCCATCGGGACAAGTTTTGGGGTCACCGGTATTGTACCGGGACCATCGGAAGGGTCCCGGGGGTCCACCGGGTGGGGCCACCTATCCCGGAGGGCCCCATGGGCTGAAGTGGGAAGGGACCCAGCCCAAAGTGGGCTGGGGCGCCACTCCCCTAAGGGCCCATGCGCCTAGGGTTGGGGGAAACCCTAAAGGGGGCGCCCCCTTGCTTGGGGGGCAAGCCCCCCACCCCTTGGCCGCCGCCCCCTAGGAGATTGGATCTCCTAGTGCCGGCCACCCCCCCTAGGCACCCCTATATATAGTGGGGGTGAGGGAGGACTTCAGACCTCAGCCTTTGGCGCCTCCCTCTCCCTTGTTACATGTCTCTCTCTCTCTCTCGTTGTATAGGCGAAGCCCTGCAACTGTGACGCCCTGCATCCACCACCACGCCGTCGTGCTGCTGGATCATCATCAACCTCTCCTTCCCCCTTGCTGGATCAAGAAGGAGGAGACGTCTCCCGTCCCGTACGTGTGTTGAACGCGGAGGTGCTGTCCGTTCAGCACTTGGTCATCGGTGATTTGGATCACGTCGTGTTCGACTACATCATCCCCGTTCTTTGAACGCTTCCGCTCGCGATCTACAAAGGTATGTAGATGCATCCGATCACTCATTGCTAGATGAACTCATAGATGGATCTTGGTGAAACCGTAGGAAATTTTTTGTTTTCTGCAACCTTCCCCAACATACACCACTATGGATCCGCTCCAGTCTCCCTACGAGAAGGCCATCCATATCACTCACGCTTATCTTGCGAGTTTTAGAGTATCCACATTTAAGTTATCTATGAACTGTACAGGCAACCCAGAAGTCCTTCACCGCGGACACGGCTATCCGAATAGATGATGTTAACCCTGCTGGGGTTTACTTATTCACACACGCTCTCACCACTTACCACCATGTACACATCGTGTGTATCGGCAACCTTCAAGCGGAACCCTGGCGAGGGAGTCGGCCATGACTTGACTAACCACACAAGTCTCTAGTCCAGGTTTATCGCCTATTCAGGTTCCATCCGTGAGGAGATCTGACCGGGTTTTAACTCATAACCCCAAACGATGTGTGCAGGGTTCCCGAGACACCAAACGGGCACCCGGTACACCATGCCACGGTGTATCTACCACATCATAGCTCACCCCTAGGGTCAGCGCTACGCACGGCCTCCAACACATATCCTACAAACACTAGAAACTAGTTGCAACTCTTGGACAGAGATCAAGGTGATTAATAAGTCGAGAGAGTCAATTAAGGATCCCAATGTGTGGTAGTAGTTGTTCATGGATCACAAACACAGAACTCAGTTCGTGAGGACGGTTTCAATGAGACAACCCACCATGTACTCCTACATGGCCTCTCACCGCTACCTTTACCAAATCATGTTCACACACTTAGCTCACACACAGTAGGACATGTTCATCACCATTCCAATTCATTCCCGATGAATCAGACCTGACTCAACTCTAAGCAGTAGCAGGCATGAAAAACAAGCATGAATGAGTAGGCACATCTGGGCTCAAAAAACTCCTACTCATGCTAGTGGCTTTCATCTATTTACTGAGGCAATGACAGGTCATGCAGAGGAAAATGGGTTCAGCTTCCGCAGCATGTAACAGTTGAATCGATGTTGTCCTAATGCAGTAAAAGAGAGCAGGAGCGAGAGAGTGGGATTGTATCAGAATGAACAATGGGGTTTTGCTTTCCTGGCACTTCTGAAGATGGTATAACTCTTCATCGATGGCATCGAACTCATCGTCGAAACCACGTCTACTGAGAGGGGACAAACACCGGCAACAGAGAAAGAACACAATTAATGCAATGTGACAATATGATGCATGATCATGACATGTCAATATGATGTGATTTGAGCTAATGCGTCTAGCAACTAGATTAAATGAAGTTGGTTTGAATCAAAGATTCAAATTCAACTCCATATGTGAAGATGCAAATGACATTTATTTCATTTGCCGTAAACAGTAGTAATAAGTTATTCTAACATGCATGAAAATGGTACAGGTGGATAGATTGGATTTTTCTGATAATTTTTCATATATAAATTATTTCATTTGGAGTTACGGTTGATTTTCTATGATTTTTAGAACTTTAAACAATTTTCTGGATTTTATAATTCATTTCTGAAATTTAAAATCGCCAGAAAATGATTATGAGGTCAGCATGATGTAAGCCTAGCGTCAGCAGGTCAACTGGGCTGCCCCTGGTCAAACCTGACCAGTGGGACCAACTGGTCAGTGACTAACTAACTAACACAGTTAGTTAGTGCTAAGTAAAATACTAACCTGAGTTAGTTAGAGTCTGGGCCCACATGTCTATGGCTCATCTAGTTAACTAAGTTAATTAACACCAATTAAATCTAACACTAATTAGGTAGGGGCCTGGCCCACTTGTCGGTGACCCAGGGGAGGTCAAACCCATAGTCAGCGGGGTCAAACTCACCGGACTTGGTCCACGGCTCATCGCCGATGAAGCCCGAGATGGCGGAGGGGCTCGGGATTTGCCCACGGTCGACCAAATCGACCGCGGTTTGGTCCTACGCGTAGCTGGGGCTCGCGCGGATCTGGTAGGGCAAGCGGGAGGAGCTGGGGTGGAGCTATCTCGCCGGAGTCGAGCTCGTGGCGGCGGCCGGAGTTTGGTTGCGCGCGGGATCGTGTTTCAGTGTGTAGAAGAGCGGGGAAAGAGGCTAGGAGGGCGCTACGCATTGCGGGGAGTAGGTTGGACACTCCAGGGTGACCATTTGGTCACTGGAGCATCGTCGTCGGCTTGGAGGGAATGGATTTTGCAGATGCATCAGATGGTTTAGAAACCTGGGATGACTCGGACAGCAGAACGGCTGTAAATGCTCAAAGGATTTGAGACATCCTGCAAAAATGGTGGCATAACCAATAAGAAGCACAATATCAAGGTTTTGAGACCAACTATGAACACACGGAGGTAGTAGAAACTGAACTGGGGCTTAAATCCAACAATCTTATAAGTCTACTGATTAGTAACACGTGACCCTAATGGAAAGAAGAGAAAGCCGAGTTCCTTAACTCGTAGGAAAGATAAGATGACTCGGATGAGAGGGCATGAGGTATAAGGAGTAAAAAGAGCCTTAAGTTCCATCCCACAATCAATTCCCCTACATATAACTAAAGCATTTCTAGACTCAACTTTGACCAATCTGGCTTGGTAATCCTACAGGCAGTCAGGCTCTGATACCAAAGCTGTCAGGACCTCGATCCTAAGTCACACCGATCTAGCATGTAACACATCATATCACTTTGCGGCCTCACGCATGGTATTCCCACGGGTACCACCTTACCTGGCCCGGGACCATTTGCGCCTTTTGGATCACGTATATGATAGTGTCGCTAGCATCCATATGCTCGGACCGACATGACTAGTCGTGAACTGATACGTCTCCGTCGTATCTACTTTTCCAAACACTTTTTCCCTTGTTTTGGACTCTAACTTGCATGATTAGAATGGAACTAACCCGGACTGACATTGTTTTCAGCAGAATTGCCATGGTGTTATTTATGTACAGAAACAAAAGTTCTCGGAATGACCCAAAACTCCACGGAGCGTATTTTTGGAAATAGTAAAAAATACTGGCAAAATATCAAGACCAGGGGCCCACACCCTAGCCACGAGGGTGGGGGGCGCGCCCCCTACCTCATGGGCCCCCTGGAGCTCCTCCGACCTCAACCCCAACTCTATATATTCACTTTCGGGGAGAAAAAGATAAAAAAAAGGATTCATTGCGTTTTACGATACGGAGCCGCCGCTAAGCCATAAAACCTCCCAGGAGGGCTGATTTGGAGTCCGTTCAGGGCTCCGGAGAGGGGAATCTGTCATCATCGTCATCATCAACCATCCTGCATCACCAATTTCATGATGCTCACCGCCGTGCGTGAGTAATTCCATCGTAGGCTTGCTGGACGGTGATGGGTTGGATGAGATTTATCATGTAATCGAGTTAGTTTAGTTAGGGTTTGATCCCTAGTATCCATTATGTTCTGAGATTGATGTTGCTATGACTTTGCTATGATTAATGCTTGTCACTAGGGCCCGTGTGCCATGATTTCAGATCTGAACCTATTATGTTTTCATGAATATATGTGAGTTCTTGATCCTATCTTGGAAGTCTATAGTCACCTACTATGTGTTATGATCCGGCAACCCCGAAGTGACAATAATCGGGACCACTCCCGGTGATGACCGTAGTTTGAGGAGTTCATGTATTCACTATGTGTTAATGCTTTTACCGGTACTCTATTAAAAGGAGGCCTTAATATCCCTTCGTTTCCATTAGGACCCTGCTGCCACGGGAGGGTAGGACAATAGATGTCATGCAAGTTCTTTTCCATAAGCACGTATGACTATATTCGGAATACATGCCTACATTACATTGATGCATTGGAGCTAGTTCTGTGTCACTCTAGGTTATGACTGTTACATGATGAACTGCATCCGACATAATTCTCTATCGCCGATCCATTGCCTATGAGCTTTCCTTATATTGTTCTTCGCTTATTTACTTTTCCATTGCTATTGCTATCATCACTACAAAATACCAAAAACATTACTTTTGCTACCGTTACCACTACTATCATATTACTTTGCTACTAAATACTTTGCCGCAGATATTAAGTTATCCAGGTGTGGTTGAATTGACAACTTAGCTGCGAATACTTGAGAATATTCTCTGGCTCCCCTTGTGTCGAATCAATAAATTTGGGTTGAATACTCTACCCTCGAAAGCTATTGCGATCCCTATACTTGTGGGTTATCAAGACTATTTTGTGGCGCCGTTGCCGGAGAGCATAGCTCTATTCTTTGAGTCACTTGGGATTTATATCTGCTTATCATTATGAAGAACTTGAGTGATCCAAAAACCAAGATTTATCCCTCAACTATGAGGGGAGGTAAGGAACTGCCATCTAGCTCTGCACTTGATTCACCTTCTGTTTTGAGTAAGCTTGCGACACCTAAACCTACTTCTCCTATTCATTCTAATATGTCGCATGTTATTGATGATGACAGTTCTGCTATGCATGATACTTATGATGAAACTACTTCTATGCTTGATAATACTATGCCACTTGGTGAATTTCTTAATGAACAACTTGCTAGGGTTAGAGAGAATGAAATTATTGAAACTGATAATATTGATGAAAGTGATGATGAAGACTCTTCCCCTAATAAATATGAATAGCCTGTTGTTCCTGAGGGTTATGTTCTGGATGAAGAATCAGCTAGAGCTATTCTTGCTTGCAATGAGAGATATGATCTAAAGAGGTTATTAGCTAAATGGAAGCAGCAATCTCTTAATGCTAGAATGAAACCTGACCCTGCTTTTGCTACTTCACCTATCTGTGTAACTGATAAGGATTGTGAATTCTCTATTGATCCTGATATAATTACTTTGGTTGAATCTGATCCTTTCTATGGCAATGAATCTGAAACTATTGTGGCACATCTTACTAAATCAAATGATATAGCTACCCTATTCACTAATGATGAGAGAACTCTCTACTTTTATATCCTTAAAATATTTCCGTTCTCATTAAAGGGTGATGCTAAGATATGGTTTAATTCTCTTGATCCTCGTTGTGTGCGTAGTCCCCAGGATATGATTTATTACTTCTCTGCTAAATATTTCCCTTCTCATAAGAAACAAGCTGCCTTAAGGGATATATATATAATTTTATGCAAATTGAAGAAGAGAGTCTCCTACAAGCTTGGGGGAGGCTTCTCCAATTACTTAATGCTTTTCCTGATCATCCTCTTAAGAAAAATGAAATACTTGATATCTTTTATAATGGACTAACCGATGCTTCCAGAGATTTCCTGGATAGTTGTGCTGGTTCTGTTTTCAGGGAAAGAACACCGGATGAAGCTAAAATTCTATTGAATAATATGTTGAAAAATGAAAATAATTGGACATTTCCTGAGTCTATTCCTAAACCAACTCCGAAGAAAAGGGGTATTCTATTTCTCAGTCCTGAAGATATGCAAGAGGCAAAGAAATCCATGAAAGAAAAGGGTATTAAAGCTGAAGAAGTTAAGAATTTACCTCCTATTAAAGAAATACATGGTCTTAATTTACCGCCTGTCGAAGAAATGCATAATTTTAATCCATCTCCTATCGAAGAAATACATGGTCTTGATAACCTGACACAGGTAGTAAAGGTAAATTCTCTCTATAGATATGATAAAGCTGAAATCCCATTTACTAAGTTTGCTAGCCCATGTTTAGATGAGTTTGATAAATTTATGGTTAAGCAAGAAGACTTCAATGCTTATTTTGATAGAGAACTAAAACACAATGCTGATATGCTTGAACACTTGGGTGATTATATGTCTAATGTCAAAGGTGAACTTAAACTTATTAGTAAACATGCTTCTATGGTTACTACTCAAGTAGAACAAGTACTTAAAGCTCAAAATGATTTGCTCAATGAATTGAATAGTAAGAATAATGATTTGGCTGTTAGAGTGGCTACTAGAACTGGTAAAATGACTCAGGAACCTTTGTATCCTAAAGGCAACCCTAAGAGAATTGAGCAAGATTCTCGTAGAAATAATATAGATGCACCTAGTCCTTCTAAAAGGAAGAAAAAGAAAAATGATAGGACTTTGCATGCTTCTAGTGAACCTATTACTGAAACACTTGAGAATCCAAATGATATTTCTATTTCTGATGCTGAAACTCAATCTGGTAATGAACCTGAAACTAGTGATAATGTTAATGATAATGTTCATGATGATGCTCAACCTAGCAATGATAATGATATAGAAATTGAACCTGCTGTTGATCTTGATAACCCACAATCAAAGAATCAACGTTATGATAAGAGAGACTTTGTTGCTAGGAAACATGGTAAAGAAAGAGAACCATGGGTTCAGAAACCCATGCCTTTTCCTCCTAAACCATCCAAGAAAAATGATAATGAGGATTTTGAGCGCTTTGCTGAAATGATTAGACCTATCTTTTTGCGTATGCGATTAACTGATATGCTTAAAATGAATCCTTATGCTAAGTATATGAAAGAAATTGTCACTAATAAAAGAAAGATACTAGAAGCTGAAATTTCCAGCATGCTTGCTAATTATACTTTTAAGGGTGGAATACCTAGGAAACTAGGAGATCCAGGAGTACCAACTATACCATGCTCCATTAAAAGAAATTATGTTAAAACTGCTTTATGTGATCTTGGAGCCGGTGTTATTGTTATGCCTCTCTCTTTATATCATAGACTTGATTTGAATAAGTTGATACCTACTAAAATATCTTTGCAAATGGGTGATAAATCAACTGCTATACCTGTCGGTATTTGTGAGGATGTGCCTGTTGTGGTTGCAAACATTACTATTTTAACGGACTTTGTTATTCTTGATATTCCCGAGGACGATAGTATGTCTATTATTCTTGGAAGACCATTTTTGAACACTGCAGGGGCTGTTATTGATTGCAACAAAGGCAATGTCACTTTTCATGTTAATGGTAATGAGCATACGATACACTTTCCGAGGAAACTACCTCAAGTTCATAGTATCAATTCTATTGGAAAAATTCCATCGATTATTTTTGGAGGTTTTGAATTTCCTCTACCTATAGTCAAGAAGAAATATGATATTCTTATTGTTGGGGATGTGCATATCCCCGTTGAGGTAACCTAGTGTTATTCAAAAATTATCCGGTTCCATGTTACTCGGAATGAGTTTGTTAACAAGACTTGATCAACCATGTTAGTGGATTCCTTTTGATGAGCATGAGATGGATGAAGTTAGAAAACACAAATCTCTGTACCCTCATTTTACTTTCTGTTATTTATATTAAATAAAATAAAAATAGTATTTTCTGTCTATTATCTGAATTATCCGTGCAATATAAAAATACCCCAAAAATAAAAGTTCTCCAAATGCCCTGAAATTTAAATATGATTTTTTCTGGAATATTTGTGAATATTTGGTGCTGAGAACACAGCAGGGGGCATCCACCTGTCCACGAGGGTGGAGGGCGCGCCCTACCCCCTGGGCGCGCCCCCTGCCTCATGGGCCCACGGTGGCCCTCCTCCACTTATTCCTGCACCCACACACTTCTTCTTCCTCCCACAAACACCAATATCCAGCTCAAGCACGAGTTCTAGCTCATTTTGCTGCGATTTTCGATCTCCTTGCTCAAAGCACCTCTCACAAAACTGCTTGGGGGGATTGTTCCTTAGTATGTGAATCCTCCATTCGTCGAATTAGTTTTTGTTCTAGTGCTTTATTCATTGCATATTTTTGCTGCTTAGGTGACCATGTTCTTGAGCTTGCATGTCAAATTTATATGGTCAAAAGTAGTTTTGGTGCATGATATTGCCTCTAGGCACTTGTAGGAGTAGTTGCTATCAATTTTGTTAAGTTTGGTTTACTTTTATTTGAATTTACTAAAAATTTCGGAAATTTTTCAAAGGGAGAAATATTCTTAGGAAAATGTACCAAGGTGGTTCTTCAAGGAAGCAAGGACCCAGGCTTGCAATGCGTGATGCTGACGATGAGCCACATAGGGACGCTCCATTGCGGCCTTGTGAATGGCCTTTAGAGGACTTCATGGATCGAGCAGGAATTAAGGAAGAATTTAACACATATTTGCGTAACGCTGATCTTGTGAGCTTCGAGGAAGAAAAATGTCGTCAGTACCACTATCTCACTAGTTCCTTTGTGAGGAGGTTTTAATTTTCATCTTCACGCAATTCTCAAACTTTCCTGTTTGATCTTTATGAAAATTCTTACACTATGGACTTAGAGGACTTGACCACTGCTTGCAAACTTCAACAATGGGGTAGTTCTAGTGAACCTCGCAAATCTGAATTTAGAGATTTTCTTGCTAATATAACTGTGGGGGAATCTAGAGATATAGCACAAGCTACCATAGGGAGCATTCACTTTCCTGCTATACATTATTTTGCTCTCTCCATAGGTAGATGCATTAACGGTAAAGATGAAGCATGTCACAGGTGTGTTCCTGATCTCACTATTCTTAGGAGTGCTGTGTTAGGAGATAAATCTTATAATTTGGGAGCCATTGTTGCACGTAGGTTGCATCTTAATAGATTTAATGGAGATTTCTTCAGTGGAATTTATGCAACCCGCATAGCTAATTTTCTTGGTATAACCATACGTGAGGATGATATTGAGTTGCCTCCTGCTTATTTGGATTATGAGGCTATGGTTCGTCATCAGTTTGTTGAGAGGAACGATCAGTTCCTCCAGTACCGACTAATCTTTGACAGACGACGCAACTATCATGTCGCTATCCCTGCTTCTACTTTCTTTGACTTTTAGACAAAAGGGAGATATTTTATAACAAGAGAGGAGGCAGAAGAGTATAAGAGGAGAGATGAGATAGCTCGCTTCCAAGCTGCAGCCCACGATGCATTGACTGCTGCATCTCAGTACGACCCCAACTACAACTTTGGATATCCGCTAGGCCATCCGTGGCATTAGACCAACTTAGGCCAAAATCCTAAGCTTCGGGGAGTACGTATTTCTCACCGACATTATATTCATGTTCACACACTCATTGCTAGATGTCGGTGCTCATACTTTTTCATTGTAATATCCATGCTAGTTTATTTTCCTTTTTATGCTTTCTTCTTGTGTGTTTAATAAACCTTAAGAAAAACCAAAAAAAATTGTTGTAGCTTTTAATTAGTTTACTTTCCATGCTTGTAGTAGTAATTAAAAAGAAAACCCAAAAAGATTTCATGTTCTTCTTTTGCTTGTTGGGAGCTTTCCCGTGTAAATAGTTTTATTTATTTTCTTTTCTTCGGGGGTCGATAGGAGAAGACCATGATTAAATTGTTGAAGTGGCTCTTATATGCATTATTGTTGATCTGACAAAAGAGCCCATATTGCCTTGTCTTCTCCTATTTATTGAATGCTTGCAGATTCCAGCTTAGTCCAATGCACGCGCACTATTCTTATTATCCACATCGTTCGGTTGTGCAAGTGAAAGGCAATTATGACGATATATGTGGACTGACTGAGATAGGAAAAGCTGGTATGAACTCGACCTCTCTTGTTTTTGTAAATATGATTAATTCATCGTTCTTGATCCAGCCTATTATGAGTAAACATGTTTGCAATGACAATTAGAGATTATAGTTGCTTATGCCATGCTTAATTATCTATAAGCTTATAATGGTTTACCTTGCGTGGCAACATGCTATTAAAATGGTTGTGATGTGGTATGATAGGGTGGTATCCTCTTTTGAACGATTCGAGTGGCTTGACTTGGGACATGTAGTTGAAACAAAATCAACATAGCCTTAACGATATTTATGTTCATGGTGCATTATATCCTACTCATGCTTGCATTCGGTGTTGATTAATTTTAATGCATGTTCATGACTGTTGTCACTCTCTAGCTGGTCGCTTCCTATTCTTTTGCTAGCCTTCACTTGTACTAAGCGGGAATGGTGCTTGTGCATCCAATCCCATAAAGCCCAAAGTTATTCCATATGAGTCCACCATACCTACCTATATACAGTATCTACCTGCCGTTCCAAGTAAATTTGTATGTGCCAAACTCTAAACCTACAAATAAATATCATGTTTTGTATGCTCGAATAGCTCATGTATCAACTAGGGATGTCCGTATCTTCCATGTTAGGCGGGTTATTCTCAAGAGGAGTGGACTCCGCTCCTCACTCACGAGAAAATGGCTGGTCACCGGGATGCCCGGTCCCATGGTTTATGCAAACTAAATCAAAATAATTGCAAACAAAACTCCCCCTGGGACTCTTGTTAGTTGGAGGCACTCGTTGTTTCGAGCAAGCCATGGATTGATGCTTGTTGGTGGAGGGGAGTATAAACTTTGCCATTCTGTTTGGGAACCGCCTATAATTTGTGTAGCATGGAAGATATCGCCATCTCTTGGTTGTTATGTTGACAATGAAAGTTAACCGCTCAAAATATTATTCATCTCTATTTCAAAACCGAGCTCTGGCACCTCTACAAATCCCTGCTTCCCTATGCGAAGGGCCTATCTATTTACTTTCATGTTGAGTCATCATCCTCTTATTAAAGATCACCAGTTGGAGAGCACCGCTATCATTTGCATTCATTACTGTTAGTTTACATTGAGTATGACTTGACTGGATCTCTTTTACAATGAATTACAATGTCTAGTTAGTCCTTGATCTTTAAAGGTGCTCTGCATTTATGTTTTACTGTCTCAGAAAGGGCTAGCGAGATACCATCTTGTTATATCGTATTATGATTGTTTTGAGAAAGTGTTGTCATCCGAAATTTATTATTATTGCTTGCTAGTTGATTATGCGATTGATATGAGTAAACATGGGACCTAAGAGTTATTGTTAATGTGGTTAGTTCATAATCTTTGCTAAAAACTTGAATGCTGGCTTTACATATTTACAACAACAAGAGAAAACAGAGTTTGTAAAAGTTTTTCTTTATCACTTTCAGTTTGTCAACTGAATTGCTTGAGGACAAGCAAGGGTTTAAGCTTGGGGGAGTTGATACGTCTCCATCGTATCTACTTTTGCAAACATTTTTTCCCTTGTTTTGGACTCTAACTTGCATGATTTGAATGGAGCTAACCCGGACTGACGCTGTTTTCAGCAGAATTGCCATGGTGTTATTTATGTGCAGAAACAAAAGTTTTCGGAATGACCTGAAACTCCACGGAGCGTCTTTTCGGAAATAATAAAAAATATTGGCAGAAGATCAAGACCAGGGGGCCCACACCCTAGCCATGAGGGTGGGGGTGCGCCTGCCCCCTGGGCGCGCCCCTACATCGTGGGCCCCCTGGAGCTCCTCCGACCTCAACCCCAACTCTATATATTCACTCTCAGGGAGAAAAAATAAAGAAGAAGGATTCATCGCGTTTTACGATACGGAGCCGCCGCCAAACCCTAAAACCTCTCGGGAGGGCTGATCTGGAGTCCGTTCGGGGCTCTGGAGAGGGGAATCCATTGCCATCATCATCATCAACCATCCTCCATCACCAATTTCATGATGCTCACCGCCGTGCGTGAGTAATTCCATCGTAGGCATGCTGGACGGTGATGGGTTGGATGAGATTTATCATGTAATCGAGTTAGTTTTGTTAGGGTTTGATCCCTAGTATCCACTATATTCTGAGATTGTTGTTGCTATGACATTGCTATGCTTAATGCCTGTCACTAGGGCCCGAGTGCCATGATTTCAGATCTGAACCTATTATGTTTTCATGAATATATGTGGGTTCTTGATCCTATCTTGCAAGTCTATAGTCACCTACTATGTGTTATGATCTGGCAACCTCGAAGTGACAATAATCGGGACCACTCTCGATGATGAGCGTAGTTTGAGGAGTTCATGTATTCACTATCTGTTAATGCTTTGGTTTGATACTCTATTAAAAGGAAGCCTTAATATCCCTTAGTTTCCATTAGGACCCCGCTGCCATTGGAGTGCGGGACAAAAGATGTCATGCAAGTTCTTTTCCATAAGCACGTATGACTATATTCGGAATACATGCCTACATTACATTGATGAATTGGAGCTAGTTTTCTGTCACCCTAGGTTATGAATGTTACATGATGAACCGCATTCGGCATAATTCTCTATCACCGATCCATTGCCTACGAGCTTTCCATATATTGTTCTTCACTTATTTACTTTTCCGTTGCTATTGTTATCATCACTACAAAATGCCAAAAACATTACTTTTGCTACCGTTACCACTACTATCATATTACTTTGCTACTAAATACCTTGCTGCAGATATTAAGTTATCCAGGTGTGGTTGAATTGACAACTCAGCTGCTAATACTTGAGAATATTCTTTGGCTCGCCTTGTGCCGAATCTATAAATTTGGGTTGAATACTCTACCGTCGAAAATTGTTGGGATCCCCTATACTTGTGGGTTATCATGAACCCAAAGTGGCACTAACTTACAGGGACAGGCATACATGAACCAGCATCGAACGTGTCGGTCATCAGCGTGTGAATCCGGGCTGTAGCAACTAGGCTAACAGGACTCCGGGAACCCGGGCTGTAGCAGGCTAGCAGGACTCCGGAAGTCACCACGTGACATTTCCCCGAAGGGACAGACACCGGAACGAAGTGGGACACATGCCAGCCAGTCGAGGTGTTCCGGAGCAATAGTAACTGGGCTAGCAGGACTCCGGTAAACCGGGCTGTAGCAGACTACCATGGCTCAATGGAAGCACTAGACTACATTTCCCCATAAGAGAGGCTACCAAGGATAAACAACTAGGTTGTCGGATCCCACACATACCAAGCATTTCAATCATACACACAATATGCCCGATATGTGTAAATACAACATGGCATCACAACAAAACTCTACAACTCAAAGTATTTACTCATTAGGCTTCGAAGAGCCATACATTACAAACATGGGTCTCATTACCCAACATACAGAGCATACAAGCAACAAGCACATGTAGAAGCTTAACTTGTCTGAGTACGGAGAACTACAAATGAAAAAGGATGAGAAGCCTGGCTATCTACAAGACCTTGTCGAGGGCACTAAATCGTAGCTGAGTTAACAAGCTAAACGTCGAGGTGCACGCGGAACTACTAGCGAGACTGAAGTCTCTCTATAAAACATAAATTGAGCAAACGTGAGTACAAATGTACCCAGCAAGACTTACATCAGAACTAGCTACATATGCATCGGTATCAATAAAGGGGGTGGTGGAGTTTAACTGCAGCAAGCCAGCTTTGACTCGGTGGCTATCCTAAACTACGACTGCAAGTAACTCTTTTGAGGTGGCACACATGAGTCCACATATTCACCATTACAATACACCACTATGGATCTGCTCATGTCTCCCTACGAGAAGGCCATCCATAGCACTCACACTTATCTTTCGAGTTTTAGAGTATCCACTTCAAGTTATCTATGAACTGTACAGGAAATCCAGAAGTCCTTCACCGCGGACACGGCTATCCGAATAGATGATGTTAACCCTGCAGGGGTGTACTTCTTCACACACACTCTCACCACTTACAACCATGTACATGTCGTGTATCTCGGCAACCTTCAAGCAGAAGCCTGGCGAGGGAATCGGCCACGACCTGACTAACCACACAAGTCTCTAGTCTAGGTTTATCACCTATTCGGATTCCATCCGCAAGGACATCCGACTGGGGTTTCGCTCACAGCCCCAAACGATGTGTGCATGGTTCCCGAGACACCAAACGGGCGCCCGGTACACCATGTCATGGTGTATCTACCGCATCATAGCCCACCCCTAGGGTCACCGCTACACACGGCCTCCAACACATATCCTACAAACACTAGAAACTAGTTGCAACTCCTGGACAGAGATCGAGGCGATTAATAAGTCGAGAGAGTCAATTAAGGATCCCAATGTGTGGTACCAGCTCTTCATGGATCACAAACACATAACTCAGTTCCCAAGGACAGTTTCAATGAGACAACCCACCATGTACTCCTACATGGCCTCCTACTCATGCTAGTGGGTTTCATCTATTTACTGAGGCAATGACAGGTCATGCAGAGGAAAAGGGGTTCAGCTACCGCATCATGTAACAGTTGAATCGATGTTGTCCTAATGCAAAAAAAGAGAGCAGGAGCGAGAGAGTGGGGTTGTATCAGAATGAACAAGGGGTTTTTGCTTGCCTGGCACTTCTGAAGATAGTATAACTCTTCATCGGTGTCATCGAACTCATCGTCGAAACCACGTCTACAGAGAGGGGACAAACACTGGCAACAGAGAAAGAACACAATCAATGCAATGCGACAATATGATTCATGATCATGACATAGCAATATGATGTGATTTGAGCGAATGCGTCTAGCAACCATATTAAATGAAGTTGGTTTGAATCAAAGATTCAAATTCAACTCCATATGTGAAGATTCAAATACCATTTATTTCATTTGCCCTAAACAGTAGTCATAAGTTATTCTAACATGCATGCAAATGGTACATATGGATAGATTGGATTTTCTGATAATTTTTGATACATAAATTATTTCATTTGGAGTTACGGTTGATTTTCTATGATTTTAAGAAGTTTAAACAATTTTCTGGATTTTATTATTCATTTCTGAAATTTAAAATCGCCAGAAAATGATTATGAGGTCAGCATGATGTAAGCCTGGTGCTAGCAGGTCAACTGGGCTGCCCCTGGTCAAACCTGACTAGTGGGACCAACTAGTCAGTGACTAATTAACTAACAAAGTTAGTTAGTGCTAAGTTAAATACTAACCTGAGTTAGTTAGAGCCTGGGCCCACATGTTAGTGGCTCATCTAGTTAACTAGGTTAATTAACACCAATTAAATCTAACACTAATTAGGTAGGGGCCTAGCCCACTTTTCGGTGACCCAGGGGAGGTCAAACCCCTGGTCAGCTAGGTCAAACCCGCCGGACTTGGTCCATGGCTCGTTGCTGGTGAAGCCCAAGACGGCGGAGGGGCTCGGGATTTTCCCATGGTCGACCAAATCGACCACGGTTTGGTCCTAGGCGTAGCTGGGGGTCGCGTGCATCTGGTAGGGCAAGCGGGAGGAGCTGGGGTGGAGTGAACTCGCCGGAGTCGAGCTCGTGGCGGCGAACGGAGTTCGGTTGCGCGTGGGATCGCGTTTCAGTGCGTAGAAGAGTGGGGTAAGAGGCTAGGAGGGCGCTACGCATTGCGGGGAGTAGGTTGGACACTCCAGGGTGATCATTTGGTCACCGAAGCATCGTCGACAGCGAGCTCAGGCGACGGTGCATTTCGGTCATCAAGGGGGCGATGGCTACGGCGATCAAACAAATCGGGGAAGAGGGGGAAGCGATGGTGGAGCTCACAGCGGTGCCGTAGGGATGGTTAGCGGGCTTGGGGACGTTCTGCGTGCGGTGGATCGACGACGATGGTGGTGAGAGCCCGAGGTGGAAGACGAGGGCGATGGTGACATTGCTGGCCTCCCGGGGTCGCGTGCTTTGGTGTGCAGCTCTACGGCGTCGAGGCGGAGCTCGTGGGGGCGCTGGCCAGGAGTGGGGATGCTGGTGGCCACGGTAACGATGAGCGGCAGTGACGGCTCCGCTCGGCTTCGGGAGAGAGAGCGAGAGAGGCGAGGTAGGGAGAGAGGGGAGCGCTCAAGGGGGTCCAGTGGTCTGTGTGGCAACGCCAGAGGCGTCCAGGGCGTCGAGGCAGTGGCGGGAAGCAGGAGGTGGCTCGGTGTGTGGCCAGCGCGCGAAGAGCACGCGCCTGTCCTCCTAGCAGAGGAGGAAGATGACAGGGGAGGAGGCGGTGGTGAGATGGGCTGGCCAGCTACAGTTCTAGGCCGGTTGGTGGGCTGCATAGGTGAGGCCAGGTAAGATTCTCTCTCTCTCTCTCTGTTTTATTTTTCTTTTCTATTTTTGTTATTTTGTTTTGATTTAGTTTGGAAACTAAACCATTTTAAAACATTGTGTAAATTTTTATGTGAGCTCAGAGAGCTAGTCCAACGTCACATGCAAACTTACAAAATATTTGAACATTATTTCTTATATAACAGAAATAATTCCAACCCAAATATGTTATTGATTTAAATCAAAGTTCCAAAATAAATTATTTCTGTGACTGCAAAAATATTGGTTTGAATTTCACCTCATGCCAATATTTTCACAGAATAACAGGAAAATTTTCTTGGACTCATTTGATGAGATTTAAATGCTGGTTATTTTTAGAGGTATTCCGAGGCTTTTGAAAATTCCTCAATTCAAATTTCATTTGAATTTAAACATGATGCTCACATGGAAGCTAGCATAGGTCAGACCAGAATTAGGGATGTGACACTATGAATGTGTTATTTCATTATTTTGCCTCGCACCGGGTTCGACCAGTCGGCCCGGGGGCTTGCCGCCTTGTACTATGTCGGTGCTACGTGCAGTCGGACAAGTAATGTGCCGGCACCTAAGCCCTCTCTTGCCATAGGCCACAGCTCGCCCAACGAGTGTTCGGCTGGCAAGAGTTAAAGGCAGGAAATGGTGCTCACATGAAAAATGGCTAAGGACCAAAGCACTCACATAGGCCAAGCTGGCTCCTCGCCTCGTCGACCGGCTGCTAAGAAACCGGCCAGCCGGCTTCTCACTTAACTTGGTACGTTCCAGACGGCTGAAGTACTTGCCTTCCCAAAAAATGGCCAAGTACTTGACCCAGCCACAGACTGCAGAGCGGCTGTCTAGCTGGCAAGGCAGCAGCCAAGGGAAGGCAGCAAAGGAAAAGAGCCAAAGGAGCAGAAAAGCAAGACAAGTTAGAACTCGGCGAAATTAATTTACATAGCAAAAGGCCATTTGACGGCATTCAACAAAGTTTGAATACACCCACAGTGGGTTGAAGTGCACAAATTTAAGAAGTTTGTTCAAAAGACTACCAAAGCAGGAAACGATAAAATAAGTTAGCCGCCTAGGCCAGAGGAGTAGCAGGCAGGTCCGGCAGGTTGGTGGAGACGGCGGCGGCGGTTGGCGGAGTGGACGTCTGGTGAGTCTCGGCTTGGTCGCCATCGGCGGCAGTTGGCGCGCTCGGACGCAGCTCGTTGCTCAATGCTCGATTGAGCTGAGGCCGGCTGTCCGCTCCGTCTTCTGGCGCATCGTCTTCACCATCCTCGCCTTCCTCGTCCTCGCCCTCGTTGCTAGAGGCGATTTCCTCCATCGAGTCCTCATCGTCATTTGGGTTCAGCCTGAACCAGTTCGGCGGCACCTCGGCGCCCTCCTCGTCTAGCTCGGCGAGGAAAACACCGGTATCAGTGTACTCGGCGATCGCCTCCACGCGTCGAATGAGCGCTGGCCCAACCGCCGCCAACACTTCCCTGGCCTCCTGCCGGAACGTGGCCAACCGGGCTAGGTTCAGCCTAGGATACCATTCCTTGATAAACTCCAAGGCCCGCCGCACGCCTGCCCGGGCTGCGGAGCCCTTCCATGCCTTGAAGCGGCAGACAACCACCTCTAACCAGTCGGCGGTCCGACTGGGGGTGCGTAGAGCTGGAACACCTGGCCAGAGGGCGGAAACCACCTGGGCTCCGACGCGCTGCAGACGGTGGAGCGCCCGATGAGCCGGCCGGAGACGAGCTTGTATGGCGAGAAGCTGCTCGCCAAGGGTCCGAGGGTCGTTGGGCGCGATTTCTGCTCCAGCTCGTCGTCGCTCATCGCGGTGAGCTTCGATGGCTTGGCTGGAGGCAACGGAGTGGCTAGGGAAGTACTCTGCGCAAGAAGGAAAAAGAAGCATGAAGCCAGAGGCCGGCTCATATGACATTCGACAGATGAAAGAAAGGAAAAGGATAACTCACCATCGATCATGTCCTCGATCTTGCCATAGCTGTCAGATAAAGCTTTCTCCTTCTAGACCCACTTTGAGCGCTCGGTCTCAAACTCGGCCTGGAGGTCGTCCTCCGCCTCCTTGAGCTTCTGGAGCTCCGCCTTCTGCTGGGCCGCCTGGTCTGCCAGCTTCTTGGCTAGGGGGTCGGGCTCCTGCGCCACCACACTACACTCCTCCTCCTTGGCGCGCAACGCGGTTTGGGCTTCGCCCCGCTGCTGCTGCAAGGTGGAGTTGGCTCCTGCAAAAGCAAAGAAGAAAAAATGATCAACAAGTTGACCAACAAAGAAAAGTGGTTTCTAGGAGATCCGGCCCGACTGCTCAGCAGTCGGCCCGAATCTCGGGGCTACACCCAGTGGGTGCGCTGACGCGCCCCCGCAAGGGAGACAATTGGAGGCCTACTCCGGCTGTCGGACAAGGCGGTCGTCTGCTTGGCCAGCTCCTGGACCTGGGAGTTGAAGGCGGCCGCACGGATGTTGTGGTAGTCCTGCAACGAAGACAACAGAAGAAAAGAAAAAGTCAGCACTTGGAACTTACCTTTAAGTTCCGAGCCGCCTGCTCAGCAGCCAGCCCGAATGTCAGGACCCCGATTCTAAACCACATCGATCTAGCCGGCAACACCTCATATCACTTTGCGGCCTCACGCACGGTATTCCACGGGTGTCGCCTTACCATGGCTCGGAACTGTTTGCGCCTTTTGGCTCACGTATATGATAGTGTCGCTAGCATCCATATGACAGGGAACCCGGGCCGACATGGCTAGTCGTGAACCCAAAGCGGCACAGACCTAAGGAGACAGGCATACATGAATCACATCGATCATGTCGGTCATCAGCGAGTGATTCCAGGCTGTAGCACTGGGCTAACAGGACTCCGGGGAACCCGGGCTGTAGCAGGCTAGGCAGGACTCCGGATATCACCGCGTGACATTTCCCTGAAGGGACAGACATAGGAACGAAGTGAAAGACATGCCGGCCAGTTAAGTGTCCTAAACAGTAGTGGTGGGCTAGCAGAACTCCGGTGAACCGGGCTGTAGCGGACTACTATGGTTCGAGGAACACTAGACTAAATTTCCCCATAAGAAAGGCTGCCAAGGATAAACAACTAGATTGTCGGATCCCACTCATACCAAGCATTTCAATCATACACACAATATGCCCGATATGAGTACATACAACATGGCATCACAACAAAACTCTACAACTCAAGTACTTTATTTAAAGGCTCTAGAGAGCCATACATCACATGTTCATACAGATAGGGGTCACATGACCCGACACTCAAGTCATACAATCATACAAGCACATGCGGAAGCAACTAGTCTGAGTACAGACACTAGAAAGAAAGAAGGCTTCTCGAAGCCTGTCTATCTACATAGGCCCTCCATGGCCAGGATCACCACCTGGGTGGCTAGTCACTCATCGACGTCAAGGTCTACGTAGAACCCATCGGAGGGGGCGGTGTTGTCGTCTGAAAACAGTAATTAAGAAAACATGAGTACAAAGGTACTCAGCAAGTCTTACATCAGAACCTAATATACATGCTCATTCTCAAGAAGGTGGTGGGGTTATTGCAGCAAGCCAGCTTTGACTCTTGGCTAAGCTATCCTACGGAACTTCACTAGTAAAATAGTTTTCACACACGAGTCCACTACTCACCAACACAATACTCCACCGTGGATCCTCCCTCGTCATCCTACGAGAGGGCCATCCTCGGTACTCACACTTATCTTGAGACTTTTAATAGTATCCATTTAACTTGTCTATGAACTGTATAGGCAACCAAGTAGTCCTTTACCGCGGACGCGGCTATTCGAATAGTTTTATACCCTGCGGGGGTGTACTTCATCATACACGCTTTCACCACTTACCGCCGTTTACACGACATGTACTCGGCAACCTTCAAGCGGAGGCCCAATGAGGGTGTCGGCCACGGCCTACCTAAACACTCAAGTCTCTAGTCCAGGTTCATCGCCTATCCAGGTTCCATCCGCAGGGAGTCCGGCCGAGGTTTCCACATACGGCCCCGAACGATGTGAACAGGGTTCCCGAGACACCAAACGGGTGACGCGGTACACCGTGCCACGGTGTATCTACCGCAACATAGCCCACCCCTAGGGTCAGCGCTACGCACGGACGCCAACACATAACCTACAACACCAGAAACTATTTGCAACTCCTGGATAGAGTACTAAGGTATTTAAGAAGCCGAGAGGGTCAATTAAGGATCCCAATGCATGGTAGTAGCTGAATCTTAAATCACACATACAGATCTCAGTTCTTAGGGACAGCTTCAATGAAACAACCCACCATGTACTCCTACATGGCCTCTCATTGATACCTTTACCAAAACATGTTCCACACATCCCTCTCGTTACCGACATAAACATATCACTCTGGCCCATCACCCAGATGAACCAGACCTAACACAACTCTAAGCATAGCAGGCATAGCAAAGTACGAATCACATACATGGCTCAATCAACTCCTACACATGCTAGTGGGTTTCATCTAGTTACTGTGGCAATGACAGGTCATGCAGAGGATAAGGGTTCAACTACCGTAGCACACAGCAGTTTGAAACGCGTTGTCTTAATGTAGTAAACAAGAGCAGAAGCGGGAACATGGGTTGTATCGGAATGATCAATGGGTTGCTTGCCTGTTGTAGAGGTGGTAGGGTACTGCCCTTCAGACGGATACTCGGGGTTATCCTCGGAGGCAGAACCTACCACGAAAGACACACTGAACATAATCAACACATGGCAATATGCAACAATATGATGCATGCTATGAAAGTGTTTTGGCCTAATGCAAGCTAAAACAGAAGGGAATGAACTCATTTGAATCAAAGATTCAAATATTAGCTCATTAAACATGGCCTTATTAGTGCATTACCTTATTCTGCTTAAACAGCAGGTTTAACTTGTTTTTTCATGCATGAAACCATTACAGATGGATAGATTGAATTTTTCTGATCATTTTTCATATATAAATCTTTGCATTTGGAGCTATGGTTGATTTTCTATGATTTTTAGAAGTTTTGACTATTTTCTGGAATTTCCTATTAAAGAATAAATCCAGTAATTCAGTTAATGCGTCAGCACTGCGTCACTGTGACGTCAGCGGGTCAAAGGCGCCAGCCCAGGTCAAACCTGACTGGTGGGCCCCTTCTGTCAGTCTCTCAGCTAACTAACAGAGTTAGTTAGTGTTTAGTTAGCACTAAACTGGGTTAGTTAGGCTCTGGGCCCACATGTTAGTGAGAGAGGGTTAGTTAACGACGTCATTAACCTCTAACAGAGTGATTAACTCTAATTTAAACTAATCTTAATTAGTTAGGAGCCGGCCCCACCTATCAGTGTCTCAGGCGGAGTCAAACTGGGGTCAAACCCCTGGTCAGCGGGGTTAATCCCGCCGGCGTTGAGTCGCCGGCGAGGCCGAGACGGTGGAGAGCTTCGGAAATCGCCCACATGCGACCAATTCGACCATGGTTTGGTCCTACGCGTAGCTGGGGCTCGCGCGCATCTAGTGGGGCAAGTGGGAGGAGCTGGGGTGGAGCAAGCTCGCCGGAGTCGAGCTCGTGGCGGCGGCCGAAGCTCGGTCGTTGGTGGTTTTGCTGCTGCAGCGAGCTAGGGGAAAACGGACGCACTAGCGAGGCGCTACGAGGTGCGGTGAGTGCGTTAAGCACCCGCGCTTGACCAAATGGCCACCGGAGTGACGCCGGTGTCGAGCTCGCGCGGCGGCGTGCTACGGTGAGCAAGGGGGCGGCGTCTACGGCGAGCAAACGAAGCAGAGAAGAGGGAGGATCGGTAGAGGAGCTCACGGCGGTTGCAGGACGCGTCTCAGCAGGCTCGGGGGAGGTCGGACGTCGTCGGGGCGTTGCCGGCGATCTCGGTGGACCAAGGAAGAAGAAGGCGTCGGGGAGGCACTTGGAGGCGTCCGGCGTCGCGTGAGTCAACGGGGAGGCGGAGCTCATGGGCACGTCAGGGAGGCGAGGGGGTGGCTCTGGTGGCAACTACGGCGAACGGCAGCGAGGATCGCGCTCAGCCATCGCGGGAGAGGGTGAGGGAGACAAGGGGGAGAGAGGGGAGGAGTGCAGGGAGGTGCTGGGCGTCTCCGTGGCGCTCGGATGGGGACGAGGAGGCAGCAGGAGGTGGCCGCGGGTGCACGCGCCGGCGACACGCCTCTGCCTACTGGCAGAGGTGGGTGACGACTGGCACGGGCCAGGTGGGCCGGGCCAGCACAGGTAAGGCCCAGGTGGCTTCTCCCTCTCTCTCTTTTTCTGATTTGTTTCTTTTTCTATTTAACTGCAACTGTTGGGCTTTATTAAAAATACTAAAACATTTCCAAAAATCCTAAAAATAATTGTGGGCTCTGTTTAGAATATTTCCAACAACAAACATTTATTTCCAGAATTATTTGAGCATTTAAATTATTTTATAGCATTTAAATGCCCAAAATCAAATACTTATGATTTAATTCAATGACCTTCTATTGACCTAGAAAATTGTGCACCAATTTTGCCAGAGGTTCTAACCCAAGACAAAGAGGGTGAACTTTTTAGTAGGGCATTTCAGGTTCATTGAAAATAATTTTAGTAAACCGTAGTTGTTTCCAGGGGGGGTGTTGGGGGTTCTGTCATCCCCATTTCAAACTTAAAAGGAAATTAAACATGATGCACACTCTAATGCTTGAACTAGCTAGGGTGTGACACCGAAACTCGAGGGCTACACCCAGTGGGTGCCCTAGCGTGCCCCCACAGAAGATTGCAAGAATAAAAAACAAAGCAAAGGAGCGTACCCGGATGGCCGCTCGCGTCGACAAGAACGCCTTCGTGTACTGCTGAAGGGCGGCGCCTTGGGCCTGAAGGTGGGCATGAACATCCTATGCAGCCTTGTTCAGCACGCCCGTCCCACCCCCAGGCATCCATTATGGCTGGACGGCGCTGGTGACCTCTGCGTCTATGGCCGACGAGCTTGCGGCCTCGATATCCTGCGGCCGTGTACATCATGTCATCCTGTGTCCTGAACAGTAGAGTTTATCCCTGTACATCATGTCGTCTTGCTTAAGGCGTTACTCTGTTCTTATGAACTTAATACCCTAGATGCATGCTGGATAGCGGTCGATGTGTGGAGTAATAGTAGTAGATGCAGAATCATTTCGGTCTACTTGTCTCGGATGTGATGCCTATATACATGATCATGCCTAGATATTCTCATAATTATTCGCTTTTCTATCAATTGCTCGACAGTAATTTGTTCACCCACCGTCATACTTATGCTATCTTGAGAGAAGCCACTAGTGAAACCTATGGCCCCCGGGTCTATTTTCCATCATACAAGTTTCCAATCTACTTTATTTCGCTATCTTTTACTTTCAATCTATATCATTAAAATACCAACAATATTTATATTATTATTATCATCTCTATCAGATCTCACTCTTGCAAGTGGCCGTGAAGGGATTGACAACCCCTTTATCACGTTGGTTGCGAGGTTCTTATTTGTCTGTGTAGGTATGAGGTGACTCGCGCGTGGTCTCCTACTGGATTGATACCTTGGTTCTCAAAAACTGAGGGAAATACTTATGCTGCTTTATTGCACCACCCTTTCCTCTTCAAGGGAAATGTTGGGGATATAGTTACTGGAGGTAAACCGGCTAGGCATGGCCGGATTAGCTCCATGAAGATTGAAGCCCATGAAGATGAGAAGATACTGGCGCTTTAAAAAGGCCCAAGGCCCAAAGAAAGATTAAAGCCTGTAGATGTGAACCGACTTTATCATGTAAACTTATATTGTAAGTTAGAGGAATAGAGACCAAGCCGGATACCTCTATTATCCGGTCTCGGGACTCTGTAACCGGCGGGCGTCAACCTGTGTATATAAAGGGACGACCCGGCCACGGTTTGAGGACATAAAACAACAACTCGAGGGCCAGTCAAAGCGGATTCGCTCCCTGGTCGTCGAAACCCTAGCAATACCAATCACAGCTAGACGTAGGCTTTTACCTTCATCGAAGGGGCCGAACTAGTATAAACTCCCCGTGTCCCCTTGTCCGGTTTAACCCCTTTAAGCTAACCCGGTGTGATGGCTCCACGACTAAGTTATTTCACGAGGACATCTGCCGTGACAAACCCACGACAGTTGGCGCCCACAGTGGGGCAATCGCACGATGGTTTCGAGTTCTTGAAGGGCAGGTTTGATGGACTCAAGGGATACGCTGTGGGCCGGATGACGAAGAGTCATCGCGGCATGCTCTATATCGACAACGCGGGATGGGGCCCCGAGGCCGATTCAATCGAATACGGGTACCGGGTCCCCTTTGGTGGGATTCACGTCTTCATCAGCAAGATTGGCGAACCGGGCCCTGAGCCGGACACCTGCACCGACATCATCGAGACGGCTCAGCGTGCAAGACCTTCTCCGGTTCAGCCCATGGCAAGGCATGTTTTCGTGGGTGTCATCCATGGAGCAGAATATGAGGATGTACCGGCATTCGATGGAGAAACCGTTGTCTGCTCCGATGAAGAGTCTTCTGGAGAAACCGAATCGCTCTATCAGTTGCAGGATGGTCGGATTAGTGGAGGCTCCGAGGGCAACAATATTCCGGACTCCCCTGATCTGCCAAACCGGGCCGCTATCTTCATGGCCAGTACACAATCAGCGCCCCACTCATCAACCGCCGCAACAATGCTCTCCGCTTCAGCAACAGCCACGCCGGCAGGGGCAGGGAGCTCTGTGCCACCTCCGGCTCAAGTTCTGTCTGACTTGTTCGACGCTTTGGCAACATTGATGGCCGCGGAGGTGGACGCAGCAGCCCGAGATCAGCACAACGCGGAGATCACAAAGGTGAAAGATCAGATAACTCAGGCTAAAGCGGACCTAGCGGCAGAGAACGCTAGGATGGCTACAGAACGGCTGAGTTGGAAGCTCAAGTCTACCGGCTTAGGCTGGATCAGAATGCTTCAGAGGAAGTCATGAGAAGAAGATACCGATCGCATCTTCCGCCGAGTTATGAGCCAAGAAATCTCTTCAACATGCCAGGGGAAGGAACTAGTAACCAGCCAATAATAAACCAGACGGAGGCGCCAGGAACAGGAGCGCGATTCAGCCGCGCATGATGGACCCGCCTCGTCAGAACAACATTGTGCCACAGTATGTTCCAGCACCCCCCGGGCATTACTCCAACCCGTTGGACAACAATGTGGACGCCACTTCACGATTGGCAGCCCTCCCAACCGACGGCGAATCACCAGTTGCGATTGAGGCACGACGGGCCAGACATCTCCTTCAAAGAGCTCTAAACCAGCAGTAGGCTTATTCGCACAGTCGTGAGAGGATTCATTCCACCCCCGTCCAAGCCGGAGCTACAGAAGGCACATTGAGGATGAACCGGCGATGTCAAGCAGTGCACGTCGCCGTAACTCGCCGTGAGGGCACAACCTGGCAGGGGGAGGTGCTAATGCGCAGGATGTCGTGGATCATGGTCGTGGACGTTGAGAGGCTGAGTTAGCAGCTCTGCACGGAGCCCGTCAACCTACTTCGGTTCACCCTACCACTTCAGTAGAGCCAGGTGTGGTATTCAGTTCCTTAGGGGTGCCGTGTCTCACCCCCGCTTTGCGTAATGTGCGACTGCCCAAGGATTTCAAAGGACCTCGTAAGGTACCCAATTACACCGCCGATCTGCAACCAGAGGCATGGGTTGAAAGCTACGAGATGGCAATGGAGATGTTAGATGTGGATGAAGCAGTATGTGCTAAATACTTCACCATGATGTTGGAAGGAACAGATCGTACTTGGTTGAAGAGCTTACCAACTAACTCTGTCGGATTGCTACCTCTTGAGCACTGCGTTTGATTTCCCCGAAGAGGAAGGGATGACGCAGCAAAGTAGCATAAGTATTTCCCTCAGTTTTTGAGAACCAAGGTATCAATCCAGTAGGAGGCTACACTCGAGTCCCTCGTACCTACACAAAAACAATAGCTCAACGCAACCAACGCGTTTAGGGGTTGTCAATCCCTTCACGGTCACTTATGAAGGTGAGATCTGATAGAGATAGAGATGCAAATTAAATAAAGTAAAAGCAAAGTAAAAGCAAAGCAATAATAACGTGATGGAGAATGATATGATGAGAAAGAGACCCGGGGGCCATAGGTTTCACTAGTGGCTTCTCTCAAGAGCATAAGTATTCTACGGTGGGTGAACAAATTACTGTTGAGCAATTGACAGAATTGAGCATAGTTATGAGAATATCTAGGTATGATCATGTATATAGGCATCACGTCCGGGACAAGTCGACCGAAACGATTTTGCATCTACTACTATTACTCCACTCATCGACTGCTATCCAGCATGCATCTAGAGTATTAAGTTAAAAATAGAGTAACGCCTTAAGCAAGATGACATGATGTAGAGGGATAATTTCATGCAATATGATAAAACCGCCCATCTTATTATCCTCGATGGCAACATTACAATTTAAGTTAAAAATAGAGTAACGCCTTAAGCAAGATGACATGATGTAGAGGGATAATTTCATGCAATATGATAAAACCGCCCATCTTATTATCCTCGATGGCAACATTACAATACGTGCCTTGCTGCCCCTTCTGTCACTGGGAAAGGACACCGCAAGATTGAACCCAATGCTAACACTACTAGGGAAAACCTTATACACAGAACCTTAGCAGCAGTGCGGCACAAAAAGAAGCGCTACTGCTAATTAGCAGTAGCGCGGTTTTTTAACCCTCGCTACTACTAAGTTGATAGTAGTAGCATGGTTTTATACCCCTCGCTACTACTAAGTACGAGGTAGGTGAAGTCGCCATATCCTCGGCCGAATCCCCATCTCCTCCCCCAAATCCCTCCTCTCTTCCACCACTCTCTCCTCTCACTTTCCATACGCTCTCACATGGACCTCTTGCCCATGCACCCATCCTCCTCCATGGCGCCGAAAGAGGCCGCCGCCTCGCGCCACCGGCGTCTAGGAGCTCGCCGGTCTTCCACCGACGTCTAGGAGGCCGCCGCCCCGCGCCACCACACCAGAGCACCTCGCAACTGGTGACTAGCTCCGCTGCTCCCTACATCACCTTCCTCTCTCCCTCGGTTTTCCTTTTCTCTCTCCCTCTGGTTTGACTCACCCTCCCATGTCCATGCCCATGCAGGTCATCGCCATGGATGACCCGGAGCTATCTGGCATGGTCGGGAAGAGGATCCCCACGCTGCGGCCTGGCTCTGCCATAGAAACGGGCCCTCTCCAACAGCCACTGCCGGATCTGGTCTTCCGCTGTCCGTTCATGCCTCCGGCGACGCCAATCATCGCTAGATCTTACCATTGCTGCCATTGACAACACGCACGGGATCGAGATTTTTTTTGTTTTTGAAAGTAATAGCAGTAGCGCGGGGTATAAGACCCGCTACAACTAATTAGCAGTAGCGTTGTTTGCAACGCACACTACAGCTAACCATGTATAGCAATAGCGTGTGTCAACACACGCTACTGCTACAAGTTAGTTGTGGCGCCGTATCAGTAGCGCGGGCACCCGCGCTACTGATACACTCAAAACCCGCGCTGCTGCTAGGCTTTTCCCTAGTAGTGTAAGCACTTCTCCCATGGCAAGAACAACCAATCTAGTAGGGCAAACCAAACTGATAATTCGAAGAGACTTGCAAAGATAACCAATCATACATAAAAGAATTCAGAGAAGATTCAAATATTATTCATAGATAGACTTGATCATAAACCCACAATTCATCGGTCTCAACAAACACACCGCAAAAAGAAGATTACATCGAATAGATCTGCACGAGAGAGGGGGAGAACATTGTATTGAGATCCAAAAAGAGAGAAGAAGCCATCTAGCTACTAGCTATGTACCCGTAGATCTGAAGTAAACTACTCACACTTCATTGGAGGGGCTTGGATGATGATGTAGAAGCCCTCCGTGATCAATACCCCCAACCACGGAGCTCCAGAACAGGCCCCAAGATGGGATCTCGTGGATACAGAAAGTTGTGGTGGTGGAATTAGGTTTTTGGCTCCGTCCCCAAACGTTTGGGGGTACGTGGATATATATAGGAGGAAGAAGTATGTCGGTGGAGCTTCGAGGGGCCCACGAGGCAGGGGGGCGCGCCCTAGGGGGGCGCCCCCTACCCTCATGACCACCTCGTGGCTTTCTTGACGGAGGGTCCAAGTCTCCTAGATCTTATCTGATGAGTAAATCACGTTTCCAAAGGTTTCATTCCGTTTGGACTCCGTTTGATATTCCTTTTCTTCGAAACCCTAAAACAGGCAAAAACAACAATTCTGGGCTGGGCCTCCGGTTAACAGGTAAGTCCCAAAAATAATATAAAAGTGGAAAATAAAGTCCAATAATGCCTAAAACAGTAGATAATATAGCATGTAGCAATCAAAAATTATTGATACGTTGGAGACGTATCAAGCATCCCCAAGCTTAATTCCTGCTCGTCCTCGAGTAGGTAAATGATGAAAACGCAATTTTTTATGCGGAGTGCTACTTGGCATAATTTTAATATAATTCTTCTTAATTGTGGTATGAATATCCAGATCTGAAAGATTCAAGACAAAAGTTCATATTGACATAAAAATGATAATACTTCAAGCATACTAACTAAGCAATTATGTCTTCTCAAAGTAACATGGCCAAAGAAAGTTCATCCCTACAAAATCATATGGTTTAGTCATGTTTCATTTTCGTCACACAAGAATGCTATCATCATGCACAACCCCGATGACAAGCCAAGCAATTGTTTCATACTTTAGTAATCTCAAACCTATAAACCTTCACGCAATATATGAGCGCGAGCCATGGACATAGAACTATGGGTGGAATATAATATAATGAGGGGGGTTATGTGGAGAAGACAAAAAAGGAGAAAGTCTCACATCAACGAGGCTAATCAATGGGCTATGGAGATGCCCACCGATTGATGTTAATGCAAGGAGTAGGGATTGCCATGCAACAGATGCACTAGAGCTATAAATGTATGAAAGCTCAACAAAAGAAACTAGTGGGTGTGCATCCAACTTGCTTGCTCACGAAGACCTAGGGCACTTGAGGAGGCCCATTGTTGGAATATACAAGCCAAGTTCTATAATGAAAAATTCCCACTAGTATATGAAAGTGATAACATGAGAGACTCTCTACTATGAAGATCATGGTGCTACTTTGAAGCACAAGTGTGGTAAAAGGATAGTAACATTGTCCATTCTCTCTTTTTCTCTCATTTTTTGGGCCTTCTCTTTTTTTGGGGGCCTTCTCCTCTTTTTTTTATGTCCTTTCTTTTTTTATTCCTCACTTGGGACAATGCTCTAATAATGATGATCATCACACTTCTATTTGTTTACAACTCAATGATTACAACTCGATACTAGAACAAAGATGACTCTATATGAATGCCTCCGGCGGTGTACCGGGATATGCAATGAACCAAGAGTGACATGTATGAAAGAATTATGAATGATGGCTTTGCCACAAATACTATGTCAACTACATGATCGTGCTAAGCAATATAACAATGATGAATGTGTCATAATGAACGGAATGATGGAAAGTTGCATGGCAATATATCTCGAAATGGCTATGGAAATGTCATAATAGGTAGGTATGGTGGATGTTTTGAGGAAGATATAAGGAGGTTTATGTGTGAAAGAGCGTATCATATCACGGTGTTTGGATGCACCGGCGAAGTTTGCGCCAACTCTCAATGTGAGAAAGGGCAATGGACGGTAGCGAAGAGGCTAGCAAGGATGGAAGGGTGAGAGTGCGTATAATCAATGGACTCAACATTAGTCATAAAGAACTCACAAACTTATTGCAAAAATCTAAAAGTCATCAAAAACCTTGGCACTACGCGCATGCTCCTAGGGGGATAGATTGGTAGGAAAAGACCATCGCTCGTCCCCGACCGCCACTCATAAGGAAGACAATCAAATAACACCTCATGTTTCAAATTTGTTGCATAACGTTTACCATACGTGCATGCTACGGGACTTGC
The DNA here is from genome assembly GCF_003073215.2 of Triticum urartu. Taxonomy (NCBI): domain Eukaryota; kingdom Viridiplantae; phylum Streptophyta; class Magnoliopsida; order Poales; family Poaceae; genus Triticum; species Triticum urartu. The sequence continues at coordinate 421,213,659 of NC_053023.1, read as the reverse complement.
AAACCTCAACACAAGTATTTCTCAATTTCACAACTACTCAACTAGCATGACTTTGATATTATTACCTCCATATCTCAAAACAATCATCAAGCATCAAATTTTTCTTAGTATTCAACACACTCATAAGAAAGTTTTATTATTAATCTAGCATACCAAGCATATTAGGATTTTAAGAAAATTACCATGCTATTAAGAATCCCAAAATAATCTAAGTGAAGCATGAGATATCAATAGTTTCTATAAAACAAATCCACCACCGTGCTCTAAAAGATATAAGTGAAGCACTAGAGCAAAACTATAAAGCTAAAAAGATATAAGTGAAGTACATAGAGTATTCTATCAAATTCCAAATCATGTATGGCTCTATAAAAAGGTGTGTACATCAAGGATGATTGTGGTAAACTAATAGCAAATACTCAAATAATAAAAGACGCTCCAAGCAAAACACATATCATGTGGTGAATAAAAATATAGCTCCAAGTAAGTTACCGATAGAAGTAGACGAAAGAGGAGATGCCTTCCGGGGCATCCCCAAGCTTTGGATTTTAGGTGTCCTTAGATTATATTGGGGGTGCCATGGGAATCCCCAAGCTTAGGCTCTTGCCACTCCTTGTTCCATAATCCATCAAATCTTTACCCAAAACTTGAAAACTTCACAACACAAAACTTAAAGTAGAAAACCCGTGAGCTCCGTTAGCGAAAGAAAACAAAAGACCACTTCAAGGTACTGTAATGAACTCATTCTTTATTTATATTGGTGTTATAACTACTGTATTCCAACTTCTATATGGATTATAAACTATTTTACTAGCCATAGATTCATTTAAAATAAGCAAACAACACACGAAAAACAGAATCTGTCAAAAACAGAACAGTCTGTAGTAATCTGTAGCTAGCGCAAGATCTAGAACCCCAAAAATTCTAAAATAAATTTCAGGACGTGAGGAATTTATCTATTAATCATCTGAAAAACGAATTAACTAAATAGCACTTTCCAAATAAAAATGACAGCAGTTCTCGTGAGCGCTAAAGTTTCTGTTTTTACAGCAAGTTCAATCAAGACTTTCCGCAAGTCTTCCCAATGGTTCTACTTGGCACAAACACTAATTAAACACAAAAAACACAACCAAAACAGAGGCTAAATAATTTATTTATTACTAAACAGGAGAAAAAAGCAAAGAATAAAAATAAAATTGGGTTGCCTCCCAACAAGCGCTATCGTTTAACGCCCCTAGCTAGGCATAACAAGCAAAAATAGATCTAGGTATTGCGATAATAATAAGATAGATTGTTAAAACTCATTTCATATTCTCTATGTTCAGCAGCAAGTTTTCTTTGAGGCAAGAAAAAGTAATCAAAAGGGCTAAATTTGTTGGGACAAAAGTCTCCAAGACCAACCTTGGGAGGTATAGGTTCCTCCTTTGGTCCTTCATATTGCACAACCAATTCATCATTATAAGCATTCTTTTGACAGAACTTTGTGAGCCTATATTCAAGAGAATATCCCAATTCATTATCTCGAATAGCTAAATCATCATTAAGTTCAGAAATTCTATCAACTAAAACATTGGTAGGAGCCCTTTTTCTAAGATTTTCATTGAAAGCAACATAGTCTAGAGATTGAAAACACATTATTTCTAATTAATCAAAGATGATAGTCTCTATGGGAGGACGACAATCATCCACCCTATAATGCGCAAATATTTATTTGGCCTCTTTAATTGTGAATCGAAACTCATGAGCCAAAAAGATAGTAACGGCACGCTTAACAGAAGAATGCTCAATATTAGAAAATTCTAGGAAAATCCTTTATATAGAAGGATGCAAGTGCATGAATTGCCTCTCAAGTTCAACTACAAGCAAGGCAATAGCGTACGCAAGACTACTAGTTCTATGAAGAATAGAACTACCCATAGAAGGTAAAGCACCAGCACAAGTAAAGAAATCTTGAATAACTCCCTTTCCAATAATATTACCGCTACCAACACGAAATCTTTTTATATGGGAGATAGTGGGTTCTTTAGTAGGAGCATCAAAATTATTATCGACAATAGTATCCCCAATTTCGGACATAGAGGCAGAAGGTAAAGAACTATCCATAATGACCAGCACGCAAACTAACACACGAGAAAACAAAGAGCAAATGGGCAAAAGAGGCAAACGGAGAAAGAGAGGGAGGAAAGAGAGAGAGAGGGCGAATAAAATGGCAAGGGTGAATTGGGGGGAGAGGAAAACGAGAGGAAAATGGCAAATAATGTAATGCAGGAGATAGAGATTGTGATGGGTACTTAGTATGTTGACTTTTGCGCAGACTCCCCGACAATGGCGCCAGAAATCCTTCTTGCTACCTCTTGAGCACTACGTTGGATTTCCCCGAAGAGGAAGGGATGATGCAGCAAAGTAGCGTAAGTATTTCCCTTAGTTTTTGAGAACCAAGGTATTAATCCAGTAGGAGGCTACGCTGAGTCCCTCGTACCTACACAAAAACAATAGCTCAATGCAACCAACGCGTTTAGGGGTTGTCAATCCCTTCACGGTCACTTACGAAAGTGAGATCTGATAGAGATAATAAATAATATTTTTTTTCTATTTTTAGTATAGATATGCAAAGTAAATAAAGTAAAAGCAAAGTAAAAGCAAAGCAATAATAAAGTGATGGAGATTGATATGATGAGAAAGAGACCCAGGGGCCATAGGTTTCACTAGTGGCTTCTCTCAAGATCATAAGTATTCTACGGTGGGTGAACAAATTACTGTTGAGCAATTGACAAAATTGAGCATAGTTATGAGAATATCTAGGTATGATCATGTATATAGGCATCACGTCTGAGACAAGTAGACCGAAACGATTCTGCATCTACTACTATTACTCCACTCATCGACCGCTATCCAGCATGCATCTAGAGTATTAAGTTAAAAACAGAGTAACGCCTTAAGCAAGATGACATGGTGTAGAGGGTAATTTCATGCAATATGATAAAAATCCCATCTTGTTATCCTCGATGGCAACAATACAAATACGTGCCTTGCTGCCCCTTCTGTCACTGGGAAAGGACACCGCAAGATTGAACCCAAAGCTAAGCACTTCTCCCATGGCAAGAACAACCAATCTAGTAGGCCAAACCAAACTGATAATTCGAAGAGACTTGCAAAGATAACAAATCATACATAAAAGAATTCAGAGAAGATTCAAATATTATTCATAGATAGACTTGATCATAAACCCACAATTCATCGGTCTCAACAAACACACCACAAAAAGAAGATTACATCGAATAGATCTCCACGGGAGAGGGGGTGAACATTGTATTGAGATCCAAAAAGAGAGAAGAAGCCATCTAGCTACTAGCCATGGACCTGTAGGTCTGAAGTAAACTACTCACACTTCATCGGAGGGGCATGGATAATGATGTAGAAGCCCTCCGTGATCGATGCCCCCTCCGGCGGAGCTGCGGAACAGGCCCCAAGATGGGATCTCGTGGATACAGAAAGTTGCGGCGGTGGAATTAGGTTTTCGGCTCCGTCCCCGATCGTTTGGGGGTACGTGGATATATATAGGTGGAAGAAGTACATCGGTGGAGCTTCGAGGGGCCCACGAGGCAGGGGGCGCGCCCCTACCCTCGTGACCACCTCGTGGCTTTCTTGACGGAGGGTCCATGTCTCCTAGATCTTATCTGATGAGTAAATCACGTTTCCGAAGGTTTCATTCCGTTTGGACTCCGTTTGATATTCCTTTTCTTCAAAACCATAAAACAGGCAAAAAACAACAGCAATTCTGGGCTGGGCCTCCGGTTAATAGGTTAGTCCAAAAAATAATATAAAAGTTGAAAATAAAGCCCAATAATGTCTAAAACAGTAGATAATATAGCATGGAGCAATCAAAAATTATAGATACGTTGGAGACGTATCACGGATCATGGGCTGAATTGAAGCACCGGTTTATCCAGAACTTCAAAGATACTTGTAAGAGGCCCATGTCAATTGTGGATCTGGCCGCTTGTGTCCAAGAGGATGGGGAGTCCACGACCCATTGGGTAAAGCGGGTCTCAGCTATTTTGCATTCATCGGATCGTATCAATGTAGATACCATAGTGCTAACGTTGGAGGGTAATTGCTGTTTTCTGCCGCTCAAACAGAAGTTAGGAAGGCTCAAACGTCACTGCAATGATATGTCAACGCTTATGGCCTCTTTCGTTAAGTATGCCGATTCAGATAATACCAAAGACCCTGACTCGGAGGAGGACGAACCGGGGAAAGGGAAAAAGAACGACAACACCAAGGGTCAGCAACATAATCCAGCAGGCCATGGGAATAATGGTTAGCGCAAAGCGGACAACAGTTTGGACTTTGTGGCTAAAACCAAAGCTCAGGAGAATGGTCAGCGCCGTAAGGGCAAGCAGCCCTAGAGGGGCGGAGGTTCAGGCTCCAATCTGGAGCGCCTGTTAAATCAACCCTGTCCAAAGCATGGATCAAAGGAGAAGCCAGCATCGCATCTTTGGAAGGATTGTTATATCATGCGAGATTTCAAGAACTCCAATATGTTTCAGTATGATAATGGCCCGCCCGGCGGTTCAGGAGGTGGTTTCCACGGGGCGGGTTACGGAGGCGGCAGCTCCGGTTCAGGATTTCAGGGCAATCAAACCGGACACAACAATCAAGGGAACCAGGGCAACCAGGGAGGTTACAACCATCAGGGGAACCAGCAGCAGCAGCAGTCGGGTTATCAGCGCAATCCTAAGCAGTTAAATAGTGGGCAATAACATGTCTTCACCACTAGCTTGTGTAAGCGTGATCAGAAGCTTCACAAGAGGGCGGTGAACTCTGTTGAACTGGCGGTGCCTCAGTATTTGCGCTGGTCTGAGCAACCCATTTTATGGAGTAGAGAGGATCACCCGCCCCGGGTTGACAATCCGGGTCATCTGGCCTTAGTGGTGGCCCCTCAAGTTGGGGGATATAAGTTCACTAAGGTACTCATGGATGGGGGAAGTAGTATCAACATTCTATATTATGATACCTTCCGTCGTATGGGGTTGACAGTTAAGAATCTTAATCCGTCAAACACCGTTTTCCATGGTGTGGTGCCTGGTAAGTCTGCATATCCAGTGGGCAAGATAGCCTTAGAGGTGGCTTTTGGAGATGATCATTATTCAAGATCAGAAACATTGACTTTTGAGGTGGTAAAAATGAAAAGTCCGTATCACGCTTTGTTTGGGCGACCGGCTTACGCTAGGTTCATGGCGAGGCCGTGTTATGTTTATCTACAACTTAAAATGCCAGGTCATAAGGGGACCATCACAGTACATGGAAGTAGGAAGATCGCTTTGGAATGTGAGGAAGGTGATGCGGCTTATGCTGAGTCGGTTTGTGCCATGGAGGAGCTGAAGTTTTATAAAGACAAAGTTGATCCGGCAGATATGAATTCTTTGAAAAAGCCAACTACGGAACACAATCCGGCGTTGAAATTTAAATCGGCCACAAATACTAAGATGGTTGATTTTGTTCCTGGTGATTCATCCAAGCAGTTCAGCATCAGCCCTAACCTGGATCCCAAATAGGAAAGCACGCTGAGCACATGCTAAGTGTACTGAGGGAACTCGCTGAGCACACACTTAACATTGATCCTAAGTTTAAACCGGTCCGGCAGTTTCTCCGCCGCTTCAATGAAGAAAGGCGCAAGGCTATTGGTGAAGAGGTAGCTCGGTTGTTGGCCGCAGGGTTTATCGTGGAGGTCTTTCACCTAGAGTGGTTGGCTAATCCGGTACTGGTTCTTAAGAAAAACGGCACTTGGCATATGTGTGTAGATTACACAGACTTGAACAAGGATTGCCCTGCAGATCCCATTGCCCTCCCTCGTATTGATCAGATTATTAACGCTACGGCGGGTTGTGATCGTTTGTGTTGTTTTGACGCTTATTCTGGTTATCATCAGATCAAAATGGCAGTTAAGGACCGGGAGAAGACAACTTTTATAACTCCTTTTGGAGCCTTCTGTTATGTCTCCATGCCTTTTGGGTTCAAGAGTGCCCAGGCGACTTATCAACACTGTGTTCAGAATTGTCTTCATAAGCAGATTGGGCGCAATGTCCATGCATATGTAGATGATATTGTGATAAAGTCCAGGAAGGAGGAAACATTCATAGATGATTTGAGAGAAACCTTTGACAACCTCCGGGTTTACAAGATGATGCTCAATCCGGAAAAGTGTTTCTTTGGTGTCCCGCCAGGCAAACTCTTGGGTTTTCTGGTGTCAAACAGAGGCATTGTGGCTAATCCAGAAAAAATCTCAGTAATTACATCTTTGGCTAAACCGGCGTGTATCAATGACGTTCAACATTTGGCTGGCTGGATTGCGGCTTTGAGCCGGTTTATCAGTCGTCTTGGGGAGAAGGCTATCCCTTTATATCAGATGCTAAAGAAAACAAATGATTCTGTCTGGAGCGACACGGCTGATAAAGCGTTTGAGGATCTGAAGAGGCAGTTAGCTGAATCGCCTGTGCTTGCAGCCCCGATCGATAAAGAGTCGTTATTGCTGTATGTGGCTGCTAATTCCCGAGCTATTAGCATGGCTATTGTGGTGGAGCGCAAGGAAGCTGGAAAGGAATATCCGGTTCAACGGTCGGTTTATTATATCAGTGAGGTGCTCATTGAATCAAAGCAGAGGTATCCACATTGGCAGAAGCTGGTGTATGGAGTGTTTATGGGAAGCCGGAAGCTCAAACATTATTTTCAGGGTCACCCTATCACAGTGGTCAGTTCAGCCCCTCTGGGAGATATCATTCAAAACAGAGAAGCAACTGGCTGGATTGCTAAGTGGGCTATTGAGCTTGGACCTCATGGGCTCAAATACACACCTCGCATAGCAATTAAATCCCAAGCGCTCGTAGATTTCATCAATGATTGGACAGAGTTGCAGGCACCGGAGGAAAAGCCAGATAACACGTATTGGACTATTCAGTTTGGTGGATCCAGAAAAAATACACTTCCGTGATGATACGTGTTTGTCACAGTAGGTCGCGTTTTTTGTCATGCATGTACATCCATGACAAATTTATGACAGAATCAAGATAGTCATACCTGTGCTGTCATAGAAGTGTTCCATGACATTACCAAAATTATCATCATGGAAGTGTCCACTTCCATGAAGATAAATCACGCTTCACATAAGTGCTTTCGTCAAGGGTGACCGACACGTGGCATCCACCGTAACGGAACGCCGTTAGGCTATCGGGTCGGGTTTTGGATCCGATAACCCGTTAACAGCCCCGACCAATGGGGATTTTCCATGTGTAAAATCATCATTGGCTAGAGGAAACACGTGTCGGCTCATCGTCGGGACAGATGTCATCCACTCACTGGATAGAAGGCCCTATGATACATCGACACGTGGCACGGCCCAACAAGTTTAAATGTGATAAGAGCAAATATAGATGTGATAATATACGAAAAAATGGAGAATATTTAAGATAAGATGAAGAGTGATGCTACATAACCAAGTAGCTATAAATGTAAGTGCAGCGATACAGGCAAAAGGTACAACCAAGAGCACTTCACAGCTAAACTTCTTTAGTACCAACCTTATGGTAAGAGTAAATATAGATCTGATGTGTAGAAAATGGAGGGCAAAGGAAAATAAGCTGCAGAGTAATGGTACATGAACAACTACCTGTCATTATAAGTACACTGATAAAGGACAGCATGTACTTACAAGAACAATGCAGAGCTAAAAAAACATTGGCATTGGATATATTCTACACTAATGTAACCATTCATACAGATTAGATAATTTGGAGCGAACAATTGATAAGCAAGCTATCATGCATACTGCTGTCACATAATGAACCAGGTATGTATGCAACTACAGTGATACAGGACAACAGGTACTAACAAGAGCAAAGCAGCGGGCAGCATATTTGTGATATCCTGTCGTTCTTGTCAAACCAGAAATTTTCTTCGAGCAGATTTCCTGCAAAAAAGATCCGTAAGGCACATGCGGAAAAGTAGAAGTTCAAATTGTCATGTGATTTCATAGACAGTACCTCATCCTGGGAATGATACCAGTGCATAACAATGTTTTTCCATTCAATGTCTTCTAAATTTAGCACAGGAGACTTCACCAGAAATTCGTTTATAGACTTGCCATCAAAGTGTGATTTCCTCAGGTACCACCGATACTGCTGCAATGCTTCCTTGAAAAGCACAAGCAAGCTTTGCTCATCATGACTATCCAGATTGACCCTCCCCTAGTTACAACAATGTAATGTAAATCATTGATGTGTTCAATCAGCACAAAACAGGAAAATAATAACCATGAATAATAGCACTTACACGTAAGTTGGACAGGAAGATGTGAAAATGGTGTTTGTCTTCACAATAATCTTCCCATGATGGGAATATATGCACGTAGTCCCTAACAACATTGAAAGCATTGTCTTTTAAACTGGGAATAAATGGAATGGGGTTCCAATCTGCAGGAATTGGCCGTCTCTACAGTTGGGATAGGTCTTCGGCCGGTGGACTTGCTGTACTTTTTGCTGGAGTGGGATTTTTCTGTTGGTACAGCTGGTGCTATGGCAAATGAAATCGGTATACCTTTTGCTGGAGTGCAGGTCTTGTGTGGTGGGGCTAGTGGTGTGGCCAGTGAAGTATGGGTACAGTCTGCTGGAGTCGGTCCTACGTTTTCTGTCACTGGTTGTACAACCAATATAAGTGGGGTGCTGTCTGATTTCTTTTTTATGTCTGATGCACAAGAACAACATTTGAGTGGAAAAAATGGTATGATGACAGATGGAATATGTATTTATAATGGATGGGCATGGCATCTCGACATATATGATGAGTAAACTAAGCAGATGGCGGTGCAACAAAGTAGAAGAAATGCAAGACAACATATGCAAGATATGCGCAATCAATAAAACCTTGCCAAATTAGAACAGACACCTTGATGGGTGAACAGGACAGGCCACCTGCCTTTGACTCCTCGAGGTTAGAATAGTCATTAGGATGATATTCTGAACAAGAATCAACAGGTGGGGAGCGTACGAGTTTCATTGCTTCCAGAATGGCACTCAATGCCTTGCTGCCAATTTTTTAAGTCATTGTAGTGTTCCACAATCTTCTTCTGATGCGCGGATTCTGATATTCACTATAATTGCGTATTATATTTGAGAACCATGAAAACATAAATAGTTGTGAGATTATCTTTGTAATGCAGATGATATTCTAATATAGGGGCGCCCCTGTAAACACTTGTGTGCTATCACCGGATTCTGATGAGAGAGCTCATGTGTGTTGTAATATGGTGCGTGCATTTATATAATCTGGCACAAGTACACAAAAAAATAGGCTCCAGAAGTAAGGATAGCTGGCAGATGATAGGTTCATAATATACTGTATAGAGAGTTTATTGCCAAACCATGATAACAAGAGCACACAGCAACTAGGCAGATCATAGTGTACATAACAGGGGGACACCATAACTAGGATATATAAATCGGGAAAGTGGAACTGGCTGGAAATTACGGTGTTGTATTGCCGCTAGTAATTGAAAGCCTATTGATCACGTACAGGCCAGCTCTATCAGCTGTTGACTGCAGATGTCCCTGCTCCCCTTCCTGACAAGGAACATACTGTGCTTCCCATACAGAACACTGCACGGGCCGCCGGCCGAACCACCGGCCCCACCACCTGTGTTCCTCTGCCACCCCCACCCCCGCCCCCACCCGGGTCGAGTTTTCTTCGTTTGACGAGGCCCCACCACCGCCCCCACAACCACTGTCCCCACCCGAGCCCCTTCGATCGCACCGACGAACTCCGGCGAGCTCTAAAAAATCGACTGACCCAATTTTGAAATTTAGTCTACTGTGATTTAACTAGTGTGGAATATAAAAGGGGAAAACCATAAGCATTGCGAGTATGGTGTTGAGCGTGCCATGGCGGATCTGGAGGTGCAAACTGGACAAAGGTAACTTCGCAACCAAGACAAGAAATCAGAGTAAAGCAGTGGCGATCTATTTTCTTGCTGCAATAAATAAGTTGAGCAGATAAGAAAGAGTATCGCCTCTGGTGCGGTGATGTGTACGCATCTGCTGAGAATTTGACGGTGATGCGGTAGTGATGGATGTCGGCGGCGTGGAAGCAGATCTAGGAGGGTAGAAGGTGGCGGCGGGGCGCGGTGGACGAGATGGTCATAGGGCGGCGCCAGCAGGGTGGACGACGGTGGGGATGAGGCGAGAGGACGGGATGCAAGGATCCTGGTCTGAAGCCATGGATGAGAGAGGTCGATCTCTTGCAATGGACGGCGGCGTCGGGGTATCAGCTCCGGCATGGTGGAGGAGGACGGCGGTGGATGGGGTGGCGGACGATGGCGGAGGGAGGAGGTTGGGGTGGAGAGGGTGTTTTGGCGCCCACAGAGTACGAATGGGGAAAAGGGAGGTAGAGAGGAAGGGGGAACCATGTATTCAGGGCGCACTTGTCTCAAATGTGAGGAAATTTACAAACTTAGCCCCCGTTTCAAATTTCTACTACATCACAGCAACACTAGTCGGTTGGGGATAGGACGGTAATCTCGCATACACCGAATATTTGTCGATGAGAGTTTGTTTTTGGCGCCCACCGTGTATGAATATGAATCGGGGAGGGAGTCGATTTCGGACGAGGACACACTGTGTTTTGGCGCCCACCGTGTATGAATCCGGGTGAGAGGCGGTTATGTCACGTTTGGGTGAAATTACAAACCTACCCCTATCGAAACCTATAGAAATCCACCATATAGGCTTTGCGTGGCAGGGATAGGCAGTAGTGATTTCCATCTCGCAGATTTTGGTTTCGGGCGGTTACTGCGACTTTCCCCGCTTCGTTCAAATTTTGCAGAGTGCACATTTACTGTGCCAACTCAATTCGAATCCCGTTTGTATTCTATTTTTTTTCGGGCGGGATCCATTTTCAATTGGAATTACATTCTATATACATCATTTTTTATATATACTTTCAAAAGCACAACACCATTTATACATAAATATGGTTTACAAATGGCATGATCTCAAATTCATAAGGTTGTATCCATCAATTTGGATTTTCTAATATTTGAAACCACTTTATGTTGAAATCCATTGTATGCATTCCTCGCTAACTGTCTCCAATTAATGTGTGTTTCATGCGGGTTTTTTTACTTCTCAAACATGTATAATGTGTTTCACACACTCAACATATAGTGTAATCCCGTTTAGACATTAATTGCATATGAACCATGCATTGTTTGTAATTGAAGAATCTATGGATCACCAATATTGATAAACTATATAACATTACACGTGTGCCCAAATTCAAATGATTATGCATGTTTGATACACCAATTTGCGTTATGATATTATCGATGTCGTGATCTCCAGTTTAAATATTTGAATCCCCTTTAATCCAGATATTCGTCTCATATAGCTATCACTCATGCTTATATAGGACTATCTCTCTGGACCTATACGCGTTCATCGTCTCTCAGGTATCTCTCGTGCTACCTGTATGTCGACAATGATCTTTTATCTTCGTAACACACTGACGGTACTCTCTCCCTCGACCTTCATCACTCTATCTCTCTCTAAGTATATCTCGCTCCCTGCTATGTGTCTCTAACTATGATTCTCCATGTGGAATCTCTTTCTCTCACACAAACACAAAACTTTGTCTCCCGGGGTCTCATTTCTCTCTACTATTCCCATGTGTGCCACTCGCACACCCCTCATAAAGAAATGACTTTCGCTCCTTAGATATGAGAACCAACGACTCTTCCTCTTCAATATCTCTTTCTCACACACAAACACAAACTCTGTCTCCCAGGGTCTCATATTTCTCCATTGTTCTCTTGTATGTCGCTCACACACACCCTCTCTCCCTAGAGATATCTTGCGTTCCCTCGTATGTCTCTCTAGCTATCACTCTCATTGTGAAATATCTTTCTCTCTCGCAGACACAAAACTCCGTCTCTCTAGATCTCATTTCTCTCTGATATCTGTTTGTATGTGACTCACACGCACCCTCTCTCTATCTCTCTCACACCCACACACATAACCCAGCCTTCTTATCCACTCGACTCCTATCTCTAACACACACTAGCTAGCATCTTTATCTTTCTATTTATCTGTTTCTCCATCAATCTTCTTTCTCGCCCTCACTCTTGATTCCTATCACGCACACTACATATGTTTCTCTCTACATGCAGTCAAGTGCCCTCTCACACACATATATAACTTCACCCTTTGAACCACCCGACGGTCATCTCCAACACCCAAACTAGCGGATGTCCCTCTAGCTAGCATCTCCATCTCTGTATCTATCTGTAGTTTCTCCGTCAACATTTCTTTCTCGCACGGAGTGTTGCTTCCTATCACCCATACTATATATGTCTCTCCATACCTATGCATTTATAGGTTGGTCTCTTTTGCACAATCGTTGCGCCTCACTCCCTCTGCTCGCCATAGATGCATGCTCCAGCCCACGCCACTATCTCTTAAAGACAAAAACAGATGCTCAATTGTCGGGACTTCTTCCATGCATTCTCACATGCATGCATATTGTCATACCGATCCGTCACTCCCATGTCGTTGATCTTATGACTTATGTCTTCTTTCTTTTATCTCGATCATGCACGCGCGCACACACACACATCCCGCGTATACATGTATACCTCTCACACATGCACGTTCAAGGTCTCTATGTCTCCATACATAGTTAATTACCCTCAATCCTAACGCCACATTGAATCGTTCTCCTCTTTTGTGCACATAACTTCCGCCTGGATGGGTAAAACACACACTCACACTTAACAATCTCCTTCTAGCCCCCCCGCCTCTCACTCTTCCCCTATATCCCCGAAACCGTTCTCTCGAAGTCGACTCCTCTCACGCGCACACACCTTCTCTTCCCTCTCTACGGGAATTTTCTCTCTCGCACCCCATCGTTGGTGGCCTCTGCCATACACATCACCTCTCTATGATGAAAGCCATGCACACTTAAATTACATCCGCCACAGAGGAACCCGCGACACACACACACGCAGTCGGATTTCGGGTTCCGGCAGACCCTTGAGGTTCGAATACTGGGGTGCGCACGGAGATTTTGCCTTCTACCTACCAGCACCCCTCCGCCTCGCTAAGATCTAGGTTATGGAAAGAACAACACAAGAGACACAGGGTTTATACTGGTTCGGGCCACCGTTGTGGTGTAATACCCTACTCTAGTGTGTGGTGTGGTGGATTGCCTCTTAGGCTGATGATGATGAACAATACAAGGAAGAACAGCCTCGCGAGGGTCTGTTCTTGGCTGGGGGGATGAACTGCTAGGAGGAGTTCAGCCACCCTTCTCTCTCTCTCTCTGATTTCGATCCGATTCCCTTGATCCTCGATCGTTGATGCTCTATCCCCTTTACTCGATTCCCTCCTACCATGGTGGCTAGTCCTATTTATAGAGGCCGTGGTCCTCTTCCCAAATATCGAGCGGGAAGGGAGCCAACAATGGCGGGCTAATTTGAAGGGGGACAGCTAGTACCAGCTATCCTGACAAAAGTAGTCTTTGCCTGCACAAAGCTCTGGTGGTGACGCCGTCTTGTGCTCCACGATGAACTCCGTCTTGCAGTCCTCCTGGTCTTGGTCTTGTTGCACCGAAATGGCAACCTTTGCCTGATGCCTCGGTACTCCGCGGCTACGCTTGCCCCCTTTGCACCAAAGAGGAAAGGAGGACACTACGCGGCTGGCGCCCGCCTGGCGCCTTTGGTCGTCATGGCTTGCGTCACGGGCACCTCGTGATGTACCCCGCCTTGATCTCTCTGCCTCCTCGCGAGCCAGCCTCATGAGGCCGTGCCTGAGGAAGCTCCGTGTCGTCCGCCCCGCGAGGCTAGGCCCCTCGCGAGGGTCTTGGGTCTGTGTTGATGAAGATGGGCCGTGCTGGGCCCCCCTTTGAGCCACGCCGCAGGCCGCAGGCAGGCAAGTCTGGGGACCCCTGTTCCCAGAACGCCGACAGTAGCCCCCGGGCCCAAGGCGCACCCGGACTTGGCTGTGCAGGGAGGCGGAAGGGCAAGAGCAAAGCGCCATGGGCCCTAACAGCCTGCGGTCTTGGGCGCCGCGTGGCGGTTGATTGGACGAGGGCATCTCCACTTCCCCAGGGCGCCTCGGCAACTGCACGGATTGGACAAGTCCCTGCATGCAAAGCAGGTCATGATTACCTGCGATCGTGGAGGTCGGCGGTTGGCCTTCGCCGGCCATAAGTACGGAACGACGCGCGCCCTTCCAGTCCATCCCTTCTTGCTTCTCCTTCTTCCCGGTCCTTGCTCCGTCTTGCTGCGATGGCTCCGATCCGCCGGTTCTCGATGACAGAGAAGGGAAAGGCTCCCCGAGAGGAACCAGACCCGCTCCCACTGAAGAAACCGCTCGTCCTCCGCGGCCCGGACGAGGGGGCCCATCAGGTGGTGTCGAGGCCTTTGTGCGAGCGGGCACCGTCGGGGTTCCCGCTTCCCTTGTACGCCCACATCGAGGGCCCTGAAGGAGCTGATGCTGATCGCCACGGGCGGCGCCGCCGTCGGTGCCGACGGGTCACGAAGGTGTGGGTCGTCCCCCCTGGGGTCCACACCGAGGGCTCCTCCCAAGAGTTCGTGCTCCACGTCGCCATGCCTCCTCAGTCTTGGATTCGCCTTCCTCCCTTCTTCGCCTCCATCATCCCGCAAGGAGAACTCCTGGAGCCTTGGCTGCAGCACGCCGGCTACAGCACCCTCGCGACCGAGGCAGAGGTCGCGGTCGTTGCCCCGGGCGAGGTCTTCATGACTCGAGGCTGGAGCAAAATCGCCCAGGTTTGCAGGACAAGAGGCGCCTTTGCGATCCACTTGGAGTACGACGGTGCTTCGGTGATGTTCTTCAAGGTCTTCGACGCGAATGGGCGCCGGCTGGAGTGCTGCCCCGGGAGAGGCGGCCGGGACCCTGCTGCGGTGAGGACTGGGCCCGCCGACCGCTCCCTTGGCGGCTCCTCAGGCGGCGGAGGCGTCGGAGGCTCCAGCAACTCCTGCGAGCTCTTCGTGACTCCGGAGACGAGCGACGACAGCTACGAGCCCCCGAGCCGGCGCCGCTCCTGGAGCAGGGCGGGCTCGTCAGGCCGCCGCTGACTCTCATCTGGATGGGGTTGGCGCCGGCGCTT
The DNA here is from genome assembly GCF_003073215.2 of Triticum urartu. NCBI lineage: Eukaryota > Viridiplantae > Streptophyta > Magnoliopsida > Poales > Poaceae > Triticum > Triticum urartu. Next base: position 421,198,488 of record NC_053023.1, on the reverse strand, counting down.
GACGACCCACTGTTGATGATGGCGTCTTTTGTAGGGGCGCGCGTAGTTAGTGTCCCTTTAGGATCTGTTCCCTACGAGGAATCAAAGATGCGTCCCGTGGGGGCTTGTAAGGTGCATGTGATCCTGTTTTGTTAATATAACCCTTGTTGTAGAATTGTGCGAGTTGCTCATTTCGTCTTAGCTCAGTTCTCCCTTTCGAACCTCACAAGGGCTTGGTGCTCTGCGCCGACAGGTCCCAGTCCCAAGGCGGCTTCAGCCGTCACTGGTATGCCAGGTCACGATGCCGTGGTCAAGGCCAGGAGGTGAGCGACCCGGAGTCCGGTAGGAGCCCCTGAGTCGCGATGCTCAGGAGGTCCCCTTTTGGCGCTCAAGCAGCCGTCGTCCAGTGAGAAAGGAGAGCGGCGTCGCTAACACGGGATTGCATTAGGTGCGGGGATGGTGCCACGGTAGCTGGCGCTTCCGGGTGGTGACTTATCTTGAGAATCAGGGGTCGCTTTCTGGTGTGTCGCCGGGTCCGTGCATCGGCAGGCGTGAGGTTGCTCGGCGAGGTCCTCGCGTGTCCCTCCCCTCTCGCCTTTGCTCCCCTTTCTGCTCTACGTCCTTGGGTCCCGGCCCTCGAGCGAGTCTCAGCCGTCGCTGGTATGCCAGGTCGCGATGCGGTGGACAAGGCCAGAGGGTGAGGGCTGGAGAGCCAGTAGGAGCCCTGAGTCGCGATGCTCAGGCACCCCCCTTTAACGTGCAAGCGGTTCGCGCGGATGAGAGTGAAGGAGACACCGCAAGGGCCTCGCCTGACGCAGCTCCTTTAGGAGATCCTGTAGACCCATCATAGAAAGAACGAGGGGTTGCCATGACAATTGACAGTCAGCCGTTGGTTGCTTCCGAGGGGCGATGAGGCACTGAAGGCTTGACAAGGTGGCGCCATGCGGGGCTACCGCGGCCAGAGCTCAGCCATTCAGGTTTGTCGGCGTTGCAGGGACGGACCCATGCGCAAGCGTCGTGCCGTTTGGGAGCAGTTCCGTCAGTTGGAGTCAGTTGAGCAGGCAACTAGGTCAAACACATTAGCCGCGAAGGAGTGGATTCATTCAAATAGATGCTGGGAAGGCGAACATCACTGGGTCAGGCCCGAGCGACTTGGGGATGATGCAGCCCGAGGGGCGCCCCCAACAAGGTAAGCTAACAACATGAAATAAAAGGGATACATGCCGCAGGGATGGACCCACGTGGCCTGGGAATAATGCAGCCCTGGGGGGGGGGCGCTCCCAGCTGGAAATGAAACTTGAAAGATTTCACCTGATGATGTTGAAGACGAAGGAGTGTTGGTGTAGCAGACTCGGTGGGCTGCGGAAGCGGATCCTCATGAGCCCCCAGGCCTAGGGGCCTTGGGAGGCTCCGGAGGCGCTGATGGCTCCTCGCGGACCATCTCCATCTCCGCCAGGGCTGCGGAACGCCTGGCCTCTTGTGCCTCCACGATGCCCCTCATGAGGCGCTGGTACGTGGCAGCCGCTTTCGGCAAGCCGTAAGGCATGCAAACGTAGCTATGGGGTGGACCTCCGCAGCACCCCACTCGCGAGGGCCAGAGGCGCTCCAGAGAGGCGACTCGATTGAGCCCTGGTATGTCGATGCAGACGCGCAACCCACCATCCTCGCCTGGATGGGGAGCCACTGCTGGTAGGCGGCGGCTGCCTTTCATGACTCTTGACTCCTGTAGCTCCTGAATGGCCTTGCTGATGAACTCCTGAGGGTCTGGCTCTCCTTGCCTTACTCCTTCTTGAGGGAAACGTGCTACGAAACACGCCTCCATGTGGTGCCCAAGCGCCTCCCTCGTGACCTTAGCCAGGTCGGTGGCCCTCTAGGGGAGAGCCCGATCTTAGGCCGCTGAGGAGGCCCGAGAAGCTGACCGGCGGGGAACGGCGGCGGAGGAGCGGGCTCGGGAGCTCCTGGCCTGGTGCCACTCGCTGGAGGAGCAGCTGGAGCTACGCGAGGCAGCCCTCGCGTCGATGAAGGTGGCCTCTGGCGACTCAGTAGATATCCAGAAGCGTGACGAGGCGCTGACGCTGGAAGCCGCCGAACGTACCCGCGGGTACGAGCGTCTGGAGACGAGGGAGCGCTTGGTGACTCAGGCGGAGGAAGATGTCCCTGCACAGGAAGCCCGTGTCCTGGAGGAGGTCGGACGTCGGGTGGCGATGGCGCATTTAAACCTCGAGCACGAGTTCGAGGAGAAGCTGGGGTTGATCTGGGCCGAGGCTGAAGGCAGGACTGCTGCCTTGAGGGCCAAGCTGGAGGAAGCGACGCGGCGGGCCGATGCTTTCCGGGCCGCCCTTGAGGTGGCGCAAGGTGAGTTAACCACCTCCCAGGGCGAGGTGCTCCTTCTTCACCAGCGGGTGGAAGAGGCTGAGGTCGTTGCGTTCTAGAATGCGGACGAGATACGTCAGCGGCGGATCCTGGAGCATGAGCACGGCCCCATGCTCACCACGCTCCGGGAGAGAGCCAACCCAGCCTTGGGAAACATCTGTGAGGCGGCTGTTGGCGAGCCGCATGCAGTCAACTATGCCGGCAATCTTCAGTTCTTCACTGACGTGGTGATGCAGCTGGAGGCGCGGTCAGTCAGGGCTGACAGGTTGGTGGAGGAGAGGAGCCGCGCCCTGCTCGGGCACGCCTTTCTCGCGTCTTTAGCCATCTCCGGAACATGGATCCCCACTTCGATTTCGACGCCGCCATCGCCCCAGTCCCCCAGGCCGTCCGAGACAACCTGGCGCACTGGGTGGAAGACAATGTGGATGCTCTTATCAGGGCCTTCACTTCAGACAAGGATGGCGTGATCGTGGCTGCCGACGAGGGCGGTGTGGTGAACAGCCCTGACGCCGCTAGCGGCGACGCGGACAGCGATGGCGAGTTCAGCGGCACCAGCAAAGGCTCGGGTGGTGCTCCTGAGGACGCATTGGGGGATTTATCCGACTGATTGTGCATCGTTCCTGCTTCCTTACCCTGCATGAATAGAACTCAGGTTTTGGCCTGATGGCGGTGAGAGCATTTTGGAGGGGGAGCCCTTATGTAAAACTTGTGTTCATCGTATTAGTAGACGCTACATTGCCCATGCACCCGCGGCAAGTGGTTGGCTTAAGCGACGCGCTGGTTGGCTAGTTTACCTTTGTCCCGTGCTGGCCCTGAGGTAGCCAGTGGGAGGCTGTGGTGTCCTGAGTGTTCCCTGGCTGAATCCGTAGGATCTGCAGTAAAACACCCTCCTGAGAGGACGCGGCGGCGGCAGTCTGGGCTGCGCGCAAGCTAGGCCTGACCCGGCTCGCGAGGGGCTCACGAGGGAAGGCAGCTGAGGCGAAGTGGTAACCAAAACACGAGACATTGCTCGAACGAGACTAAGCACCCCTTCTCCGAACACACGCAAATCTCAAATTCGAATCCACCTTGAATCCAGCGAGGGAAAGTGACAACCAAAGGGAAAAGCAATGAAAGCAGACGAAAGGCCGCGTCCGGCACCTAATCTAGTCTTGGACGTCTTCTCACCAGTGCGGAGCTAAGTGCTACCACTAGGCATGGGAGGGAGCCCCAGGGCCTGAGGCCGACACCCCTGAGACTCCGGGGCGTGTACAGCCCCACTCATTATTACGTGAGAGTGTCACGGGGCGGCGAGCTTCACATGCACTGGGCCTTCTTCACAGGTACCGGCCTTGCTTCGTATCGCCAGACGAGGGCCCCGCCTTGCGCCACACTCTAGTGCCATCAACGACGACCGGAAACCAGGACGCCGCCGATGGGGTAGAGCGGTCGCCAGCGGTTCCCCCGACGACCACGGGTCCTCCGCCAGGGGCAGGCCCTGAGGCACCTCCCCAGCAGAGGGCCTACCTCCTGAGAACACCTTGCTCCGAACGCCGCGGTGGTGATGTCGGATCTCGGCCCCTTGCGCCCTCCTCCCGAAGGGTAGGAGACTGTGGGAGTGGGGCAGCTGCTCGCTGTGGCGACCTGCACCTCCTGCGATCCATGGTTAGCGTATGCCTGCTCCTGAAGAATTAGCGGTACCCGATAATCGTTGCCTCCAGCGTGGCCAGTGGGACCGTCCCGGGGCTCCTGGAAAGGCTTAGCTTCTGGCGCCTCGTCCCCCCAGCTTGGACTGAGGAGCGATCCTTGTTCGCCCTCTTGAGGGTGTCCTTGGTCCATCATGAGGGGCACGTATTCTTCTGGCGCCGTCATCCCAAAGGCCACGCCGTAGTGCTCCGCGTGCCACGCGGTCCTGCCTGACGCGCCCACCGTGGGGTGGCAGCGCGGCTATCCACTAGGGCCGCGGGTCGCGTCGAGTCTTTCTTCTTCGCGGACCGGGAGCGGGGGTAGCGCCGCCACCGGTCCGGTGCTGACAGCTTCGCTGGCATTGGAGTAGCCTTGGAGCCCGCGGGCGCGCGCGGAGCCCCTGCGCGGGCCGCCCTGGGCTTGAGATGGGAGCTGGGTGCAGAAGGGGTGAGCCCCCGAGGCGGCGAAGCCCAGGAGCTCTACCACCCGCTCCAGCAGCACGTCGTGGCCGCCCTCCAGCAGCCTGCACTGCAGCAGCTCTCGGGCCATCGTGAGTGCGGCCCTCGAGTTTGCCTGCTCCCGGTGGGTGTACGGTGTCGTGGTCGCGGCGTGATTGGAGGCCCTTGCTGCCGACCGCGCCTGCCGCGGTGTGAGAGCTGTCGAAACCTGTCCGCGTCGTCTGCGGCCCGCAGCACCCTGCGGACCGCGAGCTGCCTGGGGCACGGGGTCGCCCGAGGCGAGCGGCTCTGCGCGGGCCACGCCGCCCATGGATCTGGGTTGCCCGCCTGGTCGCCGGACATGGTGATGACGACGTGACGGGTCACGAAGCGGTAGAAGGTGGATTCCGGCGCACCCCTACCTGGCGCGCCAAATGTCGGATTTCGGGTTCTGACAGACCCTTGAGGTTCGAACACTGGGGTGCGCGCGGAGATTTCTCCTTCTACCTACCAGCACCCCTCCGCCTCGCTAAGATCTAGGTTATGGAAAGAACAACACAAGAGACACAGGGTTTATACTGGTTCGGGCCACCGTTGTGGTGTAATACCCTACTCTAGTGTGTGGTGTGGTGGATTGCCTCTTAGGCTGATGATGATGAACAATACAAGGAAGAACAGCCTCGCGAGGGTCTGTTCTTGGCTGGGGGGATGAACTGCTAGGAGGAGTTCAGCCACCCTTCTCTCTCTCTCTCTGATTTCGATCCGATTCCCTTGATCCTCGATCGTTGATGCTCTATCCCCTTTACTCGATTCCCTCCTACCATGGTGGCTAGTCCTACTTATAGAGGCCCTGGTCCTCTTCCCAAATATCGAGCGGGAATGGAGCCAACAATGGCAGGCTAATTTGAAGGGGGACAGCTAGTACTAGCTATCCTGACAAAAGTAGTCTTCGCCTGCACAAAGCTCTGGTGGTGACCCCGTCTTGGGCTCCACGATGACCTCCATCTTGCAGTCCTCCTGGTCTTGGTCTTGTTGCACAGAAATGGCAACCTTTGCCTGATGCCTCGGTACTCCACGGCTGCGCTTGCCCCCTTTGCACCAAAGAGGAAAGGAGGACACTGCGCGGCTGGCGCCTTTGGTTGTCATGGCTTGCATCACGGGCACCTCGTGAGGTACCCCGCCTTGATCTCTCCGCCTCCTCGCGAGCCAGCCTGATGAGGCCGTGCCTGAGGAAGCTCCGTGTCGTCCGCCCCGCGAGGCTTGGCCCCTCGCGAGGGTCTTGGGTCTGTGTTGATGAAGATGGGCCGTGCTGGGCCCCCCTTTGAGCCACACCGCAGGCCGCAGGCAGGCAAGTCTGGGGACCCCCATTCCCAGAACGCCGACACACGCACCCCCTCAAGACACACACACACTAAGACTCCATCTCTCTCTCACACACACAGACAAACACACACACACACACGCAAGCACACACTCCCCCCCACACACACTAAGACTCCATCTTTCTCCCTCTCTCACACACACAAACTAAGACTCCATCTCTCTCTCTCCTCTCTCTCTCACACACACACCCCACACACATACTAAGACTCCATCACACACACACATTCTCTAGGCGGAGCATTTGTTCCTACGACCTTTCATCCAACCTTACCCGTATGATGAACAATCACCTTTATTTATTTGCATAACATGGACAAATTCCACTTTACTTTAGTAGTCAGCAAACTTATCATCTGTACCCTTATAAAAAACGAGTTGGTGGTGATGGTGTGTCTGCCATCTTGTAATACAGACCATATGATCTATATCTGAGGATAGAAAGCAAACTATGATAACTTTACAAAAGATACCTGCACCTCTCTCCACATCATTATCTCCCGCAACCTCATTGCTTAGCAATTAAAAAAGGAATAAGTCTCTGGAACAATCTAGCATGCATGGTGGCCGCTGTCGCCTGCCGGCGCCGTCCATCCCCATGCCTCCGCCCATTCCGACCACCAGTCACCACCACGCTCCACTCCTCCTCGCCTTATCTCTCATCTTTCATTTTTTGATGACATTCTCGAGATACCAGCTTTCCGATAAAATTCTTGAGATATCATTAGTTTTTACACATGGGATTACTCCTCCATGGGTCAATCACAACAGGTGTTCTATAAAAAATGCATATTGATGTTCCATGCAATGCACGAGAATCTTTCTTGTAATTATAACGCAAATCATGAGCAGGAAGTGACATTTTTTGACACAACCACGTTAACATGGCCACGTAAATCACTAGCTAAAGTAAATACCATTATACTTATATCCCGATGCAAAAGGTTGAGTACATGTCCGAAGAGTAGAGTCGCAGACACGCACTCTCTCTCTCATAATCTCTCTCACACACACACCAGTTACGTGACGTCCACTCAAGCAGACACATATGTTACAATTTGTGCACCCGCGGGTACACATGATGCTGCGCATTTATTTAATCCGGAAGGTGAACCCAAATAGTAGATGCATTCATTCCCCTCACGCCGCCTCTTCTCTGGTCGCCGTCGCCCGGTAGCCATGGGCCGGCCGAAGGTAACAACATACGCTATACTCCCGCCGGAGCGTCGCTTTAATATGGAAATTTTAGTGGTCATGCATGCATCTTTTTGTGCTAGCACTCCTATATAAGGGTTGACCGGTCGCTTCTTGCGGACGTGCGCGGGCGGTGGAAGAGGAAGGAGAAGGGAAGCGGGCTATGGAGTAACGCTTTTACCACAACTTCTTAGGAAACTGAGTGCAATAATTGAGTAGTTTTGCAAACTACCAGTACTACACCTGAAACGGTTCAAAACCTATACTCCCTTGCCAGCGCGCGCTTCCCGCGTGAAACGGTCAGCATCGCCCTGGAGCGTCAGTGCCGCATTAATGCCCGGCCAGAGCGGAGGCAACCTCTCACTGGCGCCGGCTTTGAAGTGGCGCGACGGCCGAGAGAGCGCCGCTTCCCGGTGCACGCGACTGCTCCGCGTCGAGACTGGCCATAGGCCCTATTTGGATCCATGGGTTAGAGTTAGTTTGATCTAGTTGGGGCTCAAATAGCCCTAAACTATCCAAGCATGAGGGTTTAAATTGGAGCAAGTTGCACTGAACCCACCAAAATACTATCCCACCCAAGAGGTGCTAACTGGAGATAGTTCTCATTGGGACCACTGAAAAATCACTTTTCTCTCTCCATGAAGTGAATTTATTGTCAATCTAACCGTGTCACCCAAACACCTCTTTGGCTACAGTTAGTTCAGGGTTAGTCATGAGTTAGTCTAACCTGTAGCTAAGTTAGAGTATCAAACAGGAGTAGTATAGGACATGCAAGTTGCTCAAAGCATACATGCAAATTTGTACGTGCAAGGATTTTTTTTCTTTTTGAAAACGGAACATGAAAGGAATTTTTTTTAGAATGCTCTTGGCATGTCGCTCACATGTGATAGTTAACCAACCTCAATAGACGGCAGAAACGCCAGCCCGCCGCACTTTGATAGAGACAAGGAGGGAGAAGCGATACAGGCTGCTGGATTACTAGAGATAGGTGTCGCACGGAAGCCAAGAAATATGGTGATAGCGTGGGTTAGCCATGTACTAGTATGATACTACACTGGGCTGCCGTGTTTCGTACTCTTCCTGTCCACCGTGGAGATGATTGGTTAATTTTATATCGCTGAATAGTATTAAATATTATGAGTGCAGACGCTCTACCACGAGGTTCCTTGCTCCTTCTCGGTCGTCCGAAATCTATGTTCTTCCACTCTATTTTTTTACGTGAGCTTTGTTCATCCTTTTGCCGACACGTGAGACATCTAGCATCAAGGTGCACGTGTTATGCAAGGATCATTCCATCTATTTGAAGAACACGTGGGACTGGAACTACAATAGGAACATGTACCCAGGAGTGGACGTACGAACCTGAGTAAGGTGGCGCAGTAAGTGAAGTAGAAAGGCACAAATGGTATGAACATGCGTGGCATATAGGGTGTGTTTGGTTGCGTTCTCATCTCAGCATAGTTGTTCCCTCTTCATGCATGCTCAACTCAACACCCCTCTTCATGCATGCTCTCTTCATGCAGGCTTCTAGTGTATTTGTGCTAAACTAGTGCGAACTCATGCACCCTCCATACACTCTACCAAACACCCAAAAGTAGGTCAAGAAGGGAACTCTTGGGCGGCATTTGCCTCTTGCAACGTACTACCAATAATGTTGTACGTGCAATGCACGGTGATGTTATGGAGTACGTGCCTAAGTACTCTACTACTACTATATTAGTTGGAGGCACATATTACATTTATATTTGTTTACGTGTATGCCCCGAGACCTTCCAACTAGACGTGTCTTTGTCTCCAGGTCGCACTTTGTATCGTTCATACCACTAAGTACTACTACGTGTGGTCTCCGACCCAGAAGTGGAAGAAGTGGAGACGCTCTACCACGTTGTTTTTTTACGCTGGGCTCTACCACACTGTTCATGTCCCACTCCTTTCGCTGACATGTGGGACATCCAGCACGTGCCATGTTTGGCACCCTTCGTCGTCAGAGTTGAAACGCTAGCATTCATCGGAAATAAAAAATAATTATAAATCGGCAGTGATACTATTTTTTTGCGAACCAATCAGCAGTGATACTATACCACGCGGTTTCCATGCTCCTCGATATCGGAAAGAATACTTCCGTTCGCCAACATGTGGGACGTCGACCATCCTGGTCCACTTGCTATGCACACAGAACTCCAAGGGAGTCACCTAGCCCGTCGCACCGCAGTAACAATGACTAATGAGCCTTTAAATCACAGGCCCACTTCCCACTTTGAAGTTGCTTGGACGAAGGAACCATCATGACTTCGTTGAATTCCGCTTCTTGAAGAAAACTACTGTACCAGCAGTACTGCTAGCTACAGTAGTTACTCCAACAGAGGCATCCTTTCGTTCATAGGATAGGACTATGAAAATCATAGGAAGTGAGATGACATGCATCTCAATTCCTATAGAGAAAGAGATGCCATTTGATGCTTAGGATAGGAATTTTTCCATTTAGTCTAGGCTAATGTACTGGTAATTTGCTCTAGAAACTACAGTAGTAACTAGTAGTACTGGTACATGCTCGTACTCAGACACACACACACACACACACACCCCCCCACACACACACAAACTACTAGTACTACTACTTCTCACATGCTGGCTAGACGCAGTCGTTCTCCTTCCCGGCTTTGCCGGCGACACCCCATCGTGCTTGGGTCTCCGCCGACCTCTCCGCAGCAGCGCGTGCGTCCTTTTCTTTCTTGCGGTGGCGGGCCTCTCTTTTCTTGAGTGCTTTCTGACTTTTCCGCTTCCTCTGTGCAGCTTTGGCCGCCTCTTGCTCTACCGCCCATTCGGCCTTGGCATCTTCAAATTCCTCCCACATAGTTGTGAGGTCGCGAGCGGCGATGAAATCGGCACGGCAGGATGCCATCGTTTCCCTACCATTTTGTGTGCGGTCATGGGCGGCGAGGAACTCGGCTCGGCAGGATGCCATCGCTGCCTTACCGGTTAGTATGCGGCGCGGTGGCATGAATGACGCTTGGTGAGAGCTCTAGGGTGGAGTGGCCGGACAACCGTATAGTGCATTGGTTTGTCAAGAGCTCAAGGACAGAAGACGAATCAAATTTGGATTCCCCTTCAATCCTGGTCATTTATTACCGAGTAAAATGCATTGGCGGTCATCGAACTTGTCTTGATAGCTCACTTTGATCATTGTATACGAGATATGGTCATTATGCGGTCACTGGCTCAGCGTATAGCTCCATATTTGTCTGGTTGAACTGTCAAACAGTCCGCATGTGCCTCATCAGCTCGTGTTCTTTATCTATCTATGCGGGCCTACCTGTCGATGGAGAAAGAAATACTGTAAAAACCAAAATTATGCTAGAGTCCGAACCGCTTCCAGAGCCCGCTCTCACCGCCTTGGCCCTTCAAGATGCCAGCTTCCCACCACATGCATGCATAGCAAGTAGTACTCCTTATGTGGAGGAGAGAAAGGCATTGACAAAGTCAAGGAGTGGGATCTGCAAGAGCCCGTCTCTACACGTGCTCCTAGGTATAAAAAATAATTCTAAAAAAGGCATAAAAACAATTGTGTCTAAAAAAGAAAGGTAAAAAACATTTGAGAGGAAATAGATAGAGAGAAAGTGAGAAAAAGCTGTAACCTGGGCATTACATGAGGAAGGAGGGAGTGGTGCACATGCCAAGTTCACTGGGCTGCCGTGTTTCACACTCCTCCGTCATAACAGTGGAGGCAATAGCTTTCATCAAAAATAAACAATGAATACTCGTTGCTCGTCCTCTATATCAGAAAGAATACTTTCATTTGCTGACATGTGGGACTTCGACCATCCTGGTCCACCTGCCATGCACAAAATTATCCTGGTCTACCCCGGTCGTATCCAGGCCCAACCTTTCCCACTGTAAGTTGTTAGGACGAAGGAACCATCATGACATCGTTGAATTCTGCTTCTTCAAGAAAACTTACTGTACCCGGAATACTGGTACCACACGCGAAGACTGGACGGCACTGTACCACGTCATATCACTGAAACCCACTAGGCCAAACTAGCCCGCCTAGGTCATCTATTTTGGAACGGAGGGAGTACGCCTCTGCACTGCTATGATTTTGTGTTGCACGTCGTATCACTGAAACCCACTAGGCCAAACTAGCCTGCCTAGGTCATCGATCGCTAAGCCTACAATTTTAGGAGCTAGGGCTATTGGTCGATTGATGCGGGATAAGTATAAGCGTACCATGAGCTCATCAGCCCCAACCTTTCTCTTCGGTGAGTGTTTTGCAAGTACTATAGCTCACATAGTAGCTAGCCTACTAACACCAAGAATCATCAAACAAGCCCTGCAGATATGATAAACAGTTCAAACTTACATCTAATCATGCCATATATTACATCAAAAGCTGGTGAGGATACATCTGTTTCCATAACTTGGAGAGGGTTCGCATGATTCATCACATGATTCACTATCAAAAAAAAGTAGCAAGATCCTCCCACACAAGACAGTGCACTAGCCCTAAGATGGTTTGATAACACGCATCATTCTGGTAATTAAACACAAGGCAATGCAAACTACCCTGAAGGATTAGCGCGACCAACTATTTCTTGCCATTGATCTCTCGGGCAATGACCACAGCGCACATAGCGGCATGGGAATTGATGTCTGGGGTGATGTCCGCAGGACCGACCGCGGCATTGGAATCGATCTCTGGGGCGATGTCCATAGGATGGACATCGGCATCGGAATCGATCTCCGGGGCGATGCCAATAGGACGGGCCATGACATCGGAATCATCAAGGACGTCCACCGGCACCTGCACAACCCTAACATATTAGCAAGCACATTGCAAATAATCAAAAACCACAACTATGGTAATAAGCCATTATTTTTTACCTTGTGCAGCTCACCGGGGGATCTCATCCCTCCGGGGGCCATCTCCTCGTCCTCGATGGGGGCCATCACCTTGTCAGGGGAATACTGCTTCTCAACGGTGACTATCTCCTCAAACTCGGTCTTGAGCCTCACATAGGTGGCAATAAGTACCTGGGGTAGGCATGGTGGGGCCCTTGCTGTTCTTCCAACTTTCTTTGAGGAGTTCGTCTGCCAACGTCCTCAACTCTTGGGCCAGTGCTTGTTTCTTGGAGTTCTTCGTCTCCATGGGTTGGCCCGCCAACATGGTCAACTCGTTGGTCGGTGCTTGCTTCCTGGAGATCGCTGTCTCAAGTGGGTTGTCCGCCGGCAACTCTTTGCCTAGTGCTCCAGGATCCATCAATGAACTGACAAACAAAAAGCAATCGAAAGGAAACCACAATCGCAATGAAAACAGGAAAAGAATAAGATGTTAGAATCATTCGGTGCTTCGCAAAAAGAAGATTCTTGGAATGAAAATATAGCAGCATAACTAATTCGCCCACCTTTCCTTTGTCGGTACAGAGGAAAAATGGTAGAAGTGAGTAGCCTGGAGTGAGGTTTTCTTCAAGAAAGGGAAGAAAGGGCTTGAACGAGCGTTCCAGTGAAATGATGGTTGCTTCGTCCAGTCCAACTTGGAGGCCACCTTACCACTGCTGGTAAAGGTGTGGGTTTTGTGATATGACGGGTCATGACGGCCACACAGGGGTGACATGTGAGTCTCGACTGTAGAACATCGTTGTGATTTGGTGGATGGCACACAGGCCCGGATGCTTTGAAATGTCCCACATGTAGATAGAGCGGCTAGTCATATAGGAGTGCTCAATATTGTGCACCGCGACTGTCATGGAATTGTCACGGCAGATGTCCTTAGTGTCAGGACTTAGTCGCGAGGCCAACGCATCTATGTGGTAGCTTGAGAGGGGTTGAGCGGGACGAGGGACGCGATGTTTTACCCAGGTTCAGCCCCTCACGGTGGAGGTAAAAGCCTACATCCTACTTCATTGATATTGATGATGATGATCACGATTACAAGAGTGCTCTATCTCGAGAGCTATTGTCTAAACCTAACTTGTCCAACTTGTGGAACTTGTGAATCTTGTCCCCTTTTGGGGATCCCTGCCCCTCCTTATATATGTTGGAGGGGCGGGTTACATGTAGAGTCCTATTAGGATTAGGACTAGACTATCTCTAATACAAACCGGATACAAGTCCAGGTCTTAGCTCCTTGATGTTCCTCATGCCTTTCCTCTTAAACCGGCCCACCATTAACATAAACCGGCATGCTGGGCCTTGGGCCTTGTCATCCGTCCGGAACACGCGCCGGGTAACCAATGAGTCTTCAGGCTCGTGAATCTTCATACCAGTAAACCGCCAGACACGTAAACCGCCAGACATGTAAACCGCCAATCACGTAAACTGCCAATCACATAAACCGCCAATCCTTTGGCGGTTTCCAATGAAACGCCTAGTCCGGCCAGGTTATACTTCCGGCCGGTTTACGCCGCGGGGTATATCCCCGACAGCGACCAAGGCAGAGAGGAAAACGAGAGAACTACGTAATTAATGCATGAGTTTAATTAGGGTAGGTTTGTAAAGTACGAGATACATTCCTCCAATCGCAAAATGCCTTGGTTCATGAGATTTGAGATTTGCGCCCTATAAACCGGAAGGGAGGGAGTACTGCACACGGTGTAGTCTAGTCACTTGTTGAAATCACTAGATAGGCAAATACTCCTTTCCGGTTTACAGGGCTATACTACTCCCTCCGTCTAGGTGTGTAAGTCATCTTACGAAAACCAAATAGTCCGAAAACACTTAGGCGCGGTGCATCAACTTCTACCTTGTTTCTTGTTTCTTGACATATCAACCAATAAGAGATGAGAGGTGTGCATGCTTTTAATGACTTGCAATGGCTAGTTCATTGCATGCAATGCTATTAATTAGCAAATAAACATTGGTGACCCCAGGAGGAAAACGGTGCTAAGTGCGTGGACCTATGCAGAATGAGTATCAACCAATGGATAATGGAGTTTAATTGTTAAACAATAGCAATTTTGTCTCATACAAGACCCTGGCTAGTACTCCAAGGAACCGCACCACGCGAGCTTTCGCAACTGCTACGTTCGGGTTGCGCTTGGCTCTTCGCCTCTTCGAGAAGACAAACGATAATGATGTTACTCCTACTTCTACAGTATCGAATCCACTGCTGCATGTCCATCCACCTCGTGCGGGAGGGATAGCGAAAGCTTCAACTTACTACTCCTGCCTTTGCGTCTATGACAGGTGGGCCCAATAGGTGGTTGGCCCTCCTGTCATGCAGCCAAAGGAAGGTGCAGTTAAGGCACTGGAGCTCAGTCCGCGAGGGAGAGGGCGTTGTAGTAATCAAATTTCTCGGTCTTGTACGAGTTGACGAAGATAGGGGTTGCTTGCTTGGGTTGCTCACTAGGTATATATAGGACGGAGCCTCCGCGCTTGATTGCTAGGGTTGCTCTATTCACACACTCTCATCCTCTCCAGATTTAAACAAGATAGGGGTAGTAACACTCTCTTTCTCCCTTCAAAAAACACTGGCTTTCTATCCTCACCACTGGTTACAGATCCAGACATATCCCCCTCCACCGGTGAAGGGGAGGAGGGGCAGGGTTTAGGCCGTCGTCGACAGCGAGGGAGGGGACCCACTACCGTCCACACCATTATCTCTGGCTGAGCGCCGGCGCGGGAGGTCCTCCGATCCCTTCATCGTTGCCTGTGGGCGGATCCGGCCTCCCGCCGCCCACCTATCCACATCCCGACGACCTTCAGGTATATCTTCGTTCGAAACCGCCTTAGCTCTACTGCCCCAGCTCGCTACGTCACTGCATGTGCATCATTTTCTACCTCTCAGCCCCTCTCGATCGGATGGTCCAACGTCACATTTTTCTATTGTTAGAGGTAAAGCTACTTCATGGAGTCGAATCTTGTACTCCCTCCGTCCAAAAATACTTGTCATTGAAATGGATGTATCTAGATGTATTTTAGTTCTAGACACATCCATTTTGATGAAAAGTAATTCCAGACGGAGGGAGTACTTGGTTCAAACAAGAAACAAAGTGGGGGTGGGGGGATTTAGTATGTACATCGGACTTGGTACAAACAGGAAGGAAAGGGGGTGAAAGTAGTACAGACTGGTCATCCAACCGGTCTCTTGGTCGAAAAGGGAAATATAGGGGTAACATTGTACACAGTGGTATGACCAGGACTAGATTTGCTATCCACACAATGGAGTAGGTGGCTAGAGTGAACAAAAATGGGACCAACCCCGATATGTTTCTTGGATGTTTGTTTCTCGGGGCAACAAACTATGAATCACCACTTTATGCCCCTGTTTACGTACATGGTGCTGGACTGCTGGTGCACCCACTGTCCCATGCCCTTATACCAAATATTTAGGCTCCGTTCGGAATAAAGGGGCAGAAAACATAGGTCTTGATGAGAATAGAGGAATTGGAAAGGAATGTAGGTATAAATCTATGGAATAGCGAACCGGAGGAAACTCTCAAGAGAATGTGTTTGGATGGACTACAAAATGTACAGATTTGTTTTTTAGAGTAGCATGCTTGGCAGTATGAGATGCTATTTTTTTATTCAGCTGCACAGTGACTACTCTTGTCCTCACCTCACGTACCACACATAGGTAGATACTTTGTAACTGTTAGGGCGGAGGCGGAATCTAGATACGCCCGCTATCTAGCGGGAGAGAGGAGGGAGCGTTGGAGGAACCGGATGAAGACCAGTTTCATCATGATGATGCTCATCATGATGACCGCAGCTCTCTTCTATGTGATGGTAGTTTAGATGATCGATATCTACTTGTAATGTGAAGACAAACTCGATACTCGCGGTCTCGAGACTTGTAATGTTTTATCTTTGTTCGGTCTTTTGAATTCGGAGACTAATATGATGAATTGTATTTGGAGACTTGACTCATGGGACAATCAACGTTCATTAAATTTTAATTACAACATGAGCCAATCAATGTTTCAGAACTACACATAGCATCACTACTGTCGACTCGACTCATGGGACCGGAGCGTGGATGAAGCCGCCGTCTGTCGTGATGGTCATGAAATCGCGGGCATTGTCAGCCTACATTTGTAGCGTTCCGTCTATCTCCCTGTTGGACGGTTGATATCTGAGGTAGAACTGCCCTGAGGTATGAAGGACATCTTGATGGATGATGTCCGCAAACTCTGACTGGATGCGAAAGAATTCTTGTCTGATGGCCGCATCCTGGATTGCCGACAAGCTCGCGGCCCAATCTTTGAGATTATCTGGTAGCAGAAGGTGATGATGGTCCCTTACGATCGCCCGCATGTGATGGAGGGCGTAGTAGGCATCCTTCTGACCGCCAGGCGGCTGCTTGTTGCAGCAGAACTTAGTATTGTGGGCAAACACGTGCTTGCCGTACCTATGAATTGGCCTGTTGAAGGTGCCTCCAGATTTGGAATAGCTGGGGAGAACATCATCAAGAACTTTCTTGATATTTGTTTAGTCCATCTTGGAGTCACGGTTCGGGTCGAAATACGTGGCCATGGAATATTTCGGGCTTAAGAGGATGAGTGTGCAATGTGTGTCACTGCATAGAACACGGAAAGTTAGAAAAAAAAGAACGATCGAAATCTAAGAAATCATATGTTACGGGGCGGTTAAGGGAGGACTTACTCGGGAAAGTAAGCCACATGGAAGTTATCCTTATCTGGGTTTGCCAGAATGACGCCCTTCGAGGTGTGAACTCGGGACTTGGCGGTCCCTAGCGCTGCCCAAGAGCTTGGCACGCATGTAGAAGGGTCGACTATCACGATGTCCGGGGTCTTGTCTCTAATGATCTGCATCTCCATACTCAGCAAAAACAGCCGAACGAAGGTGTAGTGCAGCGGATGAAGGTTAAACATAGCAAAGATGTCATCAAACCGCAGGACGATCGTACCCCCGATGGCGCCATCGACAAAGCACTTGCCCTCTGGCACCTTGGCCACGAAAACCGGGTATGCCACATCATTCTCTCTGAGACGCCGCTTCTCCAAAGAAAGAACACTGTCATGCAGACTCCGCATAGCACCGGTTGCAGCATTGAGCATATTTGTCGGTAGCATCGCCCTACCCGCCACATGCACCCTCCTGAGATATCCTTAGGTGAAGGGGGCCCATCCTGAGCATGGATCGTACTCGGTGTCGGCTGGCTCGCACCCTTATTACTCTTTCTTTTCCGTCCCTTCTTCTTCTGTTGTAATGGGACCGAGTTCTGCTCACAGACCGCCTTCTTGAGTGTGTTGGGGCTGATAATATTTGGCACCTCGGCTATCTGAGGCTCGGTGAAGTCGGCAGCTAGAGGCGTCTCCTGAGAACTGAACGCCAGACGACGCCTGTTGCAACTGGGTTTCTCCGCCATACCAGCTAGACTGCGGTCGTCTTGGTTGGGTTCTTGAGAAAGAGGCCCGTAGAATTCGTCATCGTACCCATGTTCGGCAAAGTACTTATCGACGTAGCTAAATGTACGGCCGTCGTCCAGATCCTGTGCCATATGCATGTTTGGATCCTGTGCCATAGGGATGTCCGGCATGTCCGGTAGCATTGCGGCGGTCTTGCCATGGCTTGGCGCTGGCACGACTGGCGGTGTTGTCTTTGGGTGGTGTCCCCCGCCCCCAAACGAATCTGGCTCTTCGGCCAAAGCAGGGGCCAGCTTAGGCAGGTGCTGAGGGTCATCAGATCATCTTCGTCGGCCCCGGCGGGTTAAATCGGAGGTAACAACTCGTCGCAGCCTGGCAGCACCCGAACCAGTTGAACCATATACACGGTGGGTGGCATCGGTTTACCGTGGAACACGGGGTTGCCCGGTTGAACGATTTTGCCCTTGGCGACATCGACCAACTTGTCGTTCATGAAGTGCAGGAGAGTGCACGGAACGTCGGCGGCGCCCTGCGGAAACATGTAGGGCGTCAGGGATGCCCAGTGAAAGGCAAGGAGATGAAGTCCTCGGCCGAGAGGCTTAATTAGTTACCGTGATGATGGCGTCAGGCTCGGCTAATGTCGAGGCACCGCCAATGGCGGGCGTGCAACTGACGGAGGGGCCGCTTGCTGGCGAGGTGCTGGCCGACGTAAACCCGGGTGCATTAAGCTCCAATGCCGGCGTCGGAGACACCAATACCGCCGCCGGCGGAGACACGAATACCGCCGCCGGCGGAGACACCAATGGCGCCGCCTGCGCATTGTGCGAGTTGTTGGCCGCGAATCTAGGAATCAGGGGCGGCCCCTGTTGGCCACCCGCAATCCACGTCGTTATCCCATGAATCAAGGTAGGCATAATGCCGGTGAGCGTCGATCCCAGTTGTTGTTGCACTTGCTCTTGGACCATCTCTGGAATCCGTGCCACTTGCGCCTTGAGTGCTTCAACCTCGCGCGATTGGCTTTCCGAGCTGGTCTTTTTCTCCTTTCACCCACCATCAGTATAGTATGATGACCATTTTGTGGAAAAGCCTTTGCCGGCCACACGACCAGCTGACGTCGGCTTACTGAGCTTATCCTCGTTTTCATTACGTTGAATGCCCTATTCAAAGGGGTGTCGAAAGGGGAGCTCTGAGGCGACCCCGCGCTACCTACTTTCTTTGTCCTACGGAAGGAACGTGAACCATTTAGAAATATAGGGGATTAATTAGAATGCAACCATATGGAGCTAATTACGCGGGGGTGTATTCCTTACCAGAACAAGCTCAAGCGCCTTGGTCTTCGGATCCGTGGTAAGCTCCTTTGTTACCGGGTCCTCCTTGTACCGGGCTCTGAGAAAGTTCCTGGTCTGCTTGTCACGGTATTTCTCAAAGCGGGGCGGTAGGCCTTGCTCGGCACGCTCTGCGTCCTCCTTGTCCCATATAGGCTCCGCCACTCTGTAACCGCCGGGACCGAGTTGGTGGACCCCTAAGTTCAACTGCCGCATTTCTTCCCCCCAGTGACTTGATTTGGAGGTTGCGGGGCTCTCGCACTTGAGCTTGAACTCCATGTAGTCATCTTTGCTCATCAAAGGATATTTCGCCTTGATCTTCTTATAACTATCACCTTTTTCAATCATTGCCTTCACCGTGCTTTTCCAAGTAGACAGGGCTGTGCTCATCCTCGTGAGGGCGGCACCATTCACTTTATTCCCTGAGAGGCGTGTGTTTGCAAACTCAGCGGGGAACTTGTATCATTCGTGCAGCTTCGTGAAGAGGAGGCTGCGCAAATTCCCCGGTGTTGATCGAGACGGTGCTCCGGAGAATGCACCCGAGCTGAACCGAGTACCCCTTGACTACGTGTTTGGGCGCCGTCGGATTCCCGTCAGAGTTCACTTCAGTAAATTCCTCCCTGACGGTGCCGAGCACGCTCGGGCGCCGGTCCTTCCGTTGCCTCTTCGGTTGGCTGCCATCTGTGCGTGCGCCGCCATCATCAGTGGTGGCATCCGCGGCGCCATCATCAGTGGTGTCATCCCCGACGCCACTAGGGGTTGTGTAGTTAGGATCGGTGTCTTTCGCGGCGTCCTCATAGCGGTGAGGTTCTTCCTCCAACTCCTGGGACAGCTCCCAGAATTGCTTGCCGCCCGAACCGCCGGCGTCATCGTTGTGGGACATGTTTCGCTCTAAATAGGAAAAAAGTTTGGTCAAAAAGTTGGTTATTGTCAAGGAACAAGATCATGGTCTCATCATTTAGGGTTTGCGACACTGAGGCATCCTAAAAGCTAAGCTTTCATCATTTAGGGTTTGTTGACGCCAAGGCACCCTAAAATCCTAAGCGTACATCATTTAGGTTCTCATCGACACCGAGGCACCCTATAGAAGCCGAGTTAAGTTTTCATCATTTAGGGTTTATCGATGCCGAGGCACCCTAGGTTGGGCCTAATCACTTGGCACTAATCACTTGGCTCTATTGCCACCTATGCTGGGTTTATCATCTAGGGTTTATCGATGCTAAGGAGAATTCTAACTTGGGCCTAATCACTTGGCTCTATTGCCACCTATGGTTTAATGCAGCAAGAATGGCGGGGCAGTTGATCCTACTTAACTAAGTACTAAGATACCCCGGCCCATGCATTAGTCGCAAGTACCCCATATGTCCTATTTTTAGCAAAGTCATGCTAAAATTCACGGAAAATTTCGGCATGACCTTTGCTGAAAATAGGACATATGGAGTACCCGAATTTTCCGGAACGGAAGTTAATTGACATTCCGGCAAACTCAAGGGCCTCTCGGGGTACCTGCAAATTCATCATGACATAATGGTCGGAGACAAAACCCAGCAAACTAGCAAGATGATCATCATCTTTGCAAGTCATTACTTGTCAAATACAGAAGAAGGAACAATTTATTTGTGATATAGTTGGCCCATACAGAAGAAGCAACACCCTGCACTAGCCTAAAAACAAGTGAAGTTTCACCCATATAAGAACAACTTTATAAAATCAGAGAAGTTGCTATGTTTTTTCTACTGCTAGGAAAAACATCAGTCATTGGAAATGAAAATCTCATATGGACTACTATCTTGTCTAGTAGTAGTATTAGTTGTATATGGAGTAGCAAGTTTTGCCTCAGAGACCGCAAAAGCTATGTTTTTTCTCAATTCAGATAGCTAAGTGGAAAATCATGTCAAGTTCTGTTTTAATACTCTGTTTCTCAATGCATGCAATTGGTTTCATCTGGACTACATCATAGAACCACCAATAAAGGACACTGAAAAAATATATAGAGAAGCCTACGGTTCCTATCCTTGAGTAGCATGATTAGAGATGAGTAGATCTCCTAAAGGTGTCCTAAGCACCTGTTGTTACTCTTGGAAGCAATGCAAACATGTAAAAGTTATTACTGTTGACAATACTACTCAAATATCCAACTATCAGGACACAAGGCATGATAATCCATCTAATCTAATGAAATCTGAACTCAACCTGATCATGGTTCATGCCCTCAGACACATCAGCACCTCAAGAATGCCATGACAAAAATGAAAAGGACCAAGACAATCACCACACAAGCTCACATGACCCTCAACAAACTTCTGAATCTAAACTTTTTCAGTTAACAGAACCTAAACCTGGAAATGTTCAGTTAACAAAAAGGGGGGGAGAGGAACCGGTGCAGCTCACCGAGAGGAAGACGATGGCGAGCTCGTGCGGCGCCGGGGTTGACGAGGTGACGCGGATCGACGGTGAGGCCGCGGTGGCCGGAGGTGGAAGAAGGCACAGACGCCGTAGACGATGGAGGCATCGGTGTCGTAGAGGCACCGGAGACCTTGCCCAGCGAGACAGAGAATTGGCTGTACGGCAAGGGAAGAAGGAGGAGGGGAAGGGGAGGAGGAGGGTCGGGGGGCCGTACGGTGCTACGTCGCTGCTCGGCGCCGATGGCGAGGAGGAAGGCGAAGACGTTGAGGGTCGGGGCAGCGGGGGGGGGGGGGGGGGGGCGGGGGGGCGGGGGGGTGGAGTCCGGCGGGGGTCGGGGCAGCGGCGTCGTGGGTCTGGCGAGGGAGAGAGGGACGAAAGGGGATCTGGCGAGGGAGAGGGAGGACTTAGCTATAGGGGGAAGCTTACTAATGGCGCACCACCCGTCGGTGCGCCATTAGAAATCATTTTTAGATAGCAATGGCGGACCCACCGCCGGTGTGCCATTAGAATTTTTTTTAGATAGCAATGGCGCACCACCAGGACGGTGCGCCATTAGTATATTCTATTATTATTATTTTTTTAATAAATGAATATGAATATGAAACAGTAATATTTTTTTATAAAAACAGTAATAATTGTTGTTTAACAACAATTGTAGTCTACAATTTATTATTATTATTTTTTAGAAAATGAATATGAAACAGTAATAATTTTTTATAAAAACAGTAATAATTTTTTTATAAAAAACAGTAATAATTTTTTAAAAAATATCATCAAATTTTTTATTTGAAAATATCATCGGCGGCGGCGGTGGAGCGGGGGAGGGTGCTGGGGGTGCTCATCGGCGGCGGTGGAGCGGGGGAGGGTGCGGGGGGTGCTCGTCGGCGGCGGTGGGGCGGGGGAGGGTGCGGGGGATGCTCGTCGGCGGCGGTGGAGCTAGCGGGGGAGGGTGCGGGTGGAATCGAGATCGAGATGGAGGGGGATCGAGATCGAGTGTCCTCATGAATTCAAAAAGTGCCAATGAAATGTAAAAATATTCATGATATCAAAAAGTGCCCATGAAATACAATCGAGAAATGAAGACTATGATTTAAATACAATTGATCTTAGCTAGCTATCTGTTCACAATCTTCTTGCCCTTCTTTTTCGCAAATGGAGTTCTTCTGTGGAACGGACGTCCTTTAGGTAGGGTGGTCCTGCTTCTTCTTGTGGTGTATGCTGCTACTTCATCGTCGTCGTCATGTTCGATCTTCGGGTCGTCGTACTTGTCGAAGTCTTGCTCATTGGCTACTCCATCCATTCCGATGATCTTCCTTTTGCCCCTCCTCACGACAACACGACTGGGCTTTGATGGGTTGGTAATGAAGAAGCATTGGTCCACTTGGGAAGCCAGTACCCATGGCTCATTTTTCGCGGTGATGTTTGCGCCCGCGGTCTTGGATTTGGCTTCGGGTATAACCATGGTGGTGAAATACCGGTCTTCTTTTAGGACGCTCTTGGCCCATCTGACACGGAACATCAGGACCTTCTCTCCAGCGTAGCTCAGCTCCCAGATCTCCTCGATCCTTCCGTAGTATCTGTCCTTGTCGTTACCGGTGTAGGATTCCATCGTTACCCCGGAGTTCTGATAACCATCGCTCTTGATGTCCTTGTCCTCAGTGTAGAATGTGTAGCCGTTGATATCGTACGCCTCATAGGTCATCAGGTTGTGCTCGGCGCCCTGTGACAAGGCGAATATGAGTTGTTCTTCCGCGGAAGAAACCTCATGTAAAGGGTACGACAGAAGCTTCTGCTTGAACCAACGTGTGAAACATGAGTTGTGTTCTTTGATTATATCTCCGTCCGTCCTCTGTTGGCCTCGGTCATTGTACGTCTTCTCAATAAAGGTTTTGTGCTCTACCACCCAAGGATCGACCACGTCTATGTGTTGTAGCGCGACTAGGTTTGCTCTTTCAAAGTCGGCGAGTCGACCCTCGAAGTCAACATGCATTTCGCGGCGACCCTCACGGTGACCCCATCCAGCGAGCCTGCCGAGGTGCCTGTTGACTGGCAGACCAACGGGGTTCTCGATGCCTAGATAATTCCTATGGTAGGAGATGCACTCTTCGGTTAGAAAGCCCCTGGCTATGCTTCCCTCTGGACGTGAGATGTTGCGAATGTATCCTTTGATGACACCATTCATCCTTTCGAACGGCATCATGCTGTGTAGGAATGTCGGCCCGAGTTGGATGATATCCTCCACGATATGGACCAGCAGATGCACCATAACGTCGAAGAATGCGGGCGGCAAGTACATCTCAAGATCGCATAGTATCACCACGATCTCTTCCTGTAGCCTTCTGAGTTGCCTCACGCCAACCAACTTCCGAGAGATGACGTCGAAAAAGTTGCATAGGCCAAGTAGCGTTTCACGGACATGCGCGTCCATGATCCCACGGATTGCAACTGGAAGTATCTGCGTCATCAGCACGTGACAGTCGTGAGACTTCATCCCGCTGAACTTCTGCTTCGCTGGGTCTAGGTATCTGCTTATCTTCCCCGCGTAACCGTAAGGAAGTTTTACTCCTACGAGGCAGGTGAAAAACTGCTCGATCTCCTCCTGACTTAGAGTGAAGCATGCGGGAGGGTAGTCATTTCCCGTCTTCATGGCCTTTTTGCCTTTGCCTCATCATCATCATCATCATCATTAGCGTGAAGCTCCTGCCTGATGCCCATTGATTTCAAGTCTGCCCTTGCTTTCGACCCATCTTTGGTCCTCTCTGGCATGTTGAGCAGGGTACCAAGTAGACCCTCGCACACGTTCTTCGTGATATGCATGGCATCATGGCTGTGAGGCACACGGTGGATCTTCCAGTACGGCAAGTCCCAAAAAACAGACCTCGTTTTCCATACCTTCAACAGCGGCTCTGGCGCCTTTCGCTTCTTTCCCGGCTCTGGCGCCTTTTGCTTCTTTCCCAGTAGTGGGCAATCTTTCCAATTTTTCAACAGCTAGTCTATTTCCTCGCCGCTCCTCGTACGCGGGCGTCTTCGGGGTTCGGTTTCACCATCGAACAGATCCTTGTGTTTCCTCCACGGGTCATCGTCGCGAAGCCACCTTCGATGTCCCATGAACACGGTTTTCGAAGACCCGGGATCTCTATCTAGCTGGCGATACATTGTGTTATCCATGCACCTGACGCATCCAGAAAATCTGTGGACCACCTGCCCCGTGAGATATCCATAACCGAGATAGTCGTGCACCGTCGTGAGCAGTGCGGCTCTCATAGGGAAATATTCTTTCTCTGCAGCGTCCCACGTATTGGCTGGCGTTTTCCACAGCGTGTCTAGCTCCTCTTTCAGCAGCCCCAGATACAAATTGATGTCGTCCCCTGGTTGTTTCGGCCCTTCAATTAGCATACTCATGTGAATGTACTTCCTCTTCATGCACAACCAGGGCGGGAGGTTGTACATCCACACAAACACAGGCCAGGTGCTATGTGTGCTTCTCTGGCTGCCAAATGGATTGACTCCATCGGTGCTCGTGCCCAGCACGATGTTCCTTGGATCCTTCCCAAATTCTGGTTGTTCAAAGTTGAACGCTTGCCACTGGCTCCCATCCTTAGGTTGACTCAGCATCTTGTCTTTTTTATTCATCTCCGGGTCATTTGCGTCATCTTCTCACTTCTTATCCCCCCTATCCACGTGCCAATGCAGGAGCTTTGCTGACTTAGGGTCCACCAAATACCGCTGCAGACGAGGAGTGATCGGAAAGTACCACACCACTTTTCGAGGAGCTTTCTTCCTCTTCTTGTATCGAGTGACGCCGCACACCGGACATATGGTAGACTCCACATGCTCGTCCCGATAAATGATGCAATTGTTCATGCACACATGGTATTTCACGTGCGGTAAATCCAGAGGACACACGACTTTCTTCGCCTCCTCGAAACTGGTCGGGCACTTGTTCCCCTTGGGAAGACGTTCGTGCCAGAATGACATGTTCTCGTCGAAACATGCGTCGGTCATTTTGTGTTTTACCTTCATCTCCAGAGCCATGAGCGTTACTTTCAGGCGGGTATCCTCGGGTCTTCATCCTTCATACAATGGAGTAACCGCGTCTATCTCCAGTTGATCCAGCTTGGCTTTCTCTCGGGCGGCAGCTCTTGCGTTAGCCGTCTGCTTGGGAAGAAGCTCTTGAATATGAGGGTCCTGCACCTAGCCCATCGATGGTCCATCATCGTCTGCTCCACCGGCATCTTCATCTTCATGATCATGCCCTTCGTCTGCTCCGGCATCTTCCTCATCATCATGTCCGGCATCTTCTACATGATGACTGTGTACAGCATCACCGTCGTGATCATGTCCTGGAGATTCTTCGTCTTCTCGCCCGCCCGAGCCGCGGTGGTTGCCTTGCTGCCCTTCCTCATTTCTTGCCCGTCCCCCATGGACGACTTCATAGTCATCTTCATCACCTTGCCACCGATAGCCATCCATGAAACCATGCAAGAGCAGGTAGTCCCGCACCTGCCCGGAATCCGGGTCCGCAATAAGGCTCACCAGCTTGCATCTTCGACACGGACATCTTATTTCCGTCTCGTTCTTTTGAAGCATCTCGGCCTTCGCGGAGCTCAAAAACCTATTCACGATGCCTTCGGTCATCGTGCGGACCATGGTCCCCTGCGTGGTAGAGCAGAACGATATTTTAGAACCAAGAAAAAAATTTGGCATGACTTTCCCTAAAAATAGGACCAAAAAGAATGCATAGTGCCAAAATTCTCGCCGAAATGGAAATGAATCAACATTCCGGCAAAATATTGGCAACTATCGCATTTCAAATACCGGTACCTGCAAACACAAACATATATGCAACACCACAAACATATGCAACACCACAAACATACATAGATCTAGCTAGGCCACAAAAAGTGCATGTGCACGTTGTTGGAGCGAGCTAGGGAGAAAAAAAGTAGATCTACAACATGAAGATAGCTTTCCCCTTACTTACCTATCAAAAAAACGGTAATTTCACCACTTAATTTTGATGAATCTATCGTGCAAATGAGGTGAGGAGGAGGAGGCAGCCGACAAGCTTGGAGAAGGAGGTGGAGGGAATGAAGTGGGGAAAGTGATTGTGTAGGTGTGGTTGTCCAAAATATCTAGCTGGTCCCAGGTTACTAATGGCGCACCACACAACCATGCGCCATTAGTAACCCAACATACTAATGGCGCACCTCCTGGTCATGCGCCATTAGTAGTTTTGCAAAAAAAGTATATATATATATATACTAATGGCGCACCATGGCATAGTGCGCCATTACTAGTTTAAACTAGTAATGACGCACTTTGAAACGGTGCACCATTAGTAGTTTTGCAAAAAAAAGAATAAAAAAATACAGTAGTGGCGCACTCCATGGCTGGTGCGCCATTACTAGTTAGAATTACTAATGGCGCACATTGCCAGGATGCGCCATTAGTATGTTTGGAAAAATGAAAAAAAATTGTCACTTGTGGCGCACCTTGTGCCTGGTGCGCCTTTAGTGTCTTCCACACTAATGGCGCATCACCACATGGTGTGCCATTAGTATATAGTAGTGGCGCACCACTTCTCTGGTGCGCCATTAGTGTCAATTTCATCTATAGCCCTTTTCCTAGTAGTGTATAACGAGCCCACCTAATACGTGTATTCCAAGGAAGTGCAAATGGGCTGGGATTTCATAGAAAATATAAATGGGCATGATTGACGCGAAATTATTTGTTCACCCAGCCCAGCAAATGGACTGTACATTCTAGAAAACATGGGTTAAATATATGCCACATTTTTGCAGGCTGACATGTGGGCCAATAGGTCGAAGCCTACGCAGGACGTTGTCAACTTGGTCAACAAATGATTGTGTCATCCACAGCCATTGGATTTATATCCAATGGCCGGCATGCACCTTCAATCTCTCGTCTTCTTCCTCCAGCGTCGCCGGGACCGCCTGGTCCGGCCTCCGGCGGCTAGCGGCTCTGCTTAGCACGCGTCGCTGCGAAGTGCTACCCCACCGCCGGCCAGGCTATCCCTCCACCCCTCGACACCTCCTGTTATTCTCCATAGACTACAGCCCCACGTCGCAACAGAACCAGTTATAACCCTTCTCCTCCTCTCAATCTGCGACTCCAGTGCCACGCAGACATCTCCGAGTGGTTCCCGTCCGGGGCCTCGCCGTCGTCCACCGCCTCGCTGCGTTCGGTGCGGCGTGGTCAACAAACGAGAGTCATCGGAAGAGGACTTTACGTGGAGAGCCTGATGGCTGGGACCCACGAGGTCCATGGTCGCACGCAAGGAAAGTTCCTCCTTATTAAGATGAAAAACAATGTTTCCTCCACTTGATAGCTGGGACCCACCGGCTGTATCTTCGCACGGAAGGAAGTGCCTCCTTGTTTTGCAAAAAAAATTATTCATCCCGTTGACAGCTGGGACCCATCAGATTTGGTGACTGACTTGTGGGCCTACTAAGCGGACGTGTACGCACGGCTTTGACAACTTAATAAACAAATGATTCTAGCAGCTGGACCGTTGGATGTTAATCCAACAGCCGTGCTCCTTCTTCAACCTCTGTTCTTGCTCCTGTCTCCCGTGGGCGGCACCGCGGCTGTGCTGCCGCGCACCCGAACCAGTGAAGTTTCCCACTCCTCTCCATCTACGACTCCACTACAGCTTAATAAATAGTAACGTCTTCGGTTTTAGCCCAGTTTTCCGTAGATTAACCGGGCAATTTCTCTTCTTCTTAATTAATCGATGAGGCAATTCTTTTGCCTCCGTTTTGAAAAAATAGTAACGTCTAACTGAGCCAGTTAGTTAGATGCGTACCCTTGGTGTAGCAGGATCTTTATTTAGTTTGATGCATACACTTGTTCTTTTTTGGTAGCCCTTTTGTAATGATGGCTGATGTTCGGTTTGGAAGAGAGAGCTGCGTCTTCACTCTTCTGGCCTGCTTACTGCTTCTGTTGCACCCCCAGCCCTGGTTGCTGCTGCTGCTGTTTTCAATGTACAATCAGTAGTTTATTCTGTCTGTTGGTTGAATAAATGTGTTGTTAGAATGACAAACACAATGTTTTGGAAGTCGTTGCATGGTTGGATCCTTTACTGCCCCGTACCCTATGTAGCGCATACTATTTATCGTATAGAACACATTTTTTTGAAACTTGGAAAACATTTTCCACTTGTTGATAACATGTAGCCCACTGATGAAGGCCCAATAGAGAAGCCCATAATTAACTGGAAGGGAGGCTCTCACATGAATCCGGCGCAGGTACATGCTCATGGTCCCCTAAACATAAATAAGTAAATAAATAAATAAATAAAGCTAAATGCTCATGCACTAGTTCTTTGGGAAAATAGGTAGCCCAGTATTTCTTTTTGAAGAATACCCAAGCTAGGCCTATTTGTTTTCTCCGAATTACTGGGCTACAAATCTGTCAAGACGAGGAGGGATGCATTCCAGCCTGGCTTAAGAGTATGGTCAATGTCTGTTCAAAGTAATATCAAAAGGGGTTGAGAATTCCAAAAAATTTATAGCAAATGGGATATAAGTTTCATTTTTTGTTTTTGATCTTCACTGATATCTTATACGTATTTCTTTGGATTTAACATGTCATAGTACTAATTTGTTTTTAAATTTGGTTTAGTATGGCTATTAATTTTTGGATTAAGAATATTTCGTTCCCCAGCAAACAATTGTGAATTTTCAAAATTTGCCACATATTTAGTTAATTTTTTACCCTGGTACTGACCAGAAAATGGCCAGCAATTCTAAAAATGGAAAACAGGCTGGAATAAATTCCATATGAAATAGAAAATGAATAAAAATTATAAAAATAATAGCAAATGGGTTGTACACGCCACAGATTTTGAGGCTGACTTGTTTATGCAAGGCTTTGTCGGTGAACACGCGATTCTAGCAGCAGTTAGTGTTGGATGTCCATCTAACGGCCAATGTGCTTCTTCAATCTCTGATCTTCCTACTCCAGCCACCTAAATTAGCGCCGGTGGGACTGCCTGCTCCCTCCTCTTGTGGACCGCTGTGATCCTGCGCAGGCTTCCCCAGCCCACCCTACTCCCTCCGCTAGCCTGGCCGCACGCAATCAACTGCCTCCTTATTATGCGAAAAAAATGATTCCTCCCACTGACATCTGGGGCGCACCGGTTGGGAGGCTGACCTGTGGGCCTACTAAGTTGACGCGTACGCAGGGCTTGTCAACTTACTCAACAAACGATTCTAGCAGCAGTAACCGTTGGATTTGAATTGAACGGTCCTGCTGCTTCTTCAATCGCCGCTCTTCTTGCACCAGCCGCCCAAACCAGCGCCGGGGAGACCGGCTGCTCCTACCTCTAGTGGCCGGCTGTGCTGCCGATGAGGCCTCGTCGCCCCCTACTACTCCCACCGCTAGCCAGGCCCTGCGGCGACGGCAGCCTCACACCGCAGCCGAACCAGTGAACCCTCGTACTCCTCTCCGCGTGGGCATCCACTGCCGCGTCTTCCCCGGCTCCGCGTCGTCCCCTTCCTAGGCCTCACAGTCGTCCACCGCCTTGGTGCTCTCGGCGTGGCATGGTCAACGTGGTCAACGACATTCCATCGGAAGAGTACTATACGTGGAGAGGCTGACAGCTGGGTCCACGGCCACAGCCCAGTTTTTTTGTGATTTACCAAGTAAGTTGCTTTGTCAGGCCTGTTGGGCTGCAAATCTTTCAAGACGAGGAGAGCTTTCATTCGGCTGGCCGAGAAAATGGCCCATCAGTAATGAGAAATGGGTTGTACATTTTTAAAACACATCAAACCGGCAATCAGTTTCAAATATCTTTTTTTCATTTCGAGATATGAAATTACATTAATTTTTGTGCGTGGAGAATTTGTTGGAATTTATATTGATATAAATTTATTTTTAAAATCAGTTTGAATGTGAGTCGAAATTTCGGGATTAAAAATAGTTCGGACCGCACCGAAATATGCAAAAATTCGTATAATTTTTTAACCGTGGCCACAATATGGGCTGTAATGCTAACAAAAAGAATATGGGCTCCAAAAAAATCTTAATAATTAGCAAATGGGCTGTAAATTATTAGAAATAATGGCAGATGGGTTGTATGTTGTTTTCCACAGATCTGAGGCTTTCCTAAAAAAAGTTTGACGCACAAGCAGTGACTGTTGGATGGCCATCCAACGGCCGTCATGCTTCTTCAATCTCTGCTCTTCCTGCTCCAGCCGCTCAAACAGGCGCCGGCGGGACTGCCTGCTCCCTCCTCCCCGCGGCCGGCTCTTCTGCCGTGCAGGCCTCACCGCCCCACCGTACTCCCATCGCTGGCCTAGCCATCCCTCTACTCACCTACACCTGTTGTTATTCTCCGGCGATGGCAGACGAACTAGTAAACCCTCGTACAGTCGTACTCCCCACCGCGTGGGAAACAACTGCCAAGTCTTCCCTGCCTTCGTGTCGTTCCCTTCCTAGGCCTCACCGTCATCCACCGCCCTGGTGCTCTCGGCGAGGCCTGGTCAACGTGGTCAACGACCGACATGCATCTGAAGTGGACTTTACGTGCACAGGCCGACAGCTGTGTCCACGGCCGCACGCAAGGAAATGCCTCCTTATTACGCGCAAAATAATGATTCCTCCACTTGACATCAGGGACCCACCCAAAGGGCCTCTGTAATTTCGTGAAAAAAACGTTACCACCATTGACAGATCAGACCCACCAGCTACATCTTCGCACGCAAGGAAGTGCCTCCTTATTACACACAAAAAATGAATACTCCCCCTGTTAGCTGGGACCCAGTATAGTGGAAGGCTGACTTGTGGGCCTACTATGTTGACGGGGACGGAGGGCTTTGTCAACTTAGTCAATATGCATAATTCTAGCTCCAGTGATCGTACAATGTCCATCCAACGGCCGTAGTGCTTCTTCAACCTCTGGTCTTCTTGCTCCAGCCGCCTTGGACAACATGGTCAAGGAACGGCTTCCATCGGACATGGACTGTATGTGGCCGACTGCGATGCGGCGGAGGCCTCACCGCCCCCTACTACTCCCACCGCTGGCCAGGCCATCCCTCTACTCACCCACACTCCCTGTTATTCTGCGGCGACGACAGCCTCACACCGCAGTGAACCAGTGAACCCTCATACTCCTCTACACGTGGGCATCCACTGCCGCGTCTTCCCTGACTCCGCGTCGTCCCCTTCCTAGGCCTCGCCCTCATCCACCGCCCAGGACAACATGGTCAAGGAACGGCTTCCATCGGACGTGGACTGTACGTGGAGAGGCTGACAGCTGGGTCCACAGCCGCAGCAAGGAAGTGCCTCCTTATTACATGCAAAATAATTATTCCTCCACCTGACAGCGGGGACCCACCGGACGGGCCACTGTATTTCACCCCCCTTACTACTGGGACCCACCATCTACATCTTCGCATGCAAGGAAGTGCCTGACAGTCAGGACCCACCTGGTCGAAGCATACGTAGAGTTGTCATTCTGGTCGCGAACGTGTACGTACATATATACTGGTGGATGTAGAGGCGCGCACATGTCGTAGTAGAGGCGGCCAGGGTGCAAGAAAGAAAATACAGCCACGTACGTGTACATACGGGCGGGGTCTCGAACGCCTACTCGCGCATCTGTACGGCCAGGGCTCGTGTACATGGTTGGGTCAGAACGGAGAAACAGCATCGTCGTCGTGTTCATGGGGAGGCAACGGAATGCGTCGTGTTCATGGGGAGGTAACGGAATGCGTCGTGTTCATCGAGAGGGCTTGGAAGGAACATGCGCTGGAAACGAGGCCTGGCATACCGCAGAACGGAGGAAACAGCCTTGTGTTCGACTGGCCACGTTCGAAACGGGATCCTGTTCATCGGGAGGGGTCTGGCGTACCGCAAAACGGAAGAAACGGACCTCCTACGATCGAAACGGGGGTCCTGTTGATCGGGAGGGGTGTGGCGTACCGCAAAACGGACAAAACGGACTTGTGTTGGACCACTACGGTCGAAACGGGGGTCCAGTTCATCGGGAGGGGTGTGGCGTACCCCAAAACGGGACTTCACGGGATACTGTTCATCTCCACCGTCGACCCCCTCCAGCCTCCACGAGCTACTGTTCATCCACCGTCGACCTCCTCCAGCCTCCACCTACGACTGTTCATCCACGGGCTGCTGTTCATCCAGGCTCCACCGCGCGCTACTCCACCGGCTACTGTTCAACCAGCCCTCTCCACGGGCTCCTGTTCAACCACCCCTCCATGGGCTACTGTTCATCCTGCCCTCCACCGTCTACTGTTCATCCTGCGCTCCACGGGGTGGTCCTGTCCATCCAGCCCTCCACGGGGTCTTGTTCATCTAGCCCCAACTGGCTCGATCGATCGGGGTCCTGTTCATCCAGAGGCATCACCACGGGGTCCTATTCATCCACCCCCACAGGGAACTGTTCATCCAACCCCCCCGGCAATGCTCACTGTTCATCCAGAGGCAGCATCGATCGGCTTCAGTTAGCAGCAATAGCGAAGGAATCGCTCAATCGGGTTCAGTTAACAGCCATCAATCGATCACTCGGGTTCAGTAACGCGTCTCCTGCAGTGCAATCGCTCGGGTTTAGTTAGAGCCCAACGCCTCGCTCGGGTTCAGGTAGAGCCAACGCTTCGCACACACACGCGTACGTGTACGAGAGAAGCGCACATCGCTCAGCCCCGACCTCCCATCGTAACGGGAACTTCCCGAAATTTTCCTCGCCCTCACTTGTACCATGGTTTTTTCCGTCATGGATGGCCCAAAGAATGTCATGCAGCTGCGTCTCCAACCCGACCAGGACGAAAAGCCCATTTTTTGTCATGATTTTTTGTCATAGAAGTAGGATCCCACCACATCTATGATGATACCGGGTTTTGTCACAATTATCGTCATAGAAGTGTCATATGTATGGCAGAAAAAAATTCGTTCGGCCCAAAATGTCACGGATGTGTCTTTTTTTGTAGTGCAGATAGTTGGAGGGCTCGGGGGCTGGAGTCATACTAACTTCCCCACGAGGTGACAAGTTTTGTTATTTCCTCCGTCTAATGTTCCCTTGTACTAACAATGCAGCTGAATACGAGGCCTTGCTCCACGGTTTTCGGATGGCAAAGGAGATGAACTTAAGCCGGGTTAAGTGCTTTGGTGACTCGGATCTGGTGGCTCAACAGGTGTC
The DNA here is from genome assembly GCF_003073215.2 of Triticum urartu. Taxonomy (NCBI): domain Eukaryota; kingdom Viridiplantae; phylum Streptophyta; class Magnoliopsida; order Poales; family Poaceae; genus Triticum; species Triticum urartu. Next base: position 421,165,223 of record NC_053023.1, on the reverse strand, counting down.
TGGCACTTGGGATTCAAAAGACCCACTCATGGCGGCATACCGATGAGAGGTAGACATGGTGGCTGGCCATTTCAAGGATTATCAGGTTGACCATATAGACCGGCGAAAGAATGAAGGGGCGGACGCTTTAAGCCGCCGTGGTTCTCAGCGTAAACCGGTCCCACCAAATCTCTTCCTTGACATCCTGCATAATCCATCGGTCAAGGTACCAACGAAGGAGGAGTTGGCTATTCCTGATCCGGAGGCTCAATTGGTGGAAGCTTTGCATGTCATACTGGATTGGACAATCCCATACCTGGCTTACATGAACCGGGGCGAGTTACCGGAGGATGAAACCTCAACCCGACAGATAATCCCGTGTTCCAAGTCGATGACCATAATGAACGGAGAGTTACATCGTTACATCATCTCAGGGGCAATTCAGCGGTGTGTCTCTCCTCAAGAGGGTTGTGAGATTTTGCTAGAAATCCATGAAGGGGATTGTGGTCACCATGCCGGTTCAAAGTATTTGGTAGCTAAAGCTTTTCGCCATGGTTTTTATTGGTTAACAGCTCACGTTGATGTAGAGGATTTAGTCAAAAGATGTGACGGTTGTCAGAAATTCGCACGCCGTGCTCATATTCCGGCTTAGGAGTTGAGGATGATTCCAATACACTTGGCCGTTTGCGACTTGGGGGCTTGATATGGTTGGACCCTTCAAGTGATCCAAGGACAAAAATACCGACTTATTAGTGGCAGTTGACAAATTCACCAAATGGGTGGAAGCAGAGCCAGTCAGTAAGTGTGATGTGGCCACGGCGGTTTGGTTCTTCAAAAAGGTGATATTCCGTTTTGGCTTTCCACACAGTATTATAACTGATAATGGTACTAATCTGTCAAAGGGAGAGATGGAGGAATTTTGCCAACGTGAGCACATCCGGCTTGATATGGCATCGGTGGCTCACCCCCAATCTAATGGTCAAGCGGAGAGGGAAAATCAAGAAATTTTGAGAGGTATTAAACCCCGGCTCATGGTTCCTTTGAAGCGGACACCGGGTTGCTGGGTGGAGGAATTACCTTCTATATTATGGAGCATCAACACCACACCTAACAGATCTACAGGTTACACACCTTTCTTCATGGTTTATGGAGCAGAGGCGGTTCTTCCTAGTGATATCCGTCACAACTCGCCCCGTGTGGCAGCTTATGTTGAAGCTGATAATGAGAAGGCACGTCAGGATTCACTGGACCTGTTAGATGAGGAGCGTGATCTCGCAGCAGCACGTTCGGTGATTTATCAACAAGATCTCCGATGTTATCACAGCCGCCGGGTTAAGACCAGAACTTTTCAAGAGGGCGATCTGGTGCTCCGCCTCATCCAGGATCAGAATGATATGCACAAATTATCCCCGCCTTGGGAAGGACCTTTTGTGGTCAGCAAGAATCTGTACAATGGGTCATACTACCTCATTGATGTTTGAGAGCACAAAGACTCACGTAAATCGGAGGAGGAGACCAAGCGGCCGTGGAATATAGCTCTTCTTCAGCCTTACTATACTTGAGCCACAGGCTCTTCGTATGTACATATTTATGACAATGTATATATTATATAATAAAACGGAGCCTCGAATAAAGCGGGGTCTCTGTTCTTTTTACATCGTGTGTCAGCTTACAAGAGTTTCTACCGACAAATCGGAGTTTTGTTAAACCGGCCTCTGCGGCCGCACGGATATAAAGAAAATCACTAGGGGGCTTGGTCGTATCTGAACCATAGCTACACCTCTTGATCGGTTTAACACCACAAAGGGATATCACTAGGGGGCTTGGTTGTTGTCACACCATAGCTACACCTCCTGATAGGCGTTAAGCCGAAAGGAAATTATGTGGAGCCAAAGAGACTCTGTTGCATTAAGCACAGTTCAAACATAGGTAACCACCGAGCACAGCTCACATATTACCTGGGGGCTCTTTTCTTCTCAAAGAACAATGATTTTTGAACCCTTGTAATAGGCTATCAAGCCAGGCTTGGAAGCCAGGTTTATTCACCTAAAACCCCGGGTTATCCTGCCTCTTTAAGTAAGTCACTCAGTCCAGGTAAACCTGGTATGACCCATCAAACGTTTGACAAGTCAATCCCATGGACCCTGAACTTGTCAAAGTTAAATCAGTGATTGGTTAAAGATTGAGGTCCATCTTAAAAAGGCTTTGTAAAATGGTTTAACTCACTGGCCTAGCAGCCCATGAAAAGCCTCGATTTAGGGCCTGGCAGCCCATGAAAAGCCTTGCATATTTCTTTTTTTTGCTATTTTTATGATAAGGGATTTATAAACATTTGTTTTCTTGACAAACCGGTGTTCATTACAACCCGGCTTGACTTTCAATGCTGAGTTGTCAGTACATGATCAGATTCTAAACCGGTAGCAAACTACTCCGGTGTGGTTTTGACTAGATGTCACCATTCTTATACAAACAACTCAATGGCTTTTTAGCCCAATATGATTTCTACATACAACGGTAAGAGAGCCAGGAGTTATCAATGCTTCGGATTGGTGTTTTCACCTTTACCATGCAAGAAGTTGGTCAGCCAAAGAGGTATGTTGCAGATGTTATTTTTAATACAAACCTATTTTATCCATCCAAGTATTGTATATTTTTCGGCACCATGACCCGTCCAGTGGTAAACCACTAGGACACTTTCAAGTTCTTGTATCCAGGAAGACAAATCATCATGGGCTATGCATAAATAGATCCCAAAAAAGTGAAACAAGTTTTCAGCATGTCAAAGCAACATCAACATGCTCGAAGGCATGACAAATAATGGGGTTTTGCTATCCTATTACAAGAAGCTTCAAAATGGCTCCAATTGAATAATTGTTTCAAAAGAGTGGCACACAGTAGCTGGTAAACCGGCTGCCGGTTTAAGATGCTTCGTCTAGACGGCTTGACGGTTGAGGATCATTTGGTGCAATCACTTCTTCTTCATCCCTCGCCAGATGCTAGAAATCAACCGTTGACCAATCGATTCTGGTTAAAGCATGAAACACGGCTTCTTCATGGATAAGGCTGGAGGGGTTAATGTCAGGAGCGTAAGTATGCTTACGGATTGGAGGCACAAGTTCTTCGACTTCATGGATTTCGGCAGGCTTTCTCTTCCCTTCAGTGTCGTAAGCCGGCTGGAAATGAGATAAGTCTGTGTCTTCTACCAGTTTGCTGGCTATTGGCCGCATCTCCTTTGTCATCCTTTGGAGATCATCATTGTTGAAGCTTGAACCATCCTCCTTCACACCTGGATATCCTTTAATGATGTCATCCACTTCAAGATCCGGAATCCATGCTTTGGCCCGGATTAGTGCGGTCAACGCTCCTGCTCTTGCGGCTACCTTCTTCAGTTCAGTAATCCGGGCTGGTAGCATGGCCAGCTTCTCAAGGGTTTCTTTTATTAGTGTTGGTGCCGGTTTATTATTGTAGGCTACAGTGCATATAGCATGCTGGGATCCAGAGTAAAGCTTTTCTATTAAGGTGTAAGCCGCTTTAAGCTTCATCCGCATATCAGCGCCCAGATGAGTAATGCGAGTGCCTGTCATGGTTTAATATCAGCCAAACTGGTAAACAATAAGATCTCGTGAATTGGACAAACATCATAGGGAGATACTTACCAAATACAACGGACGCCATGGCGTTGATTTGCTGCTTCAAGCCAGTTAGTTCATCTACAACTGGCTTCAGGGCATCTTCGGCATCCTCAGCTCTTTTGGTTAAACTGGCCTTTTCGGTTTCCCAGTCAGCACGCTCCTTGTTAAAAGTCTCCTTTAGCTTTTCCATAGCTGTCAGGGCATTGGTCAATTCCTCCTTGGCTTTCACAGCCTCTTCTTGTTGGGACTTCACGTTCTCTTGCAAGTCAGCGGTTCAGGCATCTCTATTGCTTAGCTCGGCCTTTAACAGCAAAGATATGTCAACAACAGGATATGTATTTTCTAAGTACTAATCTTATAACAAGTTATGCACTTCGTACTTGGGGGAAAATGTATATCTACTCTATTATCAATACATCTTTTATAAGTCTCCAAAACAATGCAAGCATTATCCTTGACACTTGGGGGCTAATGTACATCTGTTCAAAACGGACGCATGGATTCGAGACCCGGATTACCTCGCAAAGCTAAACCGGCCTTTGGGGGCTACACTGAGGAGAAGATTAAAGTATTACAAAGTCCCGGTTTAAGATTAACATCATAAAACGGCCCTTGGGGGCTACTTGGGATAGTGTTTCAAGTTTGGAATCAAGAAATAAAGGGAGATGAAAATACCTCATAGCATTCCTTCATCAAGTTCACCAAACCGGCCTCATAATCTCGGTTTGAGTGCAGACGGTTTAAAAAACTGGAATGGAGTTCTTCAGCACTGAGATGAGCATAACTTGACAAATCAGTGCTCCATTTACCCTTCTCCATGACAACACGTTCTTCTTTCGCGCTATGTTTGGCCAAGATTACAGGATGGCCAGGAGAGTTGTGGCCCATGCCAATAATGATAACGTCATCTCCTGGGCCTCCAGTAGTTTTTGTGGGTGATGGTGGAGTGCTAGTAACTCTCACCAGACTAGCCTGGATTGGAGCTGCCGGTTCAGTATCAGGAACAGCAGTATCAACTTTAGTTTGTTCATTAATATTCCGGTCTTGAGGGGGTGGGTCATCAAAGGTAGCATCAGGATGGGGGCCCTCCGGTTCACGAGTTTGGTCTGGTTCATCTGTTTGCTCCTGTTCAACAACCACCTGGTCTTCAGACGGATTGTTCACCTGAGTTTTTTGCTAGGTCTGGCTTTGGCTCTGCAAACAAAAATAAAAGAGGTGAAAATTTAGCATATTACTCAGAGTATGTAAAACATTCGAAGAAAGGGTTGAGTACTTACCCAGCTACAGTTTTGAGAGGAGGGAGTTCTGTTGCTGTTGACTCGCCAGAGGATGAGGGAGATGTCACCTGATAATTTGAATCGGACGGATTAAGAGGTTGTCTGAAATAACCTGCCTTGGGATAAGAATTGTAATAAGTGGGGGAGACCTCAGATCGGCGCTTCTGAACCGGGGTATCAGGTAAACCGGCCGAAGTGACCTGTTGGCCGCAGTGCCGGGTTGTCCGGCGAGCTTCATGCTACTACGTCTTCAATATAAATGTTGGATCCAAGTAAGCAAGAGGATGAGAAAAGCTTACTTTCCAGACCGCTTGACAGGTTTTTTTTGTTGGCATAGAGTCTGAACCGGAGGAAAGGGTAATTACCTCTACATCATCAGCCTGGTATGCATGAAAAGGGAGCCAAGGGAGTCAAGTTCTACCTCAACTTACGGTTCCTCTGCATCTTCATCAAGTTCCATGTTGATACGTTTGGCTGTTTTCCGCTTTGAGGTTCGCTTGACGGCTTTGGTTTTGGGACGGGATGGCTTTGCCGCTTTATCTGCGGATTTCTGCTTCCAGAAGGGATCATCACCCTGTTTATACACAAACAGAAGAAAGTTTACAAGTTGAACAATATAAAGATATCAAAGATAAAAAAGGAAGCATAGTGCTTACAACAGGCGGTTTATTTTGAGTGTAGAAGGGGTTCAAGCCGGTTTGGCAACAGACTGATTCTGATTCATTCAAAATTTTCTTAACGTCTTCAGTGACCTCTTCATCGATCAACTGAATGTTGATGTGGCGTTGGGGGTCTTCTAATTCACCGGTATACTCACACATTAAACCGGGGCGGCTGCTTAGTGGCAAGATGCTCCAAGATATCCAGCAGCGCACAAAATCAACGCCTGATAAACCGTTGGCCATAAAGGCCTGGAGCTTGGCGAGTTGAGGAGCATATTTGGCCTTCTCCGCAGAACTTAAACTTGCGGCAATGGATGAGTGTTGGAAAGCCGGTGATCACAATAGCCTGGAAGAGGGTTCTCATCTTCAGGAGAGGTATCTATGCAGTAGAACCAAGTCTAGTTCCATTCCTTGGGGTGACTGTGCAGTTTGGCATGAGGGAATTCAACTTCTTTCCGCTTTTGAACAGAGACACCACCAAGTTCAGTGTTGGGACCATTTACAAATTCTGTATGCCGGTTCAGATGAAAAAAGTCCCGGAACAGCTCAGCAGTTGGTTCTTCTTGTAAGTACACTTCACAGAAGACTTGGAAGTTGCATAGATTGGACACTGAGTTGGGTCCGATATCTTGAGGATGGAGTTGGAAACTAGCAAGAACATCTCGGAAAAACTTCGACCCGGGCGGTTTGAAACCACGACCTATGTGGTCGACAAAGACCACTACCTCACCCTGCCTCGGGCTAGGAGGATTCTCTGTTCGAGGAACTCGCCATCGAATTTTAGTTTTCTTGGGCAAGGTGTCGATATTGACCATTCCGTTCAACTGTTCTTCGGTGACCCGGGAAGAAGCCCAGTTGCAAGCGTAAAACTGTTTGGCCATTGTGAAATGAAAAGCTGAAAAAGAAATGCCGGTTTACAAATCATTCATGGTGGGACGCAAGATGCAATGGAATAAAGATATACAGATATGTGAAATTGTGTAAACTGGAGACTGATACAATAATGAACGACAAGGTCATATCAAGGGTATACATGTGTTGTTAAACCGGACTGTTACGATGAATGTAAAGGGGGTTTGCCAGTTTACCAGGGGACTAATGGTATGATATAGATTGTTTTTACAAGGGTAAACCGCCTACATGGTAAAGAGGATACAGACCCAGGGTAAAATGACTAAGTAAGGAGAAAAATATTCCGCAAGAGGACATGGAAATTTTGGATCTACTGAAGACAGGAAAGCAAAAATATTTTGACCTAACAAGGGTTGGACCCACAGCAGTTTGTAATGCTTCAGATAGGTTTTTGCGTACAAAAGGTTTGTTCTGGTAGCGGAAAGTAAGCTATTTACGCGCAATATATCAAGCGTGAAGTTTTTAAATCCATAGATGAGGAGGAACAGAGCCGTACTGGAGCCCCGATGAACTTTGATAAACTGCGAAGAATGAATGAACCTTCAAACAGATCTAGAAAGGGGGAAAGTGAAAGAACTCACAAAGGATGAAGCAACAAAGGAGCACTGCAGTTTTCTGGTACAACTAGGTTGATGCAGCGACCGGCGGAGGAACGGTGGCGAAGCTCGGTAGCGGCGGCAGCGCTCAGGGACAGAGATGTCGCAAGGAGGAAGAAGAGGGAAGCAGAGACGAAGGGGCTAAAGAGAAGGGCCCGTGGTCTTATTTATAAGGTGAGCCGATAAGTGAAAGGTGTGTAAACCGAGGAGCTAGAAATGGATAGTTATTAAGGATGACACCTCGAGGGTTGAAATGATCATTAATGAAGGGCATCTTCGGCTTCAACGGGTAGATGACTTCATAACGATTAGCTACGGATTTAAAGGATGACGTCACAGCGATTTACCAGATTTATACAAAGGTGCCAGAGCAAGAATTTTTCTAAGTATTGGAGATCGACATGAACATGTTCAAATCAATCTGGGGCCTAATGTTGGGGATATAGTTACTGGAGGTAAACCAGCTAGGCATGGCCGGATTAGCTCCATGAAGATTGAAGCCCATGAAGATGAGAAAATACTGGCGCTTTAAGAAGGCCCAAGGCCCAAAGACAGATTAAAGCCTGTAGATGTGAACCAACTTTCTCATGTAAACTTGTATTGTAAGTTAGAGGAATAGAGACCGAGCCAGACACCTCTATGATCCAGCCTCGGGACTCTGTAAACCGGCGGACGTCAACATGTGTATATAAAGGGACGACCCGGCCACGGTTTGAGGACCGAAAACAACAACTCGAGGGACAGTCAAAGCGGATTCGCTCCCTGGTCATCGAAACCCTAGCAATACCAATCACAACTAGACATAGGCTTTTACCTTCATCGAAGGGGCCGAACTAGTATAAACTCCCCTTGTCCAGTTTAACCCCTTTAAGCTAACCCGTTGCGATGGCTCCATGACTAAGTCCTTTCAAGAGGACATCTGCCATGACAAACCCATGATAGGAAAACCAACGCAGTGCTCAAGAGGTAGCAAGAAGGATTTCTGGCACCGTTGCCGGGGAGATCTACGCCAATTCAAGACATACCAAGTATCGATCACAACTCTTATCCATCGCATTACATTATTTGCGATTTGCCTCTCGTTTTCCTCTCCCCCACTTCACCCTTGCCGTTTTATTTGCCCTCTTTTTCCACCCCCCTTCTCTTTTTCAATTTGCCTCTTTTGCCTGTTTCTTGTTTGATTGTGTGTGTGATTGCTTGCTTGTCACGATGGCTCAAGATAATACTAAATTGTGTGACTTTGCCAATACCAACAAGGCAACAATAATGATTTTATTAGCACTCCGATTGCTCCTCTTACCGATGCTGAATCTTGCGAAATTATTACTGCTTCGCTGAATCTTGTCATGAAAGATCCATTTTCTGGCCTTCCTAGTGAAGATGCCGCTTCCCATCTAAACAACTTTATTGATTTGCGTGATATGAAAAAGAAGAAAGATGTGGATTATGATATTGTTAAACTTAAGCTATTTCTGTTTTCACTTAGAGATCATGCTAAAGCTTGGTTTCTGTCTTTGCCTAAAAATAGTATTGATTCATGGAATAAGTGCAAAGATGCTTTTATCTCTAAGTATTTTCCTCCCGCTAAGATCATCTCGCTCAGAAACAATATTATGAATTTTAAGCAACTTGATCATGAACATGTTGCATAAGCTTGGGAGAGGATGAAATTAATGATACGTAATTGCCCTACACATGGATTGAATTTATGGATGATTATACAAAAATTGTATACCGGATTGAATTTTGCTTCTAGAAATCTTTTAGATTCTGCCGCAGGAGGTACTTTTATGGAAATCACTATAGGAGAAGCTACGAAACTCCTAGATAATATTATGGTTAATTATTCTCAATGGCACTCTGAAAGATCCACTAGTAGAAAGGTGAATGGAATTGAACAGATTAATGTTTTGAGTGTAAAGATGGACGAACTTATGAAATTGTTTGCTAATAAGAGTGCTCCTACTGATCCTAATGATATGCCTTTGTCTACTTTGATTGAGAATAATAATGATTCTATGGATGTGAATTTTGCTGGTAGGAACAATTTTGGTAACAACGCGTATAGAGGTAATTTTAATTCAAGGTCGTTTCCTAGTAATTCCTCTAATAATTATGGTAATTCCTACAACAATTCTTATGGAAATTATAATAAGATGCCCTCTGATTTTGAATCTAGTATTAAAGAATTTATTAGTTAGCAAAAGAGTTTCAATGCTTTGATTGAAGAAAAATTGCTTAAGATTGATGAGTTGGCTAGGAACGTGGATAGAATTTATCTTGATGTTGATTCTTTGAAACTTAGATCTATTCCACCTAAGCATGATATCAATGAGTCTCTGGAATCTATGAGAATTTTCATTGATGAGTGCAAAGAAAGAACCACTAGGATGCGTGCTAAAAGAGATTGCTTTGTGAAAGTGTGTTCTTCTAGTTTTCATGATAATAAGGATGAAGATCTAAAAGTTATTGATGTGTCCCGTATTAAATCTTTGTTTTGCAATATGAATCTTGATAATGATGGGACTGGAGATGAGTCAAGTTTAGTTAGAAGGCCTCCCAAAAATTCGGAGTTTTTAGATCTTGATGCAAAAATTCTTAAAAGTGGGATTGAAGAGGTCAAAACTTTAAATAGCAATGAACCCACTATCTTGGATTTCAAGGAATTTAATTATGATAATTTCTCTTTGATAGATTGTATTTCCTTGTTGTAATCCATGCTAAATTCCCCTCATGCTTATAGTCAAAATAAAGCTTTTACTGAACATATCGTTGATGCTTTGATGCAATCTAATGAAGAAAAGCTTGAGTTGGAAGTTCCTATCCCTACAAAACTTTATGATGAGTGGGTACCTACAATTAAAATTAAAATTAAAGTTCATGAATGCTATGCTTTGTGTGATTTGGGTTCTAGTGTTTCCATGATTCCAAAAACTTTCTGTGATTTGCTAGGATTCCGTGAATTTGATGGTTGTTCTGTAAACTTGCACCTTGCGGATTCCACTATTATGAAACCTATGGGAAATATTAATGATGTTCTTATTGGTGCAAATAGGAATTATGTGCCCATAGATTTCATTATTGTTGATATATATTGCAATCCTATGTGTCCTATTATTCTTGGTAGACCTTTCCTTAGAACGATTGATGCAATTATTGATATGAAGGAAGGGAATATTAAATTCCAATTTCCATTAAGGAAAGGCATGGAACACTTCCCTAGAAAGAAAGTTAAATTACCATATGAATCTATTATGAGAGCCACTTATGGATTGCCTACCAAAGATGGCAACACCTAGATCTATCTACGCTTTTATGCCTAGCTAAGGGCGTTAAACGATAGCGCTTGTTGGGAGGCAACCCAATTTTATTTTTATTCCTTGCTTTTTGCTCCTGTTTAGTAATGAAAAATTTAGCGCTCACGAGAATTTGTGCCAAGTAGAACCGTTGGGAAGTCTTGGGGAAATTCTTTTTGATCTTTGTGTAAAAAAAAAGAAACTTTAGCGCTCACGAGAATTGCTACCATTTTTTATTTGTTGAGTGCTATTTAGTTAATTATTTTTTCTGATGATTAGTAGATAAATTCCTTACGTCCAGCAATTTAATTTAGAATTTTTGGGGTTCCAGAAGTATGCTTTAGTTATATATTACTACGGACTATTCTGTTTTTGACAGATTCTGTTTTTCGTGTGTTGTTTGCTTATTTTAATGAATCTATGGCTAGTAAAAGAGTTTATAAATCATAGAGAATTCGGAATACAGTAGGTTTAACACCAATATAAATAAATAATGAGTTCATTATATTAACTTGAAGTGGTGTTTTGTTTTCTTTCGCTAACGGAGGTCACGAGATTATCTTGTTAAGTTTTCTGTTGTGAAGTTTTCAAGTTTTGGGTAAAGATTTGATGGATTATGGAACAAGGAGTGGCAAGAGCCTAAGATTGGGGATGCCCATGGCACCCCAAGATAAAATACAAGGACGCCAATAACCCTAAGCTTGGGGATGCCCCGGAAGGCATCCCCTCTTTTGTCTTCGTTCATTGGTAACTTTACTTGGAGCTATATTTTTATTCGCCACATGATATGTGTTTTGCTTGGAGCGTCTTTTATGATTTGAGTCTTTGCTTTTTAGTTTAACACAATAATCCTTGCTGTACACACCTTTTGAGAGATACACAGATGAATTAGAATTTATTACAATACTCTATGTGCTTCACTTATATCTTTTGAGTTATATAGTTTTTGCTCTAGTGCTTCACTTATATCTTTAAGAGCACGGCGGTGGTTATATTTTATAGAAATAATTGATCTCTCATGCTTCACTTATATTATTTTGAGAGTACTTTAGAACAATATGGCAATTTTCTTTTAGGCATAATAAAAACTTTCATATAAGTACATTGAATACTAAGAGAAGTTTGATACTTGATGATTGTTTTGAGATATGGAGATGGTGATATTAGAGTCATGCTAGTTGTGTAGTTGTGAATTTGAGAAATACTTGTGTTTAAGTTTGTTATTCCCGTAGCATGCACGTATGGTGAACCGTTATGTGATGAAGTCGGAGCATGATTTATTTATTGATTGCCTTCCTTATGAGTGGCGGTCAGGGACGAGCGATGGTCTTTTCCTACCAATCTATCCCCCTAGGAGCATGCGTGTAATACTTTGTTTCGATAACTAATAGATTTTTGCAATAAGTATGTGAGTTCTTTATGACTAATGTTGAGTCCATGGATTATACGCACCCTCACCCTTCCACAATTGCTAGCCTCTCTAGTACATCGCAACTTTCGCCGGTACCATAAACCCACCATATACCTTCCTTAAAACAGCCACCATAGCTACCTATTATGGCATTTCCATAGCCATTCTGAGATATATTGCCATGCAACTTTCCACCGTTTCGTTTGCTATGACACCCTTCATCATTGTCATATTGCTTTGCATGATCATGTAGTTGACATCGTATTTGTGGCAAAGCCACCGTTCATAATTTTTTCAGACATGTCACTCTCGATTCATTGCATATCCCGGTACACCGCTGGAGGCATTCACATAGAGTCATGTTTTGTTCTAAGTATTGAGTTGTAAGTAAAAATAAGTGTGATGATCATCATTATTAGAGCATTCTCCCAGTGAGGAAAGGATGATGGAGACTATGATTCCCCCACAAGTCGGGATGAGAATCCGGACGAAAAATTAAAAAGAAAAAGAAAAAAAGAGGCCAAAAAAGAGAAGAAGGCCCAACTAAAAAAAATGAAATGAGAGAAAAAGAGAGAAGGGACAATGTTACTATCCTTTTTCCACACTTGTGCTTCAAAGTAGCACCATAATCATCATGATAGAGAGTCTCTGATGTTGTCACTTTCATAAACTAGTGGGAATTTTACATTGTAGAACTTGGCTTGTATGCTCCAATGATGGGCTTCCTCAAATTGCCCTAGGTCTTCGTGAACAAGCAAGTTGGATGCACAACCATTTAGTTTCTTTTGTTGAGATTTCATACACTTATACCTCTAGTGCATCCGTTGCATGGCAATCCCTACTCACTCACATTGATATCTATTAATGGGCATCTCCATAGCCCATTGATATGCCTAGTTGATGTGAGACTATCTTCTCCCTTTTTTGTCTTCTCCACAACCACCATTCTATTCCACCATAGTGCTATATCCATGGCTCACGCTCATATATTGCGTGAAGATTGAAAAAGTTTGAGAACATCAAAAGTATGACAATTTCTTGGCTTGTCATCGGGGTTGTGCATGATTTAATACTTTGTGTGATGAATATAGAACATAGCCAGACTATATGATTTTGTAGGGATAACTTTCTTTGGCCATGTTATTTTGAGAACACATGATTGCTTAGTTAGTATACTTGAAGTATTATTATTTCTATGTCAATATTAAACTTTTATATTGAATCTTTCGGATCTGAACATTCATGCCAGAATAAAGAAAAATTACATTGAGAAATATGTTAGGAAGCATTCCACATCAAAAATTCTGTTTTTATCATTTACCTACTCGAGGACGAGCAGGAATTAAGCTTGGGGATGCTTGATACGTCTCCAACGTATCTATAATTTTTGATTGTTCCATGCTATTATATTATCTATTTTGGATGTTAATGGACTTATTTTTACACTTTTATATTATTTTTGGGACTAACCTATTAACCGGAGGCCCAGCCCAAATTGCTGTTTTTTGGCCTATTTTAGAGTTTCGCCGAAAAGGAATATCAAATGGAGTCCAAATGGAATGAAACCTTTGGGAGCATTATTTTTGGAACAAACGTGATCCAGGAGACTTGGAGTGGACGACAAGAATCCATCGAGGAGGCCACGAGGCAGGGGGTGCGCCCACCCCCCCTAGGCGCGTCCTCCACCCTCGTGGGCCCCTCATTGCTCCATCGACCTACTTCTTCCTCTTATATATATATCCATGTATCCCGCAAACATCCAGGAGAACCGCGAAAATCTAATTCCACCAACGCAACCTTCTGTACCCAAGAGATCCCATCTTGGGGCCTTTTCTAGAGCTCCGCCGGAGGGGGCATTGATCACGGAGGGCCTTTACATCAACTCCATATCCCCTCTGATGATGTGTGGGTAGTTTACTTCAGACCTTCAGGTCCATAGCTAGTAGCTAGATGGCTTCTTCTCTCTCTTTGGATCTCAATACAAAGTTTCATCGATTCTCCTGGAGATCTATTCGATGTAATATTCTTTTGCGGTGTGTTTATCGAGATCCAATGAATTGTGGGTTTATGATCAAGTTTATCTATGAACAATATTTGAATCTTCTCAGAATTATTTTATGTATGATTGGTTTATCTTTGCAAGTCTCTTCTAATTATCAGTTTGATTTGGCCTACTAGATTGATCTTTCTTGCAATGGGAGAAGTGCTTAGCTTTGGGTTCAATATTGAGGTGCTCGATCCCAGTGACAGAAAGGGAAATGACACATATTGTATTGTTGCCATCAAGGATAAAAAGATGGGGTTTATATCATATTGCATGAGTTTATCCCTCTACATCATGTCATCTTGCTTAAGGCGTTACTCTGTTCTCATGAACTTAATACTCTAGATGCATGATGGATAGCGGTCGATGTGTGGAGTAATAGTAGTAGATGCAGAATCATTTCGGTCTACTTGTCTCGGACATGATGCCTATATAAATGATCATGCCTAGATATTCTCATAATTATTCAATTTTCTATCAATTGCTCGATAGTAATTTGTTCACCCACCGTAATACTTATGCCATCTTGAGAGAAGCCACTAGTGAAACACATGGCCCCTGGGTCTATTTTCCATCATACAAGTTTCCAATCTACTTTATTTTGCTATCTTTTACTTTCAATCTATATCATTAAAATACCAAAAATATTTATCTTATTATTATCATCTCTATCAGATCTCACTCTTGCAAGTGGCCGTGAAGGGATTGACAACCCCTTTATCGCGTTGGTTGCGAGATTCTTATTTGTTTGTGTAGGTACGAGGTGACTCGCGCATGGTCTCCTACTGGATTGATACTTTGGTTCTCAAAAACTGAGGGAAATACTTACGCCGCTTTACTGCACCACCCTTTCCTCTTCAAGGGAAAACCAACGCAGTGCTCAAGAGGCAGCATCTGCGTCCGCCTGTGTCGCCCTGGTCACCGCCGCCTTCTACCGCTCTGCCTCCTCCCGCTCCTTGCACGCCTCCCACACATTTCTCTCCATCGCCTCTTGGAGGTCGGCAAGCAGGTCCATGCAGTGGGTGTTGGTGGAGCCCTCCTCCGCCCCAATCACGGAACCAGAGGCGACCTGCTCAAGAGTGACCGGGGCCCTGATCAAGCAAGACAAGAGGAAACTCAAAAAGTTTGCAAGAAAGAAGAAAAGAAAACACAAGAGAAATCAAACACTTACGTGGACACCATCAGAGGCTGCTTCGGGGCCCTCTGGAACTGGGCCGCCGTCGCGGCGACCTCCTATCGTCTGGTCGTAGCGGCCGTGTTCTTCAGCTTCTTCGACGGGTTGCCGAACAGCAACGAGCTGGCTCGGTGCTTCGACGCGCCGCCTGGTGCAGTCCGCGCGGCTGAGTAACCTGCACCCGCCTTGTCAACACCATGCGGGCGGCATGGCTCGACCTCCTTGTCATCGTCATCCGGCCAATCCTCGACGCTGCCTCCTATGAAGCCGCCTGCTCCGCCACCGCCACCTATGGCATCATCTTCTTCCAGGGCGGCCGCCCCCAAGTCGGGGTTGACCACGTCACTGTAGGATCGAAAGTATGTCTAGAGGGGGGTGATTAGACTACTTGACCAAATAAAAATCTAGCCTTTTCCCAAATTTAAGTCTTGGCAGATTTTAACAACTTAGCACAAGTCCCTACACATGCAAGTCTAAGAGTATAGCAGCGGAATGTAAAACATTGCACATGAAGGTAATGTGAGGAGTTTGGAGGGAGTAAATGCAATGTAGACATGGAGATTTTTGGTGTGGTTCCGATAGGTGGTGCTATTGTACATCCACGTTGATGGAGACTTCAACTCACGAAGGGTAACGGTTGCGCGAGTCCACGGAGGGCTCCACCCATGAAGGGTCCACAAAGAAGCAACCTTGTCTATCCCACCATGGCCATCGCCCACGAAGAACTTGCCTCACTAGGGTAGATCTTCACGAAGTAGGCGATCTCCTTGCCCGTACAAACTCCTTGGTTCAACTCCACAATCTTGACAGAGGCACCCAAGTGACACCTAACCAATCTAGGAGACACCACTCTGCAAAAGGTAATAAATGGTGTGTTGATGATGAACTCCTTGCTCTTGTGATTCAAATGATAGTCTCCCCAACACTCAACTCTCTCTCACTGATTTGGATTTGGTGGAAAGATGATTTGAGTGGAAAGCAACTTGGGGATGACTAGAGATCAAGATTCATATGGTTGTAATGGAATATGTTGGTCTCAACACATGAATAGGTGGTTCTCTCTCAGAAAATGAATGTTGGAAGTGTAGGCATGTTCTGATGGCTCTCTCCATGAGTGAAGAGTGGGTGGAGGGGTATTTATAGCCTCCACACAAAATCTAACCGTTACACACAATTCACCAAACGCGGTAGGACCGAATCAGAAAACTCGGTTGGACCGATTCACTTCAAAATATGAATGTTAGGCTTTTCGGTGGGACCGACATGTCAACTTGGTGGGACCGATTTGATTAGGATTAGGGCATAACGTAATCTTGGTGATTCCGACTACACAAACTCGGTGGGACCGATTTTGGTAATAAACTAACCTGAGAGTTGGTCAGGCAAACTCGGTTGGACCTAATCGCTCATTTCGGCGAGACCAAAACATTACAAAAGGGAAACAGAGAGTTTGCGTTGCGAACTCTGTGGGACCGATCGCTCATCTCGGTTGGACCGAAACGTTACGAAGGGAAACAGAGAGTTTGCAATCCCATCTCGGTGAGACCGAGATCCCTATCGGTATGACCGATATGACTAGGGTTTCTGGCAGTGGCTATGTCAAGTGAACTCGGTGGCGCCGGATAGAACATTTTGGTGGGGCCGAGTTTGACCTTTTGTTTTGGGACATATGTGGATATGAGAAAGTGGTTGAGGGTTTTTGGAGCATATCACTAAGCATTTTGAGCAAGTAAGCCATTAAGCAACACCTCATCCCCTTTTAATAGTATTGGCTTTTCCTATGGACTCAATGTAATCATGGATCACTAAAATGAAAAAGGTAGAGTCTTGAGCTTGAGCCAATATGTGTCCTTAGCATTTTGAGGGGTCCACATTCTTAATCCATGCCATGCCAATCATTGAACTTTCTGAAATGATCATCTTGAAATAGTATTAGTTCAATGAGCTATATGTTGTTAATAATTACCAAAACCACCCAGGGATAGTTGCACTTTCAATCTCATCCTTTTTGGTAATTGATGACAACATATAGATCAAAGCTTCGACAAATGATAATAAGATTGAAATACATCATAGCTTTGAGAAGTGTGTGATAAGCAAGAGCTCCCCTAAATTTGTGCACTATTTAAGATTTGCTTTTGAATGCAAATACACAATCGATTAGGATCATGGGTCACTCTTCCATGTCACATACATCTTGGTGGAGCGCTCAAAATGATATGAATTAAAACATGCATTCATCACCAAGCAAAGTGAATGATCATATAAGGATATAAAAGATAATGTCATTCCAAGCAAGCATTAAGGTAGCATATGATCAAACACATGATCATACAAGTATCTCACACAAGGACATAGAGTATCAACCAAGTACACAATAAAGTTCAACCAAAAACAAGAGAGACAAAGAAGCAAAACACTCTCTCTCGAAGCTATGATCTATACATTTCTCCCCCTTTGGCAACAAGTTACCAAAAAGACAAAAATGCATAGTGCTATGCGTCTCTCAGGCTTGGTCTTTGGGAGGTGGTGTAGAGAGAACTCCAAGGACGAAGGCATCAGTGGATGATGTTGGAGCTGGTGGAGCAGGTGCTGGAGGTGGTACTGAAGCTGTTGCTGGTGCAGATGAAGTAGCTCTTGTATCTGATGCTGGCACTGAAGCTGACCTCTGACTCCTTGGCACATGCTGAAAAGCATCCGTAGTTGTCCTTCCTCTCCTCTCCTTAGCTTTCTGCTGGAGCTACTCAACTGCAGTCTGTATCTCAGTCACCTTGAGGTCAAGATCATAGAACTTGGTCTCTACGATCCTCTCCAAGCTCTCCTGATTCTGAGTTAGGGTGGCCAAGCCCTTATCAATCCTCAATGTAGCTTGAATTAGATAACCCAATTGATCTTGTTTGCTCTTCAGGAACACCTGAGATGCTTCCTCAGCAGTTGGGATCCTTACATCCTTTTCTGCCTTTGCCTTCGCTCTCTTCTCCTATGCTTGTGCTGATGAAGGTTCATTCTCATTCATTACAACTTCGTTATCTTCAAAATCTGGGTATAAGGCTAAATGCTTTTTATCCAATAAGTAAGTGATGAACCACAAGTATAGGGGATCTATCGTAGAGCTTTGGATAAGTAAGAGTGTCGAACCCAATGAGGAGCAGAAGGAATGATAAGCAGTTTTCAGCAAGGTATTCTCTACAAGCACTGAAATTATAGGTAATAGATAGTTTTGTGATAAGATAATTTGTAACGAGCAACAAGTAACAAAAGTAAATAAAGTGCAGCAAGGTGGCCCAATCCTTTTTGTAGCAAAGGACAAGCCTGGACAAACTCTTATATAGAAGAAAGCGCTCCCGAGGACACATGGGAATTATCGTCAAGCTAGTTTTCATCACGTTCATATGATTCGCGTTCGGTACTTTGATAATTTGATATGTGGGTGGACCAGTGCTTGGGTGCTGCCCTTACTTGGACAAACATCCCACTTATCATTAACCTCTATTGCAAGCATCCGCAAATACAACAAAAGTATTAAGGTAAACCTAACCATAGCATGAAACATATGGATCCAAATCAGCCCCTTACGAAGCAACGCATAAACTAGGGTTTAAGCTTCTGACACTCTAGCAACCCATCATCTAATTATTACTTCCCAATGCCTTCCTCTAGGCCCAAATAATGGTGAAGTGTCATGTAGTCGATGTTCACATAACACCACTAGAGGAGAGACAACATACATCTCATCAAAATATCGAACGAATACCAAATTCACATGACTACTAATAGCAAGACTTCTCCCATGTCCTCAGGAACAAACGTAACTACTCACAAAGCATATTCATGTTCATAATTAGAGGGGTATTAATATGCATATAGGATCTGAACATATGATCTTCCACCAAATAAACCTACTAGCATCAACTACAAGGAGTAATCAACACTACTAGCAACCCACAGGTACCAATCCAGACTTAGAGACAAGAGATGAACTAGGGTTTGAGAGGATATGGTGCTGGTGAAGATGTTGATGGAGATTGGCCCCCTCCTGATGAGAGGAGCATTGGTGATGACGATGTCGATGATTTCCCCCTCCCGGAGGGAAGTGTCCCCGGCAGAACAGCTCCGCCGGAGCCCTAGATTGGTTCCGCCAAGGTTCCGCCTCGTGGCAGCGGAGTCTCGTCCCGAAAGCTTTCTTATGATTTTTTCCTCAACGAAAGACTCCATATATTAGCAGATGGGCATCGGAGGGCCACTAGGGGGTCCACGAGGTAGGGGGCGCGCCTAGGGGGGTAGGACGCGTCCCCCACCCTCGTGGCTGGTGAGTGGCCCCCCTCTGGTACTTCTTGCGCTCAGTATTTTTATATATTCTGGAAATAACTTCCGTGAAGTTTCAGGACTTTTGGAGCTGTGCCGAATAGGTCTCTAATATTTGCTCCTTTTCCAGCCCAGAATCCCAGCTGCCGGCATTCTTCCTCTTTATGTAAACCTTGTAAAATAAGAGAGAATAGGCATAAGTATTGTGACATAATGTGTAGCAACAGCTCATAATGCAATAAATATCGATATAAAAGCATGATGCAATATGGTCGTATCAACTCCCCCAAGCTTAGACCTCGCCTGTCCTCAAGCGAAAGCCAAAATCGAAAAATATGTCCACATGTTTAGAGATAGAGGTGTCGATAAAAATAAAATACGGACATGAGGGCATCATGATCATTCTTAGAACAGTAGCTTATATAATTATTGTCATATGATCTCTTATGCTAGAGTAACAATTCAACCACAATTTCAAGTATGAATCATAAACTTCATTGAAAACTAACAAACTATAATCTCAGTCATTGAAGCAATGCAATTTATCATAACATAGGAAACAGTCAATATAACAGCTATTCAGCAAGTCCACATACTCAAATATCATATAGTATTTCACAATTGCTAACACTCACGCAATGCTTATGGGTATGGAGTTTTAATCGGACACAGAGAAAGATAGGGGCTTATAGTTTTGCCTCCCAATGTTTTACCTCAAGGGTAATGTCAACCATAATGGTTCATGAAAACTCACATCCAATTAGCTATATATATCAGGATCTTTCCAACATATTATGCTTGCGAAAGGATAAAATGTAAAATGAAAGGTGAAGATCATCATGACTCTTATATATGGTAGAAGATAAAAGTAAAAGATAGGCCCTTCGCAGAGGGAAGCAGAGGTTGTCATGTGCTTTTATAGTTGGATGCACAAAATCTTAATGCGAAAGAACGTCACTTTATATTTCCACTTGTGATATGGACCTTTATTATGCAGTCTGTCACTTTTATTTCTTCCATATCACAAGATTGTATAAAGCTTATTTTCTCCCACACTAATAAGTCATACATATTTAGAGAGCAATTTTTATTGCTTGCACCGATGACAACTTACTTGAAGGATCTTACTCAATCCATAGGTAGATATGGTGGAATCTCATGGCAAAACTGGGTTTAGGGATATTTGGAAGCACAAGTAGTATCTCTACTTGGTGCAAAGACTTTGGCTAGCATGAGGGGAAAGGAAAGCTCAATCATGTTGGATGATCCATGACAATACAATTTATATCAGATGTAAGAAAACATAACCCATTACGTTGTCTTCCTTGTCCAACGTCAACTCTTTAGTATGTCATATTTTAATGAGTGCTCACAATCATAAAAGATGTCCAAGATAGTGTATTTATATGTGAAACCTCTCTTTCTTTATTACTTCCTATTAATTGCAACGATGGCCAGAGCTATGTTTGTCAACTCTCAACAACTTTTAATCATCATACTCTTTCTATGTGAAGTCATTACTCTCCATAAGATCCATATAATCTCGTCTACTTCTTTTTATTCTTTTTCTTTTCTTTTCTTCACTCAATATCATGGCGAAATAATCAAACCCTTGACTCAACACTAATCTTGATTATATAGCTCACGGACTCGATTACATAAAGGGATCATAAAGCAAAACTCAAAACTAGATCATACTAAAGCTTTATTCCATTAGATAAAGATATTACTAAAAGGATCGAACTAATAAAAATGATAAAGATAGAGATGTGATGGTGATACGATACCGGGGCACCTCCCCCAAGCTTGGCAGTTGCCAAGGGGAGTGCCCATACCCATATGATTATGTCTCCTTTGTTGGTGAGGATGGTGGTGATGATGAAGTAGGCTTGTCGTCCATCTTCCAAGCCATAGGCTCACCATCATAGAAGGATGAACGAGTCTCCGGGATCCTCAAATCTGCAGCCAAACTCATCCTCTTGAATCTATATTCATACTCGAAGTTTTGATTTTGCAGGTCATAGATTTGGGCTTGGAGGTGCTCGATCTTCTCGTGAAGCTTGAAGATGGTCTCCCCAATGTTCTTGGCATCCAGCTTGTGGTTGTTGGTGAACTTCGCGATCATCATATGGTTGGCATTGAGTCTGCCTTCCACCATCCCCTGGCACTTGAAACTTGTTGCTCCATTGCCTCGAGCCTTGTCTCCACGCTTCCGGTCCTCCTTGGTCCCTCAACATCGCGGATGTGCAGCACCCCCTCATGCATCTCAATGGTTTGAGGGTGTTGTAGCACTTCCGCGAGGTAGGGGTTGATGACCTTTGTCGGTGTCAAAACCGGCGGATCTCGGGTAGGAGGTCCCGAACTGTGTGTCTAGGCCGGATGGTAACAGGAGGCAAGGGACACGAAGTTTTACCCAGGTTCAGGCCCTCTCGATGGAGGTAAAACCCTATGTCCTGCTTGATTAATATTAATGATATGGGTAGTACAAGAGTAGATCTACCACGAGATCAGAGAGGCTCAACCCTACAAGCTAGCCTATGGTATGATTGTTGTTGTGTATGTTGTCCTATGGACTAAAACCCTCCGGTTTATATAGACACCGGAGAGGGTTAGGGTTACCGAAAGTCGGTTACAATGGTAGGAGATCTACATATCCGTATCGCCAAGCTTGCCTTCCAAGCCAAGGAAAGTCCCTTCCGGACATGGGATGAAGTCTTCAATCTTGTATCTTCATAGTCCAGGAATCCGGCTGAAGGTATAGTCCGGCATCCGGACACCCCCTAATCCAGGACTCCCTCAGTAGCCCCTGAACCAGGCTTCAATGACGACGAGTCCGGCGTGCAGATTGTCTTCGGATTGCAAGGCGGGTTCCTCCTCCAAGTACTTCATAGAAGATTCTGAACACAAAGATAGTGTCCGGATCTGCAAAATAAGTTTCCACATATTGCCATAGAGAGAATAATATTTACACAAATCTAATCTGCTGACGCATTCTGTAGTGTGACACACCACTGCCAAGCCTTTATCCGAGTCGTTTCATTATCCCACCTCAGCGCGTCATGCGAGGCGGTTTCCTTGGAACGTCTTGTTAAAGCAGAGATCGTGTCCCCTTATTCCAGGATTCTCATCAATACGGGCGTGGGTAACCCAACCGCGCCATTGATTACGGCGCTTGGAGATAAGCGAGTTTTACCAGGCTGGTGGGGACATGTAGTTGCGTCCACCCATATAAGGGGATAAGGATCCACCTTTTCACCTACGCCTTCTTCCTCCCTTGCTTATCCATTCTCGCGCACTCGAGCTCCAGCGCCCAAGTCCGCACTCCCCACCTCAACCTTCTCCAGCCATGTCCGGAGCGGGAGGCAAGTGGATGGTCTCCTCCGTCACGGAGGGACACATCAAAAAACTGAGGAAGGCCGGATACTTGTCTAACGACATCGCATACCGGCTTCCTGAAAAGGGGCAGCTCCTCCCCACCCCAAGGCCCCACGAGAGGGTAGTGTTCCTTCCCCACTTCCTCCGCGGACTGGGCTTTTCGATCAACCCATTCGTCCGGGGACTCATGTTCTACTATGGCCTGGATTTCCATGATCTTGCCCCGAACTTCATCCTCAACATCTCGGCGTTTATCGTCGTGTGCGAGGCTTTCCTCTGCATCCGCCCCCATTTTGGCCTATGGCTTAAGACTTTCAACGTCAAGCCGAAGGTGGTGCACGGCAACCAGGCGGAGTGCGGAGGCGCCACGGTGGACAAGATGCCCAACGTCTTATGGCTCGAGGGATCCTTTGTTGAGACCTTGAAGGGGTGGTAATCGGGGTGGTTTTACATCACCGAGCCGCGCGACCCTGAGTGGGTTGCAGCCCCCGAGTTCCGGTCCGGACCCCCAACGCGGCTCACGTCCTGGAAAGAGACGAGCCTATCATGGGGCAGCAAAGGAGAGGTGACTGGACTGCAAACACGCCTCCAATCCCTGCTGGACAAGCAGCTCAAGCTTGTCAACGTAGTCCAGGTTATGCTCATCCGCCTGATCCTCCCGTGTCAACAACGGGCTTTCAATCTGTGGGAGTTCAATCCGGCGCAGCACCGAACTCTGAGCAGGCTCTTCGACAAGATGTATGAAGGTGCCTGGAAGGTGCTCTTCAAGGGCGCCGAGGCTCCCGCATCTGCTACCGAGGATCGCGGATTCAGCGCGCAGCATCACGCTAGCGCGGTAAGTTGTTTGTACGTTTTACAGGGTATTAGTTTTCCATAGTTCGAATCTATGCGGGATCTAAGCTCCCTTACCTCTAACAGGCTTGGCAGGCGAAGTCCGGACAGATCAACTGTCCGGCTCCTTTGCCCGAAGACCCAGCCGACGCCCACTTGGCGAAGCTGCTGGTTCCGGCACCCTATGTGGTGCTGGAGAAGAAGGCCATGAAGAAGGCCACGGGGACTCGAAAGAGTGCCCGGCGCCAAGAGGTGTCGGGATCATCATCCGACGGCTCCGAGGCGCTTTCCTCCCGTGAAGACGGGGAGGAAGAAGAAGAGACCTCTCCCCCTCCAGCGGGAGGAGAGAAGAAATGGAAGGCCGCCCTCTCTGGGGAGGCTGGAGGGTCCAAGAAGGGGAAAACCCTTCCTCCGAACTACTCCACCGACGCCGACAACGGCGGAGAGGAGTGGCCGCTCAGGGCCAAGCCCCTGGCAAAATTGTAAGTATCCGGATACCAGAGTAATTCATAGTATTCGTTTATTGCACAGCTTTCCCTTATGTCGAATATGTTTATGCAGCCCACCTAAAGACCAGCTCGACGCGTCGTCGAGTGGCTCACTAGACTCATCAAATGTGAACTCGCTTCCGATGGCTTCCTCCCCTCGCCCTACGTACGACACCGAAGTGTTGTCCCAACAGGTTCCAAGCCGGGAGGAGGTGGTCCTGGAGGCACCGCAAGGCGACCTCGCGGACTCCAGGAGTAAAGGGGATGAAACCCCCCAGGGCTCCAAGTCCGGCTCTAGGCCGGACACCGCTCCGGAGCCTTCAAAGATTCCAGAGTCCGGCGGGGGACCTCCTTCCAAGAGGAGCAAGCCCACCGTGCCGGTCACCCCGTCCAACCGAAGGCGCCGGACAATCTATTGGAGGCGCTCCAAGGTGCCTCCATCGACGAGGAGCACCGCACCATTATGAGTGCGCTGGTCCAGAAGGTTCAGTCCGCCAAGAGCGGACAGACTAAAGCTTGTACTAGCCTTTTAACAGGCTTTGAGGTAAGTAAAGAATGTGTAAATAATATTACCGCATAGATAGTAGCCCCTGGTGCTCTGTTTGGCGTTCGGGAGGAAAAGCCGAATAGAGGATCAAATAAAATTCGCAGGAGTCTAACAAAAAGTAGTCAATATGCGTATGCAGGCTTCTCTGCTTGCGTCCGCCGCACTGACTACGGAAGTGGACATGCTAAAGCAGAACCTCGAGCGGTCCGAGCAAGAGCTCGGGCGTGCCAAGAAGCAGCTCGAGGACAATGAAGGTAATAAATACCTTGTTTAAATATATATAAAAAGGTGCAATTGCAAAAAATGACAGGATTATCGTGGCTATTATAGGGGCCATGTCTGAGGTGGCGACCCTTAAGCAAGCGCTGGTCGAGGCCGAGAAGAGGGCGGCCACGGAGCGCACCGAGCGGGAGAAGTACGAGGCCCAGGTTGGCAAGGTGCAGCAAGAGCTCTAGGTTCTCATGAAAAAACATGAGAGTTTGGAGCTTGACTCAAAGACGCGAGCGTCCGAGCTCGCGGCGGCTATTGAAAATGCCAAGTCTGCCAATTTCGAATCCTAGAAGACCCTCTAGGACTTGGATGAGGTAAAGAATATAGCGGCGGGTAAGGCATTCTTTATGCAAAGCAAACACATAAACGTGAGTTACTTGTTACTTACCCGAATCCGGAGCTCTCCAGGAGCGTTTGTAGATCTTCCCCGGAGTGTGTCCGATGCCGCTGAAGGAAATATGCCCTAGAGGCAATAATAAAGTTATTATTTATTTCCTTATATCATGATAAATGTTTATTATTCATGCTAGAATTGTATTAACCGGAAACATAATACATGTGTGAATACATAGACAAACAGAGTGTCACTAGTATGGCTCTACTTGACTAGCTCGTTAATCAAAGATGGTTATGTTTCCTAACCATGAACAAAGAGTTGTTATTTGATTAACGGGATCACATCATTAGTTGAATGATCTGATTGACATGATCCATTCCATTAGATTAGCACCCGATCGTTTAGTATGTTGCTATTGCTTTCTTCATGACTTATACATGTTCCTATGACTATGAGATTATGTAACTCCCGTGTGCCGGAGGAACACTTTGTGTGCTACCAAACGTCACAACGTAACTGGGTGATTATAAAGGTGCTCTGCAGGTGTCTCCGAAGGTACTTGTTGGGTTGGCGTATTTCGAGATTAGGATTTGTCACTCCGAATGTCGGAGAGGTATCTCTGGGCCCTCTCGGTAATGCACATCACTTAAGCCTTGCAAGCAATGCAACTAATGAGTTAGTTGCGAGATGATGTATTACGGAACGAGTAAAGAGACTTTCCGGTAACGAGATTGAACTAGGTATTGGATACCGACGATCGAATCTCGGGCAAGTAACATACTGATGAGAAAGGGACACCGTATGTTGTTATGCGGTCTGACCGATAAAGATCTTCGTAGAATATGTAGGAGCCAATATGAGCATCCAGGTTCCGCTATTGGTTATTGACCGGAGACATGTCTCAGTCATGTCCACATTGTTCTCGAACCCGTAGGGTCCGCATGCTTAAGGTTTCGATGACAGTTATATTATGAGTTTATGAGTTTTGATGTATCGTAGGAGTTCGGAGTCCCGGATGAGATCGGGGACATGACGAGGAGTCTCGAAATGGTCGAGACGTAAAGATCTATATATTGGACGACTATATTCGGACATCGAAAAGGTTCCGAGTGGTTCGGGTATTTTTCGGAGTACCGGGGAGTTAGGGGAATACGGGAGAAGAAGTATATGGGCCTTATTGGGCTTTAGGGGAGAGGGAGAGGCAGGCCGCCCGCCCCCCCAAGGCCTAGTCCGAATTGGACTAGGGGGAGGGGCTGCGCCCCCTCCTTCCTTCTCTTCCCTCTTCCCCTTCCTTGTCTCCTACTCCTACTACGTGGAAGGATTCCTAGTTGGACTAGGAAAGGGGGAATCCTACTCCCGGTGGGAGTAGGACTCCCCTAGGGCGCACCATAGAGAGGGCCGGCCCTCCCCTCCTCCACTCCTTTATATACGGGGGCAGGGGGCACCCCATAGACACACAAGTTGATCTTCGTGAACGTTCCTTAGCCGTGTGCGGTGCCCCCCTCCACGATATTACACCTCGGTCATATTGTAACGGTGCTTAGGCGAAGCCCTGCAACGGTTGAACATCAAGATCTTGACCACGCCGTCGTACTAACGGAACTCCTCCCCGAAGCTTTGCTGGATCGGAACCCGGGGAGCGTCATCGAGCTGAACGTGTGCTAAGAACTCGGAGGTGCCGGAGTAACGGTGCTTGGATCGGTTGGACCGGGAAGACGTACGACTACTTCCTCTACGTTGCGTCAACGCTTCCGCTTCGGTCTACGAGGGTACGTAGACAACACTCTCCCCTCTCGTTGCTATGCATCACCATGATCTTGCATGTGCGTAGGAATTTTTTTGAAATTACTACGTTCCCCAACAGTGGCATCCGAGCCAGGTTTTTATGGTTTGATGTTATATGCACGAGTAGAACACAAGTGAGTTGTGGGCGATATAAGTCATACTACTTACCAGCATGTCATACTTTGGTTCGGAGGTATTGTTGAATGAAGCGGCCTGGACCGACATTACGCGTACGCTTACGCGAGACTGGTTCTACTGCCGTGCTTTGCACACAGGTGGCTGGCGGGTGTCAGTTTCTCCAACTTTAGTTGAACCGAGTGTGGCTATGCCCGGTCCTTGCGAAGGTTAAAACAGCACCAACTTGACAAACTATCGTTGTGGTTTTGATGCGTAGGTAAGATTGGTTCTTGCTTAAGCCCGTAGCAGCCACGTAAAACTTGCAACAACAAAGTAGAGGACGTCTAACTTGTTTTTGCAGGGCATGTTGTGATGTGATATGGTCAAAACATGATGAGATATAAGTTGTTGTATGAGATGATCATGTTTTGTTGAAGTTATCGGCAACTGGCAAAAGCCTTATGGTTGTCTCTTTACTGCATAAGATGCAAGCGCCAAATAATTGCTTTACTTTATCGCTATGCGATAGCAATAGTTGCAAGAGCAATAGTTGGCGAGATGACCATGTGACGACATATTGATATAGATCAAGATGATGGAGATCATGGTGTCATGCCGGTGATGATGGAAATCATGACGATGCTTTGGAGATGGAGATCAAAGGCACAAGATGATGATGGCCATATCATGTCACATATTTTGGTTGCATGTGATGTTTATCTTTTATGCATCTTATCTTGCTTTGATTGACGGTAGCATTATAAGATGATTCCTCACTAAATTTCAAGATAAAAGTGTTCTCCCTGAGTATGCACCGTTGCCAAAGTTCGTCGTGCCCAGACACCACGTGATGATCGGGTGTGATAAGCTCTACATCCATCTACAACGGGTGCAAGCTAGTTTTGCACACGCAGAATACTCATGTTAAACTTGACGAGCCTAGCATATGCAGATATGGCCTCGGAACACTGAGACCGAAAGGTCGAGCGTGAATCATATAGTAGATATGATCGACATAGTGATGTTCACCATTGAAAGCTACTCCATTTCACGTGATGATCGGTTATGGTTTAGTTGATTTGGATCACGTGATCACTTAGAGGATTAGAGGGATGTATATCTAAGTGGGAGTTCTTAAGTAATATGATTAATTGAACTTTAATTTATCATGAACTTAGTCCTGGTAGTATTAGCATATCTATGTTGTAGATTAATAGCTCGCGTTGTTGCTTTCATATGTTTATTTTGATATGTTCCTAGAGAAAAATTGTGTTGAAAGATGTTAGTAGCAATGATGCGGATTGGATCCGTGATCTGAGGTTTATCCTCATTGCTGCACAGAAGAATTATGTCCTTGATGCACCGCTAGGTGACAGACCTATTGCAGGAGCAGATGCAGACGTTATGAACATTTGGCTAGCTCAATATGATGACTACTTGATAGTTTAGTGCACCATGCTTAACGGCTTAGAATCGGGACTTCAAAGATGTTTTTAACGTCATGGACCATATGAGATGTTCCAGGAGTTGAAGTTAATATTTCAAGCAAATACCCGAGTTGAGAAATATGAAGTCTCCAACAAGTTCTATAGCTAAAAGATGGAGGAGAATAGCTCAAGCAGTGAGGATGTGCTCGGATTGTCTGGGTACAACAATCACTTGAATCAAGTGGGAGTTCATCTTCCAGATAAAATAGTGATTGACAGAATTCTCTAGTCACCATCACCAAGTTAGTAGAACTTCGTGATGAACTATAATATGCAAGGGATAACAGAAACAATTCCCAAGCTCTTCGTGATGCTGAAATCGACGAAGGTAGAAATCAAGAAAAACATCAAGTGTTGATGGTTAACAAGACCACTAGTTTCAAGAAAAGGGCAAAGGGAAGAAGGGGAACTTCAAGAAGAATAGCAAGCAAGTTGCTGCTCAAGTGAAGAAGCCCAAGTCTAGTCCTAAGCCTGAGACTAAGTGCTTCTACTGGAAAGGGACTGGTCACTGGAAGCAGAAATGCCCCAAGTATTTGGCGGATAAGAAGGATGGCAAAGTGAACAAAAGTATATTTGATATACATGTTATTGATGTGTACTTTACTAGTGTTTATAGAAACCCCTCAGTATTTGATACTGGATCAGTTGCTAAGAGTAGTAACTCGAAACAGGAGTTGCAGAATAAACAGAGACTGGTTAAGGGTGAAGTGACAATGTGTGTTGGAAGTAGTTCCAAGATTGATATGATCATCATCGCACACTCCCCTATACTTTCGGGATTAGTGTTGAACCTAAATAAGTGTTATTTGGTGTTTGCGTTGAGCATAAATATGATTTGATCATGTTTATTGCAATACGGTTATTCATTTAAGTAAGAGAATAAATTGTTGTTCTGTTTACATGAATAAAACCTTATATGGTTACGCACCCAATGAAAATGGTTCGTTGGATCTCGATCATAGTGATACACATATTCATAATATTGAAACAAACGATGCAAAGTTAATAATGATAGTGCAACTTATTTGTGGCACTACCGTTTAGGTCATATTGGTGTAAAGCGCATGAAGAAACTCCATGCTGATGGGATTTTGGAATCACTTGATTATGAATCACTTGATGCTTGCGAACCATGCCTCATGGGCAAGATGACTAAAACGCCGTTCTCCAGAACAATGGAGCAAGCAACAAATTTGTTGGAAATCATACATACTAATGTATATGGTCCGATGAATATTTAAGGCTTGCAGCAGGTATCATTATTTTCTGACCTTCACACATGATGTGAGCAGATATGGGGATATCTACTTGATGAAACATAAGTCTGAAACATTTGAACAGTTCAAAGAATTTCAGAGTGAAGTGGAAAATCATCGTGACAAGAAAATAAAAGTTTCTACGATATGATCGCAGAGGTAAAATATTTGAGTTACGAGTTTGGCCTTCAATTAAAACAATGTGAAATAGTTTCACTACTCACGCCACCTGGAACAACATAGTGTAATGGTGTGTCCGAACGTCATAACCGTACTTTATTAGATATAGTGCGATTTATGATGTCTCTTACCGATCTACCACTATCGTTTTGGGGTTATGCATTAGAGACAGCTGCATTCACGTTAAATAGGGCACCATCTAAATCCGTTGAGACGACACCGTGTGAACTATGGTTTGGCAAGAAACCTAAGCTGTCATTTCTTAAAGTTTGGAGTTGCGATGCTTATGTGAAAAAGTTTCATCTCGATAAGCTCAAACTCAAATCGGAGAAATATGTCTTCATAGGATAACCAAAGGAGACAGTTGGGTACACCTTCTATCACAGATTCGAAGGCAAGACATTCGTTGCTAAGAATGGATCCTTTCTAGAGAAGGAGTTTCTCTCGAAAGAAGTGAGTAGGAGGAAAGTAGAAAACTTGATAAGGTAATTGTACCTTCTCCCTTATTGGAAAATAGTTCATCACAGAAATCTGTTCCTGTGACTACTACACCAATTAGTGAGGAAGCTAATGATGATGATCATGTAACTTCAGATCAAGTTACTACCGAATCTCATAGGTAAACCAGAGTGAGATCCGCACCAGAGTGGTACGGTAATCCTATTCTGGAGGTCATGTCACTTGACCATGACGAACCTACGAACTATGAGGAAGCGATGATGAGCCCAGATTCCGATAAATGGCTTGAGGCCATGAAATCTGAGATAGGATCCATGTATGAGAACAAAGTGTGGACTTTGGTGGACTTGCCCGAGGATCGGCAAGCCATTGATAATAAATGGATCTTCAAGAGGAAGACGGACACGGATAGTAGTGTTACTATCTACAAAGCTAGAATTGTCGCAAAAGGTTTTCGACAAGTTTAAGGTGTTGACTACGATGAGAGTTTCTCACTCGTATCTATGCTTAAGTCTGTCCGAATCATGTTAGCAATTGCCGCATTTTATGAAATCTGGCAAATGGATAAACAAAACTGCATTCCTTAATGGATTTATTAAAGAAGAGTTGTATGTGATGCAACAAGATGGTTTTGTCAATCCTAAAGGTGCTAACAAAATATGCAAGCTCCAGCTATCCATTTATGGACTGGTGCAAGCATCTCGGAGTTGGAATATACTCTTTAATAAGTTGATCAAAGCATATAGTTTTATACAGACTTGTGGTGAAGCCTGTATTTACATGAAAGTGAGTGGGAGCACTACAACATTTCTGATAAGTATATGTGAATGACATATTGTTGATCGGAAATAATGTAGAAATGACATATTGTTGATCGGAAATAATGTAGAATTATTCTGCAAAGCATAAAGGAGTGTTTGAAAGGAGTTTTTCAAAGAAAGACCTTGGTGAAGCTGCTTACATATTGAGCATCAAGATCTATAGAGATAGATCAACACGCTTGATAAGTTTTTCAATGAGTACATACCTTGATAAGATTTTGAAGTAGTTCAAAATGGAACAGTCAAAGAAAGAGTTCTTGCCTGTGTTACAAGGTGTGAAATTGAGTAAGACTCAAAGCCCGACCACGGCAGAAGATAGAAAGAGAATGAAAGTCATTCCCTATGCCTCAGCCATAGGTTCTATAAAGTATGCCATCCTGTGTACCAGATCTATTGTATACCCTACACTGTGTTAAACGAGGGAGTACAAATAGTGATCTAGGAGTAGATCAATGGACAGCGGTCAAAATTACCCTTACTGGAATAAGGACATGTTTCTCGATTACGGAGGTGACAAAAGGTTCGTCGTAAAGGGTTACATCGATGCAAGTTTTTGACACTGATCTAGATGACTCTAAGTCTCAATCTGGATACATATTGAAAGTGGGAGCAATTAGCTAGAGTAGCTCCATGCAGATCATTGTTGACATAGAAATTTGCAAAATACATGCGGATCTGAATGTGGCAGACCCGTTGACTAAGATTCTCTCACAAGCAAAACATGATCACACCTTAGTACTCTTTGGGTGTTAATCACATAGCGATGTGAACTAGATTACTGAATCTAGTAAACCCTTTGGGTGTTGGTCACATGGCGATGTGAACTGTGGGTGTTAATCACATGATGATGTGAACTATCGATGTTAATCACATGGTGATGTGATCTAGATTATTGACTCTAGTGCAAGTGGGAGACTGAAGGAAATATGCCCTAGAGGCAATAATAAAGTTATTATTTATTTCCTTATATCATGATAAATGTTTATTATTCATGCTAGAATTGTATTAACCGGAAACATAATACATGTGTGAATACATAGACAAACAGAGTGTCACTAGTATGCCTCTAGTTGACTAGCTCGTTAATCAAAGATGGTTATGTTTCCTAACCATGAACAAAGAGTTGTTATTTGATTAACGGGATCACATCATTAGTTGAATGATCTGATTGACATGACCCATTCCATTAGATTAGCACCTGATCGTTTAGTATGTTGCTATTGCTTTCTTCATGACTTATACATGTTCCTATGACTATGAGATTATGTAACTCCCGTGTGCCGGAGGAACACTTTGTGTGCTACCAAACGTCACAACGTAACTGGGTGATTATAAAGGTGCTCTACAGGTGTCTCCGAAGGTACTTGTTGGGTTGGCGTATTTCGAGATTAGGATTTGTCACTCCGAATGTCGGAGAGGTATCTCTGGGCCCTCTCGGTAATGCACATCACTTAAGCCTTGCAAGCAATGCAACTAATGAGTTAGTTGCGAGATGATGTATTACGGAACGAGTAAAGAGACTTGCCGGTAACGAGATTGAACTAGGTATTGGATACAGACGATCGAATCTCGGGCAAGTAACATACCGATGACAAAGGGAACAAAGTATGTTGTTATACGGTCTGACCGATAAAGATCTTCGTAGAATATGTAGGAGCCAATATGAGCATCCAGGTTCCGCTATTGGTTATTGACCGGAGACATGTCTCAGTCATGTCTACATTGTTCTCGAATCTGTAGGGTCCGCACGCTTAAGGTTTCGATGACAGTTATATTATGAGTTTATGAGTTTTGATGTACCGAAGGAGTTCGGAGTCCCGGATGAGATCGGGGACATGACGAGGAGTCTCGAAATGGTCAAGACGTAAAGATCGATATATTGGACAACTATATTTGGACATCGGAAAGGTTCCGAGTGGTTCGGGTATTTTTCGGAGTACCGGGGAGTTACGGGAATACGGGAGAAGAAGTATATGGGCCTTATTGGGCTTTAGGGGAGAGGGAGAGGCAGGCTGCGCGCCCCCCGAGGCCTAGTCTGAATTGGACTAGGGGGAGGGGCTGCGCCCCCTCCTTCCTTCTCTTCCCTCTTCCCCTTCCTTGTCTCCTAATCCTACTACATAGTAGGATTCCTAGTTGGACTAGGAAAGGGGGAATCCTACTCCCGGTGGGAGTAGGACTCCCCTAGGGCGCGCCATAGAGAGGGCCGGCCCTCCCCTCCACCACTCCTTTATATACGGGGGCAGGGGGCACCCCATAGACACACAAGTTGATCTTCGTGATCGTTCCTTAGCCGTGTGCGGTGCCCCCCTCCACGATATTACACCTCGGTCATATTGTAGCGGTGCTTAGGCGAAGCCCTGCGACGGTTGAACATCAAGATCGTCACCACGC
Source organism: Triticum urartu (assembly GCF_003073215.2). Taxonomy (NCBI): domain Eukaryota; kingdom Viridiplantae; phylum Streptophyta; class Magnoliopsida; order Poales; family Poaceae; genus Triticum; species Triticum urartu. Next base: position 421,131,591 of record NC_053023.1, on the reverse strand, counting down.
CGTCGTACTGACGGAACTCCTCCCCGAAGCTTTGCTGGATCGGAGCCCGGGGAGCGTCATCGAGCTGAACGTGTGCTAAGAACTCGGAGGTGCCGGAGTATCGGTGCTTGGATCATTTTGACCGGGAAGACGTACGACTACTTCCTCTACGTTGCGTAAATGCTTCCGCTTCGGTCTACGAGGGTACGTAGACAACACTCTCCCCTCTCGTTGCTATGCATCACCATGATCTTGCGTGTGCGTAGGAAATTTTGGAAATTACTACGTTCCCCAACAGCCGCCGCATTCTATCGAGCTGAGGAGGGCAGCTCGACAGAGAAGGTGTTCTGGTCTCAGTATGCCGAGGCCGGACACCCCGTGCCCCTGAGCGACCAGATGAAGTAAGTGGTCGAGCTCCACAAGGCGGCCGAACAGGCCAGGAAGGGCCTCATAGTTCGGTTGTGGCCTGGAGAGGCTCTGCCTGGGAGCTATTTCGGGCTGGTGCGGCGGTTGGTGGAGGCCTGTCCAAGGCTCGAAGTCATCAAGCTCTCCGTCTGCATTGAAGGTGCCCGTAGGGCCCTTGCCCGTGCGAAGGTGCACTGGGACAAGCTGGATGCTGAGAAGCTTGTGAAGGACGGGCCACTGTCGGGGAAAGAGCATCGCAAGCCCGAGAATTATTATAAGGATGTTCTGAAGGGTGCCTGCCTTGTGGCGGATGAATGTTCTAGGGATGTATTTTTTGAGTGAAACTTGCTCGTTTTGTCATGTGCGCTGAAAACTTGTTCATATGCGCTAAGCAATGCTGTTGGAATTTAAAATATTACCTTCTGTGCGGTTGTTTATCAATTCTGAGAGATGGCGAGTCGTCGGCTTCTGCCCCTGTGCCGCTAGTGCTGGGGTGTTCGGGGATAAACATGAGCGCTCTTTTTCCCATGTTTGGGTCCTTCGAGGGAGGCGCTCAGCCCAACGAACAAGGCAATCGGACTATAATGCGTGAACTGTCTCACTTAGCCATAGAATTCTATAATTTTAAATTTCAGCGAAGCCCCTGGTATTCGGAAGACCGAGTTCGGGGCGCTATCCATGCCTTGGCCGGACAGAGCCGACTCCTCGCTCTAAGTGGCATAAGTCTTTAGGGACTCGAAAAACCTCTTGAACAGCGACCAGCTCTCGCTTCATCATGACAGTCAGTTTTAGCTTTCTCCACTGAGGTGCTCGACCCAGCTCAACTAGGGCACAATCGCAGTGGTTCTCCTAGTGCTAACTTAGCCCATATAGCGGAACGTAAGGCACCAAAACATAGGAGCCGGGCAAACCCAACTATTGACCCAAGACATGATTTGGAGCCGATGCATATAATGTTATAAGTTCGGGGTGCCGCACTTGTTAAAGTGTTCGGACTTCTCACACCATATTGAGGGCTACTAAAGCCCCTGGCATATTTTGGCCGTACCAAAGTGTACGGGCACAACATGTCGTTAAGGAACATATATTTATAGAAAAAGGGTAATGCAAAAATAGATGAAAGCTATGCATTGTTTATTAAAAGGGGGCGCGATCAAAGCAAAACGATACAAATAATGCGATAAGCGAAAAGGTTGGACTATTTAACATGTCCGTTCCAGGAGCAGGCTGCGGAATGGTATGCGAAACAGGTATACTGCTCGTGATAGAGACTACCTGGGAGTTCCATAATGCGGCGTGGCTTGTCTGCTTCCCTGGTTCTTGCATCGTTTGTGTGGCAATTGAACTGCCGAATAGGCCTTCCGAAGAATGGAGTCCTGAAAGTAAGAGAAAATTAAAAAATCGGCAGCCCCTAGTGCGGTTTAAGCCGTGTTTCGGGCATGCCCTGATGGTGCCCCTCCCCCTGTACCCATGGTATTTCTAGAGCGTAGTTATGTATGCGAAGCACTGGCGTCGCCTTTTTGCGAGGGCTGGGGTTGGGGCCGCATTGCTACGCCTGCTCGGATCGTGCCAGGCGGTCTTGTTGTGGGTTACTCTGGGCGCGCTTGACGGTGTCCGGTTTAATGGCCGGACTGGAGTACTGCGTGGAGAGGCTGCTTTGTACTTCCACTGCGAGGGCCGCCGTGTGTTCCTCCGTTTGGAGGGAGCGTTCGGTGTTTCCATTGACCGTAATTACTCCTCGAGGGCCTGGCATCTTGAGCTTAAGGTATGCGTAGTGCGGTACTACATTGAACTTGGCGAATGCGGTTCGTTCGAGCAGTGCGTGATAGCCACTTCGGAATGGGACTATGTCGAAGATTAACTCGCTTCGGAAATTACCGGAGATCCGAAGACCACTTCAAGTGTGACTAAGCCTGTATAGTTGGCCTCTACACCTGGTATTACACCTTTGAAGGTCATTTTGGTGGGTGTGATCCTTGAGGGATCTATGCCCATTTTCCGTGATGTATCCTGGTAAAGCAGGTTTAGGCTACTGCCGCCGTCCATAAGGACTCTAGTGAGATGGAATCCGTCAATAATTGGGTCTAGAACCAATGCGGCGAATCCACCATGATGGGTGCAAGTGGGATGGTCCCTTCGATCAAAGGTGATCGGGCAGGAGGACCATGGGTTAAACTTTGGGGCGACTCGCTCTATCGCGTATATGTCCCTTAACGCGTGTTTCCGCTCCCTCTTGGGGATGTGGGTTGCGTATATCATGTTCATTTTCTGCACTTGTGGGGGAAAACCCTTCTGTCCACTGTTGTTCGGCGGCCGGGGCTCTTCGTCGTCATCGCTCTGCAGCCCCTTGTCTGTATTTTGGGCATTTAACTTGCCTGCCTGCTTGAACACCCAACAATCCCTGTTGGTGTGATTGGCCAGCTTTTCGGGGTGCCATGTATCTGGCACAAGCGGTCGAGTATTCGGTCCAAACTGGACGGGCCCGTAGGATTTCTTTTGAATGGCTTTTTCCGCTGACCGGATTTATAGCCTCTGAATCCGGCATTAACTGCCGTATCCTCAGCGTTGTCGCGGTTAATGCGGCGCTTCTGCTTGTTGCAACGCGACCTGCCACTACTGTCCCTAGTATCCGAATTACCAGGGTTCTTGGTCATGTTGTTGCTATGAGCAAGCCAGCTGTCTTCTCCCGCGCAAAAGCGGGTCATGAGTGTCGTGAGTGCTGCCATAGATTTCGTCTTTTCCTGTCCAAGGTGCCGGGCAAGCTACTCGTCACGGATATTGTGCTTGAAGAATGCTAGGGCCTCAGCGTCGGGACAGTCAACTATTTGATTTTTCTTTGTTAGGAACCGTGTCCAGAATTGCCTGGCCGATTCCTCTGGCTGCTGAATTACGTGACTTAGGTCATCGGCGTTTGGGGGTCGCACATAAGTTCCCTGGAAATTGTCTAGGAATGCAGCTTCCAGGTCCTCCCAACAGCTGATTGATCCTATTGGCAAGCTGTTAAGCCAATGCCGAGGTGGTCCTTTAAGCTTGAGTGGGAGGTATTTTATGGCGTGGAAATCATCGCCGCCGGCCATGTGGATATGAAGGAGATAATCCTCGATCCATACCGCAGGATCTGTTGTGCCATCATATGATTCGATGTTTACGGGTTTGAAACCCTCGGGGATTTGATGATCCATTATTTTGTCTGTGAAGCATAGTGGGTGTGCGGCGCCTCTGTACTGGGCTATATCACGACGTAGCTCCAATGAGCTTTGTCTACTGTGTTTGGCCCTGCCGAATTTGTGGCCAGCGTGACGGTAACCGTCTCGAGTCACGGGGCGCCCACGCGATCCGTAGATCGATCTTGTTTGCCTTGCCTTGTCCTCCAACATATCTCGCAGGTCCGGCCCATTTTCTCGTGCCTCTCTGTCGCGGCCACGAGGTGGCCGATCTGCCGTATCGAGTGCAGGTGATGCAGGTTTAAGTTCTTCCTCCTCTAGTCGGGGTAGCAACCTGTGCTTTGGGTAGCTCTTGGAGGGGCGTTCAAGTTTATGCTCTTCGTCCGCAAGGACTTCAGTCCATCTGTCGACTAGCAAATCTTGATCAGCTCTAAGCTGTTGTTGTTTTTTCTTGAGGCTTCTTGCCGTGGCCATAAGCCTGCGTTGAAAATGCTCTTGCTCGACGGGATCCTCTGGCACGACAAATTCGTCGTCGTTGAGGCTTGCCTCGTCTTCGGAGGGAGGCATATAATTATCGTCCTCGGCCTCTCTGTCTGCTGCTCTCTCATGAGGGCTGGTTTCTCCATCCTCCTGTGCTAAATCTTGCTGGAGGGGGTTTTCTTCGGCACTCTCCGGAGTATTATTATCTCCCGTGCTGCAATCACTGTATTTGTTTTGGCGGGATTTTGATCGGCGCCACTGACGCCGGTGCTTAGGCTGTTTTTTGGAGGGGTCATCCTCCGCTGTTCCATCGCCATCTCCTTCTTTTGGGGTGTCCACCATGTATATGTCATATGACGAGGTGGCTTTCCAAGGCCTAATAGGTGCTGGTTCTTCTTCATCTCCTTCATCGGCGTCCATACCGTCGATGTCTTCGGAGTCGAAGTCGAGCATGTCGGTTAAATCGTCGACAGTGGCTACAGAGTGGGTGGTGGGTGGGCTTTGAATTTCTTCATCGTCCGTACCCCAACCTTGCTGACCGTAGTCCGGCCAGGGCTCTCCTAATAAAGAGAGAGACTTCAGTGTCTTCAGAATATCGCCGAAAGGCGAGTGCTGAAAGATGTCCGCGGCATTAAACTCCATGATCGGCGCCCAATCGGATTCCATCGGCAGGGGCGCGGAGGGTTCGGAGTCCGGAGAGGAGTCCGGCTTCTTGGAGTCACGAGTCTCGCGGAGTGCGGGGCTGGTGTTCGGCTCGATCGCCGTTGGGATCACAGCCCCCGAGGCAGCGTCCAACCACCTATCCTCGATCCGCGCAGTTGGCTCCAAATTAAGGGTCGAAGTTGATGCGGGTGCGGCCTCCAGGGCACTGTTCGGCGGCAGAGCTATATCATGCTCGTCGTGATAGTGCGGCGCGCTCAGCAATGGCTCGAATCCGTTGAAGATCAAGTCCCCGCGGATGTCAGCCGTGTAGTTTGAACTTCCAAATCTGACCTGACGGCCAGGGGCATAGCTTTCGATCTGCTCCAGATGGCCAAGTGAATCGGCCCGCAGTGCGAAGCCGCCGAAGACGAAGATCTGTCCGGGGAGGAAGGTCTCACCCTGGACTGCATCGCTATTGATGATCGTAGGAGCCATCAAGCCTGTCGGCGACGACACAGAGGAACTCTCAATGAAAGCACCAATGTCGGTGTCAAAACCGGCGGATCTCGGGTAGGGGGTCCCGAACTGTGCGTGTAGGCCGGATGGTAACAGGAGGCAAGGGACACGAAGTTTCACCCAGGTTCGGGCCCTCTCGATGGAGGTAAAACCCTACATCCTGCTTGATTAATATTGATGATATGGGTAGTACAAGAGCAGATCTACCATGAGATCAGAGAGGCTAAACCCTAGAAGCTAGCCTATGGTATGATTCTTGTTGTGTATGTTGTCCTACGGACTAAAACCCTCCGGTTTATATAGACACCGGAGAGGGTTAGGGTTACCCAATGTCGGTTACAATGGTAGGAGATCTACATATCCGTATCGCCAAGCTTGCCTTCCATGCCAAGGAAAGTCCCTTCCGGACACGGGACGAAGTCTTCAATCTTGTATCTTCATAGTCCAGGAGTCCGTCTGAAGCTGTAGTCCGGCATCCGGACACCCCTAATCCAGGACTCCCTCAACCTTCTCGAAAAACTTGTCCTTGGGGGCACTTGGAGACGTCATGATGATCTAGATCTGTCAGAAAAACATCTCGAAACAAGAACAGAGGACAATTGCGTGATACAAGAGTCAAAACCTTCAGGAGATCATATAATGAATTTTTACTGACCAAAATACGTAACGTGCAAGAAAACGGAGTCCGGAGAGCGCACGAGGTGCCCACGAGGCAGGGGGCGCGCCCAGGCGGGTAGGGCGCGCCCTCCACCCTTGTGGAGTCCTCGTGTCCTTCCCGGAGTGCTTCTTATTTTTCTATTTTTCTAAATATTCCAAAACAGAGAAAAATTGCCATTAGAACTGTTTTGGAGTCGTTTTACTTACCGTACCACATACCTATTCCTTTTCGGAGTCTAAAACATTTCGGAAAGTGTCCTTTATGTATTCCTCCGAGGCTACGGTTTGACTAACATTGGTTTCAACATTTATAGGATTACCTGAGATATAATGTTTGATTCTTTGACCGTTCACCACCATTGGATTTGTGCCTTCGAAGTTGTTGATTTTTATGGCACCGGAACAATAGACCTCCTCGATAACGTAAGGACCTTCCCATTTAGAGAGAAGTTTTCCTGCAAATTTTTTTAAAGGAGAGATGTATAGCAATACATAATCACCTACATTAAACTCACGCTTTTGTATCCTTTTGTCATGCCATCTTTTAACTTTTTCTTTAAACAATTTGGCATTCTCATAGGCTTGGGTTCTCCATTCATCAAGTGAGCTAATGTCAAATAACCTTTTCTCACCGGCAAGTTCGAAATCATAATTGAGCTCTTTAATAGCCCAATAAGCCTTATGTTCTAGTTCAACAGGTAAGTGACATGCTTTTCCATAAACCATTTTATACGGAGACATACCCATAGGATTTTTATATGCAGTTCTATAGGCCCATAATGCATCATCAAGTTTCTTGGACCAATTCTTTCTAGATCTATTAACAGTCTTTTGCAAAATTAATTTGAGTTCTCTATTACTCAATTCTACTTGACCACTAGACTGTGGGTGATAAGGAGATGCAATTCTATGATTAACATCATACTTAGCAAGCATTTTACCGAAAGCACCATGAATAAAATGTGAACCACCATCAGTCATTAAATATGTAGGGACTCCAAACCTCGGAAAAATAACTTCTTTAAGCATCTTAATAGAGGTGTTATGATCAGCACTACTAGTTGGAATATCTTCTACCCACTTAGTAACATAATCAACAACAACTAAAATATGTGTATATCCATTAGAGGCAGGAAACGGTCCCATATAATCAAAGCCCCAAACATCAAATGGTTCAGTAACAAGTGAATAATTCATAGGCATTTCTTGACGTCTACTAATATTACCAATTCTTTGACATTCATCAAAAGATAAGACAAACTTACGGGCATCCTTGAAGAGAGCAGGCCAATAAAAACGGGATTGCAATACCTTATGTGCAGTTCTATCTCTAGCGTGGTGTCCTCCACAAGCTTCGGGGTGACACTTGCGTAGGATCTATTTCTGTTCATGCTCAGGTACACAACGTCTAATAACACCATCTACTCCTTCTTTTTAGAGATGTGGGTCATCCCAAAAGTAATGTCTTAAGTCATAGAAAAACTTTTTCTATTGCTGGTATGTGAAACTAGGTGGTATAAATTTAGCAACAATGTAATTAGCATAATCAGCATACCATGGAGCAGTATGAGAAGTGTTTATGACATTTAATTGTTCATCAGGAAAGCTATCATCAATAGGTAGTGGGTCATCAAGAACATTTTCTAACCTAGACAAGTTATTTACAACGGGGTTCTCAGCTCCCTTTCTATCAACAATATGCAAATCAAATTCTTGTAGCAAGAGAACCCATCTAATAAGTCTAGGTTTAGCATCTTTCTTTTCCATAAGATATTTAATAGCAGCATGATCAGTGTGAATAGTTACTTTAGAATCAACAATATAAGGTCTGAACTTATCACAAGCAAATACAACTGCTAAAAATTATTTTTCAGTAGTGGCATAATTTCTCTGGGCATTGTCTAGAGTTTTACTAGCATATTGAATAACATTTGATTTCTTATCGACTCTTTGCCCTAGAACAGCACCTACAGCATAATCGCTAGCATCACACATAATTTCAAAAGGTAAATTCCAGTCAGGTGGTTGAACGATAGGTGCAGAGATTAATGCTTTCTTAAGTATTTCAAATGCTTCTACACAATCATCATCAATGACGAATGGTATATCTTTTTGTAATAAATTAGTGAGAGGCCGAGAAATTTTTGGGAAGTCCTTAATGAACCTCCTATAAAAGCCGGCATGGCCAAGGAAAATTCTTATACCTTTGATGTCCTTGGGACAAGACATCTTTTCAATAGCATCAACTTTAGCTTTATCAACTTCAATGCCCCATTTAGAAATTTTGTGCCCCAAGACAATACCTTCATTAACCGTAAAGTGGCACTTCTCCCAATTCAAGACAAGGTCAGTTTCTTCACATCTCTGCAAAACTCGATCAAGGTTTCTTAAGCAATCATCAAAAGAGGATCCATAAACAGAGAAATCGTCCATGAAAACATCACAAATCTTTTCACAAAAGTCAGAGAATATAGCCATCATGCATCTTTGAAAGGTAGAAGGTGCATCACATAAACCAAAAGGCATACGTCTATAAGAAAAAGTACCAAAAGGGCAAGTAAAAGTGTTCTTTGATTAATCATCAGCTGACACAGGTATTTGAGAGAATCCAGAATAACCATCTAGAAAGCAAAAATGTGTATGTTTGGATAATCTTTCTAGCATTTGATCAATGAAAGGTAAGGGGTAATGATCTTTTTAGTAGCCTTATTTAATTTGCGAAAATTAATTACCATCCTATAACCTGTAATAATTCTTTCCAGAATCAATTCATCTTTATCATTAGGAACGACAGTAATACCTCCCTTCTTAGGAACACAATGGACAGGACTTACCCACTGACTATCAGCAACGGGATAAATTATACCTGCCTCAAGGAGCTTTAGTATTTCTTTTCTTACCACTTCTTTCATCTTAGGATTCAGCCGTCGTTGGTGATCAATAACTGGTTTGGCATCTTTCTCCAAATTTATTTTGTGTTGACATAGAGTGGGACTAATGCCCTTAAGATCATCAAGAGTATATCCAATAGCAGCATGGTGCTTCTTTAGATTTTTCAATAATTTCTCTTCCTCCTTCTGTAAAAGGTTAGAACTAATAATAACATGATATATTTTCTTTTCATCAAGAAAAGCATATTTAAGAGTATTAGGTAATGGTTTAAGCTCAAGCACGGGATCACCCTTGGGTGGAGGAGGATCCCCTAAGATTTCAACACGCAAGTTGTGTTTCAGAATAGGTCCCTATTTAAAGAAAACTTCATCTATTTCCCTTCTTTCATTCATAAACATATCATTTTCATGGTCTAGCAAATATTGTTCTAAAGGATCACTAGGAGGCACAACAATCGAAGCAAGACCAATAATTTCATCTTTACTAGGCAGTTCCTCTTCACGGTGTTGTCTACGAAATTTAGAAAAGTTGAACTCATGAGACATATCACCTAAACCAATAGTAACAACATCCTTTTCGTAGTCTATCCTAGCATTAACAGTGTTTAAGAAGGGTCTACCAAATATAATGGGACAAAAGCTATCTTGTGGGGAACCAAGAACAAGAAAATCAGCAGGATATTTAGTTTTCCCACACAAGACTTCAACATCTCTAACAATCCCAATTGGTGAAATAGTATCTCTATTGGCAAGTTTAATTGTGACATCAATATCTTCTAACTCAGCAGGTGCAATATCATGCATAATCTCTTTGTATAAGTCAATAGGTTTTACGCTAGCACTAGCACCCATATCACACAAGCCATGATAACAATGATCTCCTATTTTAACAGAAATAACAGACATGCCTACCACAGATCTATGTTTCTCTCTAGCACAAGGTTTAGCAATTCTAGCAGTTTCATCACAGAAATAAATAACATGCCCATCAATATTATCAGCCAAGAGATCCTTAACAATAGCAATATTAGGTTCAACTTTAACTTGCTCAGCAGGTGTATAGGTTCTAATATTGCTTTTATGAACCACATTTGAAGCTTTAGCATGATCTTTTATCCTAACAGGAAAAGGTGGTTTCTCAACATAAGCAGTAGGAACAATAGGATCATTATAAGTGATAGTATTTTCTTTAACTTTAATAGGTGCAGCTACTTTCACTTCTATGGGAGGATGATATTTAAACCACTTCTCCTTAGGGAGATCAACATGAGCAGCAAAAGATTCACAGAAAGAAGCTACTATCTCAGAGTCAAGTCCATATTTACTGCTAAATTTACGGAAAACATCGGTATCCATAAAAGATTTAACACAATCAAACTTAGGTGTCATACCTGACTCCTTACCTTCGTTGAGATCCCAATCTTCAGAGTTGTGTTTAATTCTTTCCAATAAATCACATTTCAATTCAATAGTCTTCATCATAAAAGAGCCATCACAAGAAGTATCGAGCATGGTGCGATTGTTGTCAGAAAGCCGAGCATAAAAATTTTGAATAATCATTTCTCTTGAGAGCACATGATTGGGGCATGAATATAACATTGATTTAAGCCTCCCCCAAGATTGAGCGATGCTTTATCCTTCGTGAGGCCAAAAGTTATATATATATAATTGTGATCACGATGAACAAGATGCATAGGATAAAACTTCTGTTGAAATTCCAATTTCAATCGTTTGTAGTTCCATGATCCCATATCATCACATAGCCTATACCATGTCAATGCATCCCCCTTCAAAGATAAAGGGAAGACCTTCTTCTTGATAACATCATCGGGCATACCTGCAAGCTTAAATACTCCACAAACTTCATCCACATATATTAGGTGCTCATCAGGATGGAATGTTCCATCTCCTGCAAAAGGATTAGCTAGCAGTTTTTCTATCATACCCGAAGGAATTTCAAAGTAGACATATTCATTTTCAGTAGGTTCAGTAGGTTGAGGAGCAAATCTTTGCTCTACTGGTCGAGGTGACGGTTTTTCTATCATACCCCTAACAAGCCCCTCAAAGGATTACTTTCCATAGTAACAAGTGACGGTAAATTTCAGCACACTATATAATATTTTTCCTTACCAAATTCCACCTACCAAAGGTGCTTCGCTCGCCGGCAACGGCGCTAGGAAAGAGTCTTGATGACCCACAAGTATAGGGGATCTATCGTAATCTTTTCGATAAGTAAGAGTGTCGAACCCAACGAGGAGGAGAAGGAAATGATAAGCGGTTTTCAGCAAGGTATTCTCTGCAAGCACTGAAATTATAGGTAATAGATAGTTTTGTGATAAGATAATTTATAACGAGTAATAAGTAACAAAAGTAAATAAAGTGCAGAAAGGTGGCCCAATCTTTTTTGTAGCAAAGGACAAGCCTAGACAAACTCTTATATATTAGAAAGTGCTCCCGAGGACACATGGGAATTATTGTCAAGCTAGTTTTCATCACGTTCATATGATTCACGTTCAGTACTTTGATAATTTGATATGTGGGTGGACCGGTGCATCCGCAAGCTGTCCTTACTTGGACAAGCATCCCACTTATTATTAACTCCTATTGCAAGCATCCGCAACTACAAAACAAGTAGTAAGGTAAACCTAACCATAGAATGAAACATATGGATCCAAATCAGCCCCTTACGAAGCAACACCTAAACTAGGGTTTAAGCTTCTGTCACTCTAGCAACCCATCATCTACTTATTACTTCCCAATGCCTTCCTCTAGGGACAAATAATGGTGAAGTGTCATGTAGTCGATGTCCATATAACACCACTAGAGGAGAGACAACATACATCTCATCAAAATATCGAACGAATACCAAATTCACATGACTACTAATAGCAAGACTTCTCCCATGTCCTCAAGAACAAACGTAACTACTCACAAAGCATATTCATGTTCATAATCAGAGGGGTATTAATATGCATATACGATCGAAACATATGATCTTCCACCAAATAAACCGACTAGCATCAACTACAAGGGGTAATCAACACTACTAGGAACCTACAGGTACGAATCCCAGACTTAGAGAAAAGAATTGGATACAAGAGATGAACTAGGGTTTGAGAGGAGATGGTGCTGGTGAAGATGTTGATTGAGATTGGCCCCCTCCCGATGAGAGGAGCATTGGTGATGATGATGGTGATGATTTACCCCTCCCGGAGGGAAGTGTCCCCGGCAGAACAGCTCCGCCGGAGCCCTAGATTGGTTCCGCCAAGGTTCCGCCTTGTGGCAGCAGAGTCTCATCCTGAAAGCTTGCTTATGATTTTTTTCCTCAACGAAAGACTCCATATATCAGAAGATGGGCATCGGAGGGCCACTAGGGGGCCCATGAGGCAGGGGGCGCGCCCCCACCCTCGTGGCTGGTGAGTGGCCCCCCTCTGGTACTTCTTGCGCTCAGTATTTTTTATATATTCTGGAAATAACTTCCGTGAAGTTTCAGGACTTTTGGAGCTGTGCAGAATAGGTCTCTAATGTTTGCTCCTTTTCCATCCCAGAATCCCAGCTGCCAGCATTCTCCCTCTTTATGTAAACCTTGTAAAATAAGAGAGAATAGGCATAAGTATTGTGACATAGTGTGTAGAAATAGCCTATAATGCAATCAATATCGATCTAAAAGCACGATGCAAAATGGACGTATCAGTAAGTACCTGTGCCCATCTTTGAGTTGATGAGCACCTGAATGTGTGGAGCATACCCACGAGATCTTTTCTGGTCAGCAGTTCTCCTCTTGATTTTCTCCACAATCAGACTCATGACCTTTAATTTTTGTGGTACATCAAAGATTTGCAGCAAGTTGATGGAATGTCCCCTTATCATCATGTGATCTCCAGATTTGGGTAACGGAGTATGCCTTAAGATGGTGTTGATAGTGGGCAGACCAGACAACAAATAGTGCACAAATCCAAGCTTGTGTGTCTCCAAAATTTGATCGGGGATCTCCGTGTACATATTTTCCATTGAGTTGTGGTCCTTCTTCTTCTTGGCATACACATCCAAATCATCCTTGTGCTCTTCTGGGGCATTGATCAACTTGGCCCATTCATCTATAGTTGGTTGGTACCTTGTACCTTCAGACACCCACACTATCCTCCCATTTGGATAGAAATGAGCAGTGGAGTAAAATTGCATGATTAGCTCATCATTCCATTTTGTGAGCTTTTATTCAACAAACTTGTCAACTCCACAAGCTTTGAAGCTTTCATGTACACCTGGGAAGTGATCCTCATTTTCATCAACAAATTCCCAATCAACCCATCTCATATCACTGAAAATTGGCTTCTTGTCAAGTAGAATGGTCTCATAGAGGTCTTGTTGTTCTTTGGTGTGGAACCTATAGTTCACTGCAGTTCTCCTCGTTATAGCATATGGATCAGACTGCCTCCAAAGTCTCAATCCTGCATCCTTTCTGATGTTCATGTCCTCAGCCACTGGATGAGCATCATTGTGATCTGGAATCTTGGGATTCAATTTTATAAGCACTTGGGCTTCATCATCTTCTTTTGTGACTTCAGGCACTGGGGCCTTGTTCTTCTCTTCAGCAGGAATGTTTCTGGTGCTTCTCTTGGGCTTAGAAGGCTTCTGAGCTTGAGTTGTTGCTTTGGGAGCAGTTTTGGGCTTTGACGTGGAAGCCCCTGACTTGATAGCATCTCCCATGAGCTTCTGAGACTTGGGAGCTGGAGCAGCATCCTCTTCCTCTTCATCTTCTTCTGGCTCTCTCATGATGGAGGATCTACCAAGCACTCTGCAGTGGTCTTCTTGACCCTATCCTTCCTCTTCTTGCCATCTCCAGCCTCTTTGGGTTCAAGAGTGAACTCTATAGTTTCTTGAGTGGAGGCTCTGGCCTTAGACATAGGAATCCTTTTTGTAGGTGCCTTCTTATGTAACCCTGTCTTGGTTGTTGCAGCAGTACCATACTCTTTGATTAGCACCTTCTTCTTATAGCTGACTTCCTCCCCAGTGGCCACATAGTCCTCATCTTCAAAATCTGAGGTTTTCTTCTTCCTTGACCTGGTGGCTGCCTTTGGCAAATTACTGGGAGTGCTCCTGCTTCCATCATCTAAGGTACTTGGGTGACTAGTGCCCTCACTCAATTGCACTGGCTCTTCAGATCTGTTTTGGCTGTCACTTTGGTCAGACATCTTGGCAAGCAAACTGACAGCAAACCCTGTCAATAGATATAGATGAGGTAGAATAGATGAGCATCACAAAGTGCAGAATTTTTGCAAAACTAATGAGTCAAAAACTTAGTTTTAGTTCTCCACAGAAATCATTTCGGAGCTACCGATTTGATAAACTCGGTGATACCGAAGAAACTTTTGGAACCTAAACTAGTGAACTCGGTCAGACTGAGTCACAGTTTGGTGGCACCGGGATTGCTAGGGTTTCACAGACGAACTCGGTCGCACTGATTTGCATTTTTCGGTCAGACCGAAAACACATGTGCAATGGCCTAAGCCAAATCGGTGAGACCGATTTCTACAACTCGGTCGGTCCGAGATGAGTTCGGTGGAAACCTATGTAACGCCCACGGTGCGGCTATATCTCCCACATGTCAGAGCACGACTTAGAGGCATAACTGCATTGTAAGCAATGTCGCAAGTGAGTTAATCTTAACAACAACCCATGTAATGAATAAGGAAAGAGGTACATAGTTGGCTTACAATCGCCACTTCACACAATACATGAATAAAGCATTACATCATCTAGATACAATCAAGGTCCGACTACGGAACCAAAATAAAAGAAGACTACCCCAAATGCTACAGATCCCCGATCGTCCCAACTGGTCTCCACTACTGATCAACTGAAACACGAAACAACATAACGAACACGATCTTCATCGAGCTCCTCCTTGAGCTCGGTTGCGTCACCTGCACGATATCATCGGCACCTGCAATCTGATTTTGGAAGTATCTATGAGTCATGGGGACTCAGCAATCTCACACCCTCGCGATCAAGACTATTTAAGCTTATGGGTAGGGAAAAGGTATGAGGTTGAGCTGCAGCAAGCGACTAGCATATTTGGTGGCTAACATACGCAAATGAGAGCGAGAAGAGAAGGCAAAGGCACGGTCGAACAACTATGATCAAGAAGTGATCCTAGAACAACCTACGTCAAACATAACTCCAACACCGTGTTCACTTCCCGGACCCCACCGAGAAGAGACCATCACGGTTACACACGCGGTTGATGCATTTTAATTAAGATAGGTTTCAGGTTTTCTACAACTGGACATTAACAAATTCCCATATGCCCATAACCACGGGCACGGCATTCGAAAGTTCAAATCCCTGCAGGGGTGTCCCAACTTAGCCCATCACAAGCTCTCACGGTCAACGAAGGATATTCCTTCTCCCAGGAAGACCCAATCAGACTCAGAATCCCGGTTACAAGACATTTCGACAATGGTAAAACAAGACCAGCAAAGCCACCCGAATGTGCCGACAAATCCCGATAGGAGCTGCACATATCTCGTTCTTAGGGCACACCGGATTGTCCAAACTTCCGGTAGGCCAGCCCAGAGTTGCCCCTGGTGGCCACCGACGGCTGACAGGTTGGACCAACACTCAGAGGAGCACTGGCCCGGGGGTTTAATAAAGATGACCCTTGAGCAGGCCGACCCAAGGGAAAGAAAAGGCTAGGTGGAAAATGGTAAAACCAAGGTTGGGCCTTGCTGGAGGAGTTTTATTCAAGGCGAACTTTCAAGGGGTTCCCATTATAACCCAACCGCGTAAGGAATGCAAAATCAAGGAACATAACACCGGTATGATGGAAACTAGGGCGGCAAGAGTGGAACAAAACACCAGGCATAAGGCCGAGCCTTCCACCCTTTACCAAGTATATAGATGCATTAATTAAATAAGAGATATTGTGATATCCCAACCAAAATCCATGTTCCAACATGGAACAAACTCCAATCTTCACCTGCAACTAGCAACGCTATAAGAGGGGCTGAGCAAAGCGGTAACATAGGCAAACAACAGTTTGCTAGGACAAGGTGGGTTAGAGGCTTGGCTTAGCAATATGGGAGGCATGATAAAGCAAGTGGTAGGTATCGCAGCATAGGCATAGCAAAAGAGTGAGCAACTAGCAAGCAAAGATAGAAGTGATTTCGATGGTATGGTCATCTTGCCTGAGATCCCGCAAGGAAGAAGAACGAGTCCATGAAGAAGACAAACAGACGTAGCCGAACGGATCCTCACAACTCCGGAACAAAACCAAAGCTAACAAGAGAGGTAACCCAGAAAGAAGCAAGCAACCTAGTAAACAACCATAACATAAGCATGGCACGATGCACAATCAAGTATGATGCATGTCCGGTTTAATGAAGCATGGCATGGAAAAAGTGCACAGGTAATCCTACAAATTAAGTGGAGCTCCATATGCAACGAGTTGCATATTGACGGAACACCACATTAATTATTTAGTTCACTCCCGGTTAGGTACTCAACCATATTAAATGTTGGTTAACATGTGAAGAGGTGAAGCATAACAAAACTATACCATCTAAACAATTTAGATGGGGCCGGATATAACAAACAAAAAATCCGGTAAATCCCCATATGACTTAGTAATTTAATGCAACAACACTTTAAACATTTTAAATGTTGTTATCATGATGCGCATGACATGTGCAAGTTTATGCAATTTTTATTAAAAGTTGACAAGAGCATTAAGAAGCATTTGTCACCGTGGTGGAAAGAAAGGGAGTGCCACGGCAACAATAACGGTTCTGGTAGCTCATGGAAATACCGATGCAAAAGGAAAAAAATGATGGGAGCATGCAAAATATGGTGGGGTGATCCCGGATTCCGGGTGTTCCCAGAATTGGCGACAAGGAAACGAGTGACAATTTGGACACGGTACAAACATGATCATCTCAAACATCGCAAGCATTCGTTCATGGACGTCATCGCGGGGTTATACCTTCGAAGTGTGCAAACAGGACGATTCTCGTTCGGTGCCAAGTAGAGGAAGTGGACGTTCTCGGGACATTCATAGTGGAAGTAGGGGTACATGACAATGTTAGAGGTACTCGAGATCTTGGCGGCGGTAGTCGTTCATGTTCTTAGTTGCACAATTTTCCGTAGATGTTCGGGATCATGACGAGGGACTTGACGTCCACAGAGGCTTCGCGGGTCGACGGTAGTTGTTCCCGTATCATCGTGGAAGTAGTCGTACTCGGCGATAGTGGTACTTGACATTTTGTTCGGTACTCGTTCGAGCATCCAGGGTGTTCGGCGCTACGGTAGTCGAACTTGACATTTCCAAGGGGCTCCGGATGTCGTGGTACTTGGCGAATCCACGTGGTCGTACACATTCAAGAAGAAATTATTACGACGTCGTGGCACTTGATGCATCCAAAGGGTACTTGACGGGTTCGGTCTTGGCATGCGAACGAGGATCACAGATGCATGGGGTGTAAGTTGTGCCATGGTGGTATTTGGCAGCAAGCGGGGAGGCCTTGGGGCTGCGTCTTAGCATTTCAATGACTGTAGGCCTCAAGGTTGCACAACCAAGTCAAGCAGCAGCCAGAATCAGCACCAGGTAGAGCCCTGGCAGCACGGAGCATGCCCGAAGACGAGCTCAGGGCGGCTACGCGCGATGGCAGCAATGCGGATGTAGGGCGCGGTGGTGACCGTGAACTTGGTGACGGGGACGCGAGTCTCGACGACGAGAGGGTGCAGCAGCTGCTGCTATCGGCGGTGACGTATAGGCGGGTTGAGGGCGATGCGGAGAAGCAGGAGGAGAGGCAAGGCGATGGTCGGACGGCGGGGACTTAGCGCAGCGGCGGCTTGCCGAGGCGGATGAAGGAGGAGGTAGACGGACGGCCACGGCGGCGCTAGTTGCCGGCCTCAGGCCGCGTGACCCGTGGGCAGGCAGCGAGGGCGAGGAAGCAGCCCCATGCACGGGGAAGGGAAGCAAGGCGCCGGGTCGCGCGCGGAGTGGTCCTCCTGGTGGAACTCCGCGGCGGTGGAGGCATGGGAGGAGCGGGCGGCGGCTGGGAGAACATCTCCAGCGTGAGGAACTGGGTAATCGGGCACGTGGATCCTCCTCTGGTGCGTTGCGAGGTTAGCGAGAGGAGGGAGAGATGGGAGATGGGGATCAGGCTACGGTCTCCCTGGCGGCGCTGGGTGGAAGGGTACAAGAAAAAAAGGGATCGGGCCAGGGTGCTAGGGTTAGTGGGGAAAGGTGGGCCGGCACGGGAGAAGGTTGGGCCGGCCTGGGCCTTGGAGGCCGTGGGAGACCTTAGAGGCATGGCTGGGCTAAACAGTGAGGCCCAAAGGGCACTGCTTCTATCTCTCCCTCTCTCTTAAAAAACTTATTTACTTTAACATAAAAGAAAGATAGAGAGAGGAGAAGAAAGAGAGGGTTAGGGAAGGAGTTGCGCATGGGAATAATTTCCCTGATTCACAAAAATGTGCTCATTCCGCGGAAATAGAAATGGCCAAGATTGAAATATTAAATTCAAACTCATTTGATTTAAATTCAAATGATTTGAATAGGAAGTGAGGTTTGTGAAGGTCCAAAAAAATGTTCGGTCTTTTGAAGGGACCTCGGTAAATGGGAAGAGAATTTTTTGGCAAGGTTTTGAAGTCAAGCTTGAAATAGGAAAGACATGGGGAAAATGCAAGTGTGTTAAGATGATTCCAAATTAATGGAATATTTATAATAGCTCCCTAAAAATATTGGGAGAGTATGATATAAAGAGCAATCACCATGTGAGTCCCCTCGGTTTAAATGGATCGAAGATCCATATGGTTTATTTGGTTGAGTTGTAGAACGGGTTGCACGAGACATGATGCAATGCACATGATCCAATGATGAATGCAAAATAAAAATAAAAGGAGCAAGCAAAAATAAACACACGGAGAAACCCGGAACCTATGGAAGTCTTCTCGAGCATCGGTTTGGGGGCGTCACAACCTAACCCTAAATTTTCGAATCAAACCTAACCTAAAGGATGTTTTCTCTGGATAGATTGTTTTCATATGTGGTAATGATCATGGCAAAGCAATGTTCTAGGAATCAGAATAAGGAAATAGCACAAAGTATCAAACCCATACCCTAGTTCGGTGGGAGTTTGCTATGGCAACAACGGCAAAGCAGAATTCCATTGACGGCGACGGAAACCAGCGGCGGTAGGTCGCTGGCGGCGAGGAGACGATCCGGAGACCCGAGGAGGCAGAGCAGGATATGCGCGGGGTGAGGAGGTTTGAAGAAATTTCCAAATTCTCACCCGTGGGTATATATACCAACCTTGTCGGTGTGACCGAGTGGAACAACTCGGTGGCAACGAGATGCAGAATCGCAAGCGGTTACTGCAACTCGGTTTGACCGAAAAGTTCAAATCGGTTGCACTGAGATGGAAAACCTAGGTCAACTTAGTGAACTCGGTGTGACCGAAGTGCATGACTCGGTCATAGAGAAATGCACAAAGAGGTTTTGGAAGTTTAAGCCTATGACTGATCGGGGACACCGAGTGCTCCTCACACAAAGTGGTTCGAATATGACTTGATGAAACTTTGTGATGTAGCATGAATAGAGTTTGAGACGAGAAAATCATAGCTAGCTAGAGGAGGTTCTTAGGCATTCTTGTCCATACACTTGGCAAAAGAGAAAACGCGAAACAATCAAAACAACAAGTGGATGTCCTCGAATGAGTAAAATATGCAATCAACATGCTCACAAAATAAAATGGCAAATGAAATATGTGACAAAGCATGCACAAACACTATAGCATCTATCAAGCAATTGGCGATGACTAGGTCATCTTATATTGACCGAGAAGTCAAATGAGAACATTTGATCGTAGGTCATACTCATCGTTTAAGCACAATTGGGGTTACCACTTTTACATAAAGCGTTGTTGTGCTCACACCTTTAGAGTTGCTTTAGGTCAATTTATTAGAGTAAGGCTCCCCCTAGATGTTATATCCCCCCCTAAGAGGGATGAACTAACCTTGGGTTTTGTCGATGATGACTCCATGTAGGTGTTGAAGATGTGGAGCTCGATGTTGATATAGATCATTTGGAGCAATCCATTGGAGTGAGTTGCACTTTCAATACCTATACGGGTTAGTCCTACAAGGAACAAACAAGGATATCGATAGACATAGAGTGATGTACACACAAGGTGATGTCCATGATAGCATTAGGTTACCTTGACCCTTGTCTTACCAACAAGAGGGTTTGTGACTCCTTGAACTAGTGCAAGATGTGGAGGTTGTTTGCACTTGCCCTTGGCAAAAAGATATGAGTGAAGTATGTTGGCGGAATCACCCTCAAGAACTCTCAAATTCTTCTTCTTCGGGATCCACATCATCTTCATGGGAATCCTTGGAGTTGTAGTCGTACATGATGAAGTAGAACTTGATGTAGTCTTTGGAACCCACTTGACCAAGGCCTTAGGAGCTTCTTCAAATGCATCAATCTCGTCTTGAAGCTTGTCCTTCCCTTTTTGCTTTTGGTCTTGTGGTGGAAAATCATCTTGAGATTGTATACCTTGGAAAGAAGTAGGATCATACTTCTCTTGTTGAGGAACAAACTTTGTCTTGGGGTACTGATCTTCTTCCCACTCAACTCCATTGGCATTGAACTTTCATTCAAAACTAATACCTTGATTCTTCCGGTGCCTTCCTTGCTTGCGTACGATTTCCTCAAATTGCTTACTTCCGGCAAGACTCTTGTAGACACCTTTCTCTATAATTCCCTTCAATAAGCTATTTTGTTGCTCAAGTGTAACATGGCTAAGAGAATCATTAGTGGAATCAAGAGAACTACTAGAAGCAACAATATTGGATTTAACATGATTGTTGTCACTACTAGAAGAAGAATCTTTCTTACTCTTCTTGCTAGATTTAACTTTTGGCATGTAAGTAGACAAGAGTAAATGCTTGGCAATGTAAGAAGAACTTTTCTTGCGAAGATCATCATTGATTGCATTTAAGAACCCATGCTGTTGCTCCAGGTTGAGCTTTTCAAAGCGTAACTTCTCATGAGTCTTTAAAAGTTCTCGATGATCTTCCAAGGTAGTTTCACGAGCTAACTTAAGAGTGTTTAGTTCTATAGTTAGCCGCTCAATCTCCTTCTTATCATCGTCATTTGTTTTATCTTGATTAGAATGATTAATAGCAAGTTCATCATAGTTTCCATCACTAGAGTTGTCAATAAGTGAATCATCATCACCTACCAAATCATCTTCATCACTATTGAAATCAACATACTCGGGGTGTGATACCTTTGGACCTTTAGCCATGAAGCATCTTGCAATTCCTTCATTTGGTGTGTCAAATATGTCATAGGAGTTGGTTGACACAAGTGCTAGACCGACAACACCTTCATCTTGAGTATATTCGGAGTCGGAGTGATAACTTCTCTTTGAGTGATTGTCGGAGTTGGAGCCGAATACCCATTCACCAACATGATCTTGATGTATTCATGTTGTGTAGCTCTTTGATGATTTGTCCTTCCTTTCCGAATCCTTGCTTCTCCGTGATGTTCTTCGTTCATAACGGTAATCTCTACTCCTTCTCTCTCTTGGTGGTGATTCTTCTCTTCTACTTTTCCTTTTGGGTGAATCTTCTCTTCTTTTGGAGGGATCCGTAAACTCATTGGAGTAGTGTGCGGGTCTTCCACAATTGTAGCAATTACATTCATGACTCGAAGATCTTTTGTCATTGTAGGACCTTGACTTGGAACTTCTTTCCTTACTTCTACTCTTGTAGAACTTATTGAAGTTCTTCACCATTAGGCTCAATTCTTCATTGAAGGCTTGTTTCTCACTTGATGATGTAAGAGCATCACATGAGGCTTTGTAAGCACCACTTGACTTGTTGTGAAGCTCTTCATTATCCTTGAGTGACATCTCATGAGCAACAATTCTTCCAATGACTTTCGTTGGCTTGAGATCTTTGTAATTGAACATCATTTGAATCAATGTACACATGGTATCATATTTTCCATCCAAGGCTCTTAGGATCTTCTTGATGATGAATCTATCGGTCATCTCTTCACTTCCGAAGACGGCAATCTCATTTGTGATGAGAGCAAGCCTAGAGTACACTTCAGCGACACCTTCACCATCCTTCATTTTGAACTTGTCAAGTTGACTTTGAAGCGCAACCAATTTGGATTCCTTGACGGAGTCGGTACCTTCGTTCATATCAATCAAAGTATCCGAAATTTCGTTTGCATTCTCAAGACGGCTGATTTTGTTGCACTCTTTGGGGCACAATCCGTTTAAGAGGATATCGAAAGCTTGAGCATTGTATTGCAGCATCTTCAACTCTTTTGTGGTAGCTTCACGGTTTGGTTCTCTCCCATAAAAGAATTCACCTTGCAAGCCAATACACACAATAGCCCAAACGGCGGGGGTATGTCCAAGAATATACATTTTCATCTTATGCTTCCAACTAGCAAAATTAGTACCATCAAAGAAAGGACCTCTATGGTGGTAATTTCCCACGCTAGACGCCATACTCTCCTAGGTTGTGAAACCAAGGCTATGATCACCAAACGCTATGGAAATGAAGGCAAATGGAGACCAATGCTCTGATACCACTTGTAGGACAGAAAGTATGTCTAGAGGGGGGGGGTGATTAGACTACTTGACCAAATAAAAATCTAGCCTTTTCCCAATTTTAAGTCTTAGCAGATTTTAACAACTTAGCACAAATCAAGCAATCAACCTACACATGCAAGTCTAAGAGTATAGAAGCGGAATGTAAAACATTGCACATGAAGGTAAAGGGAGGAGTTTGGAGGGAGCAAATGCAATGTGGACATGGAGATTTTTGGCGTGGTTCCGATAGGTGGTGCTATCGTACATCCACGTTGATGGAGACTTCAACCCACGAAGGGTAATGATACGTCTCCGTCATATCTATAATTTTTGATTGTTCCATGCCAATATTATTCAACTTTCATATACTTTTTGGCAACTTTTTATATTATTTTTGGGACTAACATATTGATCCAGTGCCCAATGCCAGTTCCTATCTGTTGCATGTTTTTGGTTTCGCAGAATATCCATATCAAACGGAGTCCAAATGGGATAAAGACGGATGAAGCTTATTTTTGGAAAATATGGAAAATTCGGAAGGAAAATCAACGCGAACAAGTGCCCGAGGTGGTCACGATGCAGGGGCGCGCCCCTACCCTCGTGAGCCCACCGTAAGGCGGTTGACGCTCTTCTTTTTCCACAAGAAAGCTAATATTCGGAAAAAATCACGGTGAAGGTTTCAGGCCAATCGGAGTTACGGATCTCCATATATATATATGAAACGGTGAAACAGAGCCAGAACAGAACGCAGAACCAGAGAGAAACAGAGAGATAGATCCAATCTCGGAGGGGCTCTCGCCCCTCCCGTGCCATGGAGGCCATGGACCAGAGGGAAACCCTTCTCCCATCTAGGGAGGAGGTCAAGGAAGAATAACAAGGAAGGGGGCTCTTTCCCCCTAGCTTCCGGTGGCACCGGAGTGCCACCGAGGGCCATTATAATCACCGCGATCTACACCAACACCTCCGCCATCTTCACCAACATCTCCATCACCTTCCCCCCTCTATCTACAGTGGTCCACTCTCACGCAGCCCGCTATACCCTCTACTTGAACATGGTGCTTTATGCTTCATATTATTATCCAATGATGTGTTGCCATCCTATGATGTCTGAGTAGATTTTCGTTGTCCTATCGGTGGTTGATGAATTCCTATGATTGATTTAATTTGCTTGTGGTTATGTTGCTGTCCTTTGGTGCGCGCGTGTGGATCACACCATAGGGTTAGTTGTATGTTGATAGGACTATGTATTGGAAGGCAAGAGTGACAGAAGCTTCAACCTAGCATAAAAATTGATGCATACGAGATTAAAGGGGGGCCAATATATCTTAATGCTATGGTTGGGTTTTACCTTAATGAACATTAGTAGTTGTGGATTCTTGCTAATAGTTCCAATCATAAGTGCATAGAATTCCAAGTAAGGGATGACATGCTAGCAGTGGCCTCTCCCACATAATACTTGCTATCGGTCTAGTAAAGTAGTCAATTGCTTAGGGGCAATTTCGCAAGTCCTACCACCACTTTTCCACACTCGCTATATTTAATTTACCATTTATTCATCTAAACAGCCCCTACATCTTATTTACGTACTCTTTATTATCTTGCAAACCTATCCAACAACACCTACAAAGTACTTCTAGTTTCATACTTGTTCTAGGTAAAGCAAACGTCAAGCATGCGTAAAGTTGTATCGGTGGTTGATAGAACTTGAGGGAATATTTATTCTACCTTTAGCTCCTCGTTGGGTTCGAAACTCTTACTTATCGAAAACTGTTGCGATCCCCTATACTTGTGGGTTATCAAGACCTTTTTCTGGCGCCGTTGCCGAGGAGCAATAGCGTGGGGTGAATATTCTCGTGTGTGCTTGTTTGCTTTATCACTAAGTAATTTTTATTTGCTGTTCTTAGTTGTTTTCTATCTTTAGTTATGGGTAGGAAACGCAAAATACAAAAAAAAATAGTTGTACCAACTGAACCAATGGTTGAAGAACCACTCAAAATCTATCACACTGCTGAAGCTTATTACTTGGATCATCTTCGATCCCTATGTGCTCGTGCTGAAACCCCAATTAGCTTAGTTGAGGGCAAATCTTTAGATGAGCATGCTTGTTATGTGCGACACTGTATATCTGAAAGAGGGAAACATTTATTGGATCAGATTCATCGTTTGCAATGCTATGCTTGGAATTTATGTTATATATATGATTTTACTTGTTGTTCTGAAAACCCTAAGAAACACCTTCCCTACCAATGTGAGTTTATTGATAATGGAATCGTATCTTCGTATGCTAAGGGTGTTTATAGTTACTATGATGTTCAACAAATTGAAGAATTTGTTGCTTTCAAGGGTGCTTATGAAATTGCTTCTTTGATTGAAAAGTATGATGCTACTCTTTACCAATCTGAAAATTTTGCCATACTTAAATATTGCGTTGATAATTATGCTTCTAATGCTTATGTTAAACCATATATTGAGGAATACTCCGTTGTCCAAGAAGAGACTAATATTTTGCAGGAGTCTATGGAAGAAGAAATTGATGAAACTGTGAGCTCATTGGATGAAAAAGATGAGGAGGAGAGCGAAGAACAAAAGGAGGAAGAGCGGATGAGCTACCCGTGCCCACATTTTAATGAGAGTAACTCTTCAACTCATACATTGTTTAATTCCCCTTCGTTCTTACCGAAGGATGATTTCTATGATGATTGTTATGATCCCATTGATTCTTTTGAAATATCCCTTTTTGTTGATGCTTGCTGTGCTTGTGGCCAAGATGCCAATTTGAATTATGCTTATGGAGATGAACTTGCTATAGTTCCTTATGTTAAACATGAAATTGTTGCTATTGCATCCACACATGATAGTCCTATTATCTTTTTGAATTCTCCAAACTACACTATATCGGAGAAGTTTGCTCTTATTAAGGAATATATTGATGGGTTGCCTTTTACCATCGCACATGATGATTTTGATAGATATAATATGCATGTGCTTGATGCTCCTACTTGCAATTATTATGAGAGAGGAACTATATCTCCAGCTCTCTATGTTTCCTATATGATAAAATTGCAAGAACACTACTAGGAAAAGGGCTAGTAATGGTGCACTAGTTTTGCCCACTAATGGCGCACTGCTGGTGCGCCATTAGTATCACGCCACTAGTATTTCTTACTAATGGCGCACCACCGGTGCCATTAGTATATACTAATGGCGCACCAAGCAGTGCGCCATTAGTAAAGAACACCATGTGCCATTAGTATGCCTCCCAGGGGTCCATACTTAACCATGTGCTTTGGCATACTAATGGCGCACTGCTGGGTGATGCGCCATTAGTGTGATTATAGCAGTGCGCCATTAGTGTCTTGTGTGGTGCGCCACTAGTATGAATATTAGGGATTTTTTTTCATTTCTGATATTTTGACATGTTAAAAAATATTAGAGATAACATACAACACAGATCTGCTTAGCTTACATACAGGGGGCCATATGTAACGATGTTACCTGCGTCCACCAGATCATATCCAACACACAAGTTTCATCATATATACATACATAGCCAACACATAGTTCCATCGTTACATATTACAAAAGTTTCACAATGTTCATTCAACACCGTTATCCATCAATTCACAAAAGTTTCACATTGATACAAAATAAAAACACAAATGAAAAATAAGCACTCCATCCATGCAAGCTTCCATGAATTAAATCAAATCTGCAAAATGATAAACAAGAAGTTAGAAGTTAGAAGAAGAAGAAGAAGAAGAAGAAGAGAAGAAGAAGAAGAAGACTAGAAGAAGAATAAGAAGAAGAATAAGAAGAAGACTATAAGCTTATTATGTAAACTTGATCATTTTATGCTAACATAAGTAATTTTGGAGCTAACATATAGGAAACTAAGCATATAAGCTCTAAGTTAGCATATTAGAGCCAAGTTAAGTAAAATGAAGCTAACCTATGTCATTTTGGATAAGAAGAAGAATAAGAAGAAGACTATAAGCTTATCATGTAAACTTGATCATTTTGTGCTAACATAAGTAATTTTGGAGCTAACCTATAGGAAACTAAGCATATAAGCTCTAAGTTAGCATATTAGAGCCAACTTAGGTAAAATGAAGCTAACCTATGTCATTTTGGATAAGAAGAATAAGAAGAAGACTATAAGCTTATTATGTAAACTTGATCATTTTGTGCTAACATAAGTAATTTTGGAGCTAACCTATAGGAAACTAAGCATATAAGCTCTAAGTTAGCATATTAGAGCCAACTTAGGTAAAATGAAGCTAACCTATGTCATTTTGGATAAGAAGAATAAGAAGAAGACTATAAGCTTATTATGTAAACTTGATCATTTTGTGCTAACATAAGTAATTTTGGAGCTAACCTATAGGAAACTAAGCATATAAGCTCTAAGTTAGCATATTAGAGCCAACTTAGGTAAAATGAAGCTAACATATGTCATTTTGGATAAGAAGAAGAATAAGAAGAAAACTATAAGCTTATTATGTAAACTTGATCATTTTGTGCTAACATAAGTAATTTTGGAGCTAACCTATAGGAAACTAAGCATATTAGATATAAATAGGTAACTAAGTATATATATATATATATCATTTTGGAGATCTGACATACCTGACATAGTTCAGTTCTCATTGTTCTTCTCCTTCTCATTCCTCAGCTTGATGCGCCAAGAGCGGCGAGGCGGTGGAGGCAGCGGAGGCAGTTGTGGGATGTAGTCCTCTACCACAATTGGCGTGGTCATGTCTCCCAGCTGTGGGATCGCTGGCGCCACCATCGGTGCGTGGTAATTGTCAGGCACCACTACCATCGCGAGGCCACCCTCAGCCACGACCATCTCTTGCCCATGGTCAGCCACCACCATCTCTTGCACCTGGTCAGCCACCACCATCTCTTGCCCTTGGTCACCCACCACCAGTGCTAGGTCATCCTCAGCCTAATGCCCATCGTCATCCTGCAGCTCCTCATCCCCACTCTGCTCCTCTTCTCCCCCACTCCAGTCCGGATCATCCTTCTTGTTGTCTTCGTTGCTGCCAGAATCGTTGTTGCTTTCGCTAAGGCCAGAATCGCTGTTGCTTTTGCTACAGCCATAATCGATGCTGCTTTGGCTATAGCCAGTGTCGCTGCTGCTGCTTCCATTGCCTGTCCAAATGCAACAATGATCATTAACAATCGATGTGAGACAAAGCCAAATATGGAGGAATAAGAAGAGGCAGAACGCACTGGCACCTTCGTCTTCAGCGTAGCGCATGCGACACATAGTCTTGTTGAAAACCTTCACGATGAGCATTGTGGCGTCATCGTCGTACCTCAAGAGAAGAAAGTACCCAGTCCGCAGGTCGTAGGCACTGTAGAACTTCTCCTAACCATGGCACAGGTACATGTGGCCCTCCTCGATCACCAACTCCACGTCCCACAGCCTACGAACCCCGCTGCCGGCCTGTCGGAGCTTCACATTATCTGGCGGATCTTCACCCAGCATCTTCATAAAAGCGTTAGGCAACCTCTGCAATTTGGGACACGGAGTGATGTAGCAAACAACAGAGTTATCATAATGAGATGGGTGAAAGGGAGATCTCTCGTTTTATATACCTTCCTTGTGGCTGATACTGAAGAAGAAAGTATGATAGTGAAGAACTCGAAAGCATCCAACTCGTACTCCGGTGAGGCAGAGTGGCGGTGGCTGCTTCGCCCCATCTCTGATAAGCAGCAGAAGAGACCAATTAGTACCCTTACAACATTATAGCAGCATAAATTTTTGAGCAGAAGATAATCAACATTAGTCGCAAGTACCCCATATGTCCTATTTTTAGCGAAGTCATGCTAAAATTCACGGAAAATTTCAGCATGACCTTTGCTGAAAATAGGACATATGGAGTACCCGAATTTGCCGGAACGGAAGTTAATCGACATTCCGGCAAACTCAAGGGCCTCTCGGGGTACCTGCAATATCATTATCCCCGCGTAATGAAGTCGCCAATGGGTCATTTCAGAAGATCACAAGTAGCATCATCACAAGTACAACATCATCTATAGCTTTATATTAACAAATCATCAGCACATATACAAAAGACCACTTATGCCAACAGTATGGTTTATATCAGATTCGGAGTTAGAAACAGGAAAAACTGGTGCTTCAAAGCCTACTGGACACAATTTACATCTATTAGTATGGGATGTCCTGACTAATTTCAAGTGTTCACATGTGAACTTGTACCATGGATGAGCGTAGTGCTTCATTAGTCAACTGAACAGAGATAACAGTGCATAACACCATACATAAAGTGATGAGCATACATACTACTGTCCAAGCAAATTAACTGAATAATATTGTGTCAAGTTCAGTTTAAAAATTCAGTTATTGCTTGAGTGATTTGACACCAAAAATTACTCCCAAAAATTACAATGACTATATATATTCACTATACAGGCTGTCAAGTTCTATTTTAGCTCAAGTTTCATTACAACACAAACACTGTAATTCATCTGCTCACAGAAAAATTAATAATCAAAATCAAATTACAATAGGGGTCCCAGGTTTGACCCCATGATACGTGCTATCCTCGGATTATTCCTCTTCTGAACAAACCATCATGCATCATTTTCTAACCAAGGCATAGCTCAGGAAAACCACTTGCTTTGACCAGAACTAGCTGATTACCCCAAATCCCATGGTAAAATTAGCAAGGCAAAGCATTTCTCTTACATGACCATAGCAAGAATGACACACTACATATAATCTGGTGAGATAGCAGCTGCAATCTCAAAAAAAGCGGAGACATCATACATACCACCAGAGCATCGCCCACAGACATCCAGGTACATCACCCACTATTATTGCCTGTAAAAAGGCCTAATATCCACTAGTATTGCCTATTGATCATATACTACCTACTCATATTTTATTCAATCATTTTACCAGTTGTTTAACCATAGATTAGGGTCTGTCTAGGAGGTTAGTCAATGTAAAAATTGAAAAGCTAGCTAGCAGTACAGTAAGCAGAAGCAGCTCAGGCAGGCGCAGGGGCGCGCGCGGGACGGAAAGCAGGGCCGGCACGGCTAGGTGCGTGCGCGGGTGTGCAAGGCAGCGAGCGGCCGCCGAAGGCAGCAGCGGAATGGGGAATGGTGGAGAGAGGGAGAAAGGAGGAAGGAGGAAGGAGGAGAGGTACCTGGTCGCCGGAGGGGTCGGGGTCGGGGTTGGCAAAGGGGTCGGGGTCGGGGTCCGAGCTCGTCTGGGTCCTCGCTCGCCGCGGTCGAAGGAGAGCAGGGGCCTTTATGTGATGAAGTTGGACCATGATTTATTTGTTGATTGTCTTCCTTATGAGTGGCGGTCGGGGACGAGCGATGGTCTTTTCCTACCAATCTATCCCCCTACGAGCATGCGCGTAGTACTTTGCTTCGATGACTAATAGATTTTTGCAATAAGTATGTGAGTTCTTTATGACTAATGTTGAGTCCATGGATTATACGCACTGTCACCCTTCCACCGTTGCTAGCCTCTCTAGTACCGCGCAACTTTCGCTGGTACCATAAACCCACCATATACCTTCCTCAAAACAGCCACCATACCTACCTATCATGGCATTTCCATAGAGATTCTGAGATATATTGCCATGCAACTTCCATCATCATCATATACATTACTTGAGCATTCATTGTCATATTGCTTTGCATGATCGTAAGATAGCTAGCATGATGTTTTCATGGCTTGTCCATTTTTTGATGTCATTGCTATGCTAGATCATTGCACATCCCGGTACACCACCGGAGGCATCCACATAGAGTCATACTTTGTTATAGACATTGAGTTGTAATATTGAGTTGTAAGTAAATAAAAGTGTGATGATCATCATTATTAGATCATTGGCCCAGTGAGGAAAGGATGATGGAGACTATGATTCCCCCATAAGTCGGGATAAGACTCCGGACTTTACAAAAAAATAAAAGAGGCCAAAGAAGCCCAAATAAAAAAAGAGGCCAAAGAAGCCCACCAAAAAAAACAAAAACAAAAAACGAAAAACAAAAAAAATGAGAGAAAAAGAGAGAAGGGGCAGTGCTACTATCCTTTTTCCACACTTGTGCTTCAAAGTAGCACCATGTTCTTCATATAGAGAGTCTCTTGAGTTATCACTTTCATACTAGTGGGAATTTTCATTATAGAACTTGGCTTGTATATTCCGATGATGGGCTTCCTCAAATGCCCGAGGTCTTCATGAGCAAGCAAGTTGGATGCACACCCACTTAGTTTCAGTTAGAGCTTTCATACATTTATAGCTCTAGTGCATCCGTTGCATGGCAATCCCTACTCACTCACATTGATATCTATTGATGGGCATCTCCATAGCCCGTTGATACGCCTAGTTGATGTGAGACTATCTTCTCCTTTTTGTCTTCTCCACCATCATATTCTATTCCACCTATAGTGCTATGTCCATGGCTCATGCTCATGTATTGCGTGAAAGTTGAAAAGGTTTGAGAACATCAAAAGTATGAAACAATTGCTTGGCTTGTCATTCGGGTTGTGCATGATGTGAATATTTTGTGTGGTGAAGATGGAGCATAGCCAGACTATATGATTTTGTAGGGATAACTTTCTTTGGCCATGTTATTTTGAAAAGACATGATTGCTTTATTAGTAGGCTTGAAGTATTATTGTCTTTATGTCAAAAGATAGATTATTGCTTTGAACCACTCGTGTCTTAATATTCATGCCATGATTAGACATATGATCAAGATTATGCAAGGTAGCATTCCACATCAAAAATTATCTTTTTTATCATTTACCTACTCGAGGACGAGCAGGAATTAAGCTTGGGGATGCTGATACGTCTTTGTCATATCTATAATTTTTGATTGTTCCATGCCAATATTATTCAACTTTCATATACTTTTTGGCAACTTTTTATATTATTTTTGGGAGTAACATATTGATCCAGTGCCCAGTGCCAGTTCCTATCTGTTGCATATTTTTGGTTTCATAGAATATCCATATCAAACGGAGTCCAAACGGGATAAAAATGGATGGAGCTTATTATTGGAAAATATGGAAAATTCAGAAGGAAAATCAACGCGAACCAGTGCCCGAGGTGGTCACGAGGTAGGGGGGTGCCCCCCCTAGGGCGCGCCCCTACCCTCATGAGCTCACTATAAGGCGGTTGACGCTTTTCTTTTGCTGCAAGAAAGCTAATATTCGAAAAAAATCATGGCGAAGGTTTCAGGCTAATCGGAGTTACGGATCACCATATATATACGAAACGGTGAAATAGAGCCAGAACAGAACGCAGAACCAGAGAGAAACAGAGAGATAGATCCAATCTCGGAGGGCTCTCGCCCCTCCCGTGCCATGGAGGCCATGGACCAGAGGGGAAACCCTTCTACCATCTAGGGAGGAGGTCAAGGAAGAAGAACAAGGAGGGGGCTCTCTCCCCCTCGCTTCCGGTGGCACCGGAGTGCCACCGGGGGCCATCATCATCATCGCGATCTACACCAACACCTCCACCATCTTCACCAACATCTCCATCACCTTCCCCCCTCTATCTACAGTGGTCCACTCTCCCGCAACCCGCTGTACCCTCTACTTGAACATGGTGCTTTATGCTTCATATTATTATCCAATGATGTGTTGCCATCCTATGATGTCTGAGTAGATTTTCGTTGTCCTATCGGTGGTTGATGAATTGCTATGATTGATTTAATTTGCTTGTGGTTATGTTGTTGTCCTTTGGTGCCCATCATATGAGCGCGCGAGTGGATCACACCATAGGGTTAGTTGTATGTTGATAGGACTATGTATTGGAGGGCAAGAGTGACAGAAGCTTCAACCTAGCATAGAAATTGATGCATACGCGATTGAAGGGGGGCCAATATGTCTTAATGCTATGGTTGGGTTTTACCTTAATGAACATTAGTAGTTGCGGATGCTTGCTAATAGTTCCAATCATAAGTGCATAGAATTCCAAGTAAGGGATGACATGCTAGCAGTGGCCTCTCCCACATAATACTTGCTATCGGTCTAGTAAAGTAGTCAATTGCTTAGGGGCAATTTCGCAACTCCTACCACCACTTTTCCACACTCGCTATTTTTACTTTAATGTTTCTTTATCTAAACAGCCCCTACTTTTTATTTACGTACTCTTTATTATCTTGCAAACCTATCCAACAACACCTACAAAGTAATTCTAGTTTCATACTTGTTCTAGGTAAAGCGAACGTCAAGCGTGCATAGAGTTGTATCGGTGGTCGATAGAACTTGAGGGAATATTTTTTCTACCTTTATCTCCTCATTTGGTTCGACACTCTTACTTATCGAAAACTATTGCGATCCCCTATACTTGTGGGGTATCAGGTAACGGTCGCGCAAGTCCACGAAGAGCTCCACCCATGAAGGGTCCACGAAGAAGCAACCTTGTCTATCCCACCATGGCCATCGCCCACGAAGGACTTGCCTTACTAGGGTAGATCTTCACGAAGTAGGCGATCTCCTTGCCCGTACAAACTCCTTGGTTCAACTCCACAATCTTGACGGAGGCTCCCAAGTGACACTTAACCAATCTAGGAGACACCACTCTCCAAAAGGTAATAAATGGTTTGTTGATGATGAACTCCTTGCTCTTGTGCTTCAAATGATAGTCTCCCCAACACTCAACTCTCTCTCTCACTGATTTGGATTTGGTGGAAAGATGATTTGAGCGGAAAGCAACTTGGGGATGGCTAGAGATCAAGATTCATATGGTTGGAATGGAATATCTTGGTCTCAACACATGAGTAGGTGGTTCTCTCTCAGAAAATGAATGTTGGAAGTGTAGGCATGTTCTGGTGGCTCTCTCCACGAGTGAAGAGTGGGTGGAGGGGTATTTATAGCCTCCACACAAAATCTAACCGTTACACATAATTCACCAAACTCGGTAGGACTGAATCAGAAAACTCGATGGGACCGATTTGATTAGGGTTAGGGCATAACATAATCTCGGTGAGACCGAGTACACAAACTCGGTGGGACCGATTTTGGTAATAAGCACTAGAGAGTTTGTCAGGCAAACTCGGTGGGACCGAATCGCTCATTTCGGCGAGACCCAAATGTTACGAAAGGGAAACAGAGAGTTTGCATTGCCAACTCAGTGGGACCGGTCGCTCATCTCGGTTGGACCGAAACGTTACAAAGGGAAACAGAGAGTTCACAATCCCATCTCGGTGACACCAAGATCCCTATCGGTACGACCGATATGACTAGGGTTTCTGGCAGTGGTTATGTCAAGTGAACTCGGTGGCGCCTGATAGATCATTTCGGTGGGGTCGAGTTTGACTTTTTGGTTTGGGACATATGTGGATATGAGAAAGTGGTTGAGGGTTTTTGGAGCATATCACTAAGCATTTTGAGCAAGTAAGCCATTAAGCAACATCTCATCCCCTTTTAATAGTATTGGCTTTTCCTATGGACTCAATGTGATCTTCGATCACTAAACTGAAAAAGGTAGAGTCTTGAGCTTGAGCCAATATGTGTCCTTAGCATTTTGAGGGGTCCACATTCTTAATCCATGTCATGCCAATCATTGAGCTTTCTGAAATGATCATCTTGAAATAGTATTAGTTCAGTGAGCTATATGTCGTTAATAATTACCAAAACCACCCAGGGATAGTTGCACTTTCAGTCACTCACTTCCCGGTCCGGTAGGTACTCATGACCTTGCTCCAGGGTGTCGGCTGCCGACTGGGTTGTGAACATCTACATCTTGACCGACTAATCAGGCGGCAATGTAGAGCCCGGCAAATAAAGAGAAAACGAGTTAAGGACTCACCGCGGGAGGCGGGTGTGCGTGGGAGTATGGCGGCTTGCCGAACTACCGCTCCGCCTCCGAGAGTTTGCAGTTCGAGATGTGGTTCACCAGCCGGGCCACCTCTGTGTACAGCATCTCCTTGGTGCACATCCGGCATGGGTCTTGATGCCTAATCATCCGGCTGGTCATGTGAGCCAGGGATTGAAGAGGGAGCACTCGCGTGCCACGAAGGCGGTCAGCAGGCCCGAGGCCTTGAGGCCCTCCGACTCCATCATCACCTTAAGACGGGCGAGGGCGGCGGAGGAGGCGGCCGACAGTGCCTCCGCTCGAAATGTCCAATTGGTGCGAGGCTCAGTTGGCGGGCCGGCTGTATAAGCCGGTAGATGGACGAAGTCCAGCTTCGGGCGGACATTCTTGACGTAGAAATAAGATTTTTGCCACAGCTTGACCGACTGTGTCAAGCTAATAGCCGGGAAGTAGTTCCCGGCGCCCGGACGTCGCACCGTGATGAAGGCTCCGCACTGAGCCGCCTCCTTCTTGGCGGCGGTGCTGAGCTTGGTGTAGAAGAACTCCCCCCAGAGCTCCAGGGTTGGGAGAACGCCGATGTAACCCTCGCAGAGCGTAACAAAGGTAGACAGCAACACCACCATGTTCGGTGTGAGGTGGTGCGGATGGAGTTGATAGAATTGGAGAAAGGAGTGGAAGAAGCTGCTTGCCGGTAGGCCGAGGCCGCGAAGGAAATGAAACTGGAAGACGATGCGTTCGCCGTACTCCGGCGCCGGCGAGATCCCCGTCTCGAGCGAGACACATACCCGTACGTAGTTCTCGACGGGCAGCCGCCGTGTCTGGCGGAGGAAAGCGAGGTGATCCTCATGGACGTTGGAGCCGTCCCAGGCGCCGTCCCGCTCGCGCGCCATGAGAACTTGAGCCCGACAAAGGCGCAGCGCTGTGACGAACGCGCGAGCCCGTAGTGGAGCAGCGACGCTGCGGGGAGGATAAGCTTGGCGACGATGGGCTGCGGCAGCACTTCGGCAAGAGGCGGGAGTTCTGCGGAGGCAGTAAGAAGAAGAAGAAAGGAGAAGGGAGAGGAGGGCGCGCGTGCGTCTGCCGCCCCCTCCCCCTACTTATAGCCCCCTCCCCCTACTGCGCCCATTGTCGTGGTTCTAAGTCTGACAGTAGAAAGGGGGTTACGTAGGAGGAGGCAAGATCCTAGCTACAGTGAGATTGTGCATGCAAGATTTATGAGTTCAGGCCCTTCTTAGAGGAAGTAATAGCTCTACGTCTCGGTGCCCTAAGGCGGTCGACTGGATTATGCGTGAAGTTACAGGGGGTGCGAACCCTTGTCTCAGTGGAGGGGGTGGCCTATATAGAGTGCGCCAGGACCCCAGCCCGCCCATGTTACAAGGGGTTCAATGTACATTAAGGTGAGACGTTACTGGTAACACCGACAATAAAGTCATATAAACGATCATTAACGCTACGGAGTGAATGCCTAACAATTGCCATCATGAGTGACTTTAAGTCTTCTGTGCTCTGAGTGGTTTCTTGTACGGTAGAATGATGATATATTGGTCGAATGGAATTGGGTTATCCGAGTGGAGTTGTTGGTCAAGTGGATTGCACTCTGAGGTGATTCCACTCGATAGATTTTGCTATGCTCTGAATGCTGTTGATCTTAGGGTAGTGTCCTTGGGAAGGGCATCTAGTGTCATGGATCTAAGACTGACAGTAGAATGGGGGGGTAGGTATGAGGAGGCAAGATCCTAGCTATGTAGTAGTTGTACACATGAGTTTACGAGTTCAGGCCCTTCACGGAGGAAGTAACAGCCCTACGTCTCGGTGCCCGGAGGCGATCGACTAGATTGTGTATATGTGTGTGTTTACAAAGGATGTGAACCCTTTTCCCAGAGGAGGGGAGTGGCTTATATAGAGTGCACCAGGACCCCAGCTCTCCTCCGTTACACAAGATTCAATGTACATTAAGAGTGGAACGTTACTGGTAACACTAGCAATTAAGTAATATAAATGATAATTAAGTCTATGAGTAAACGCTCGACCGTTGTTGTGTAGAGTGGCTTTAGGTCTTCTATATGTCGAGTGGTTACTGTGACGGTCGGGTGTCATTGATTTCGCCAAGTGGAATGTCTCTGGTCGAGTGGATGATGGTAACCTTCGAATGCTTCTGGCTTTAGGGCGATGATCTTGGGGAGGGTGTCTAGGTCAGGCCTATGACCCTACCCTAGGTACAAAGCTCCATCATTATCCCCCGAATGGTTCAGGGCTTGAGTGGAGAAGGAGATGCGAAT
The DNA here is from genome assembly GCF_003073215.2 of Triticum urartu. Lineage (NCBI taxonomy): Eukaryota > Viridiplantae > Streptophyta > Magnoliopsida > Poales > Poaceae > Triticum > Triticum urartu. The sequence goes on along the minus strand of NC_053023.1, from coordinate 421,095,146 downwards.
TCCTTTGATTTAATTTTCGTGCTTCGGGAGCATCTTATTTGCCATCAAGCGAACAATTATGATGATCCCAACTTCTTCTTTGTCACCTTGATCCATTCTTGGTTCTACCGAGTGAACTTTTGCTGTAATCCTCTGAGTGCTAATATGGAAAAGATCTTCTGCCTGACAGGTTGCCTTGCTACACGTGGATATCGTGCGATTTTGTATTTGGGGAAGCGCGTGAGATGGAGGAGTCCGCAGTAATCAGATGGGATCGGGCGAGGCCGCCTCGATCACTGCGCCACCTTTTTCACCACATACCTCGCGTGCGACTGTTGCAGGATTTGATTGGATCGTCTGGCCCCACAGGTCAGCCACTCGGAAGCGGCCCCATATAAGGTGCCAGATTGGATTTTGTGCACAGCGCTTCTCCATTCCCCTCCATTCTCCTCTCCTTTCTCCGTCATCTCCATCTTTATACTCAGTGCCGCTGCATCGTTCGAGCTTCGCCTGCGACCATGGCGAAGGAGAAGACGGCGGCCTTGGAGCGTGCAAAGAAGGCGACGGTGAAGGCGAAGGGAAAGACGTCCAATCGGGGCGGATCCTCGTCGAGATCCAGCCTGCCACGCGGCTAGATCCAGGGCAACATGATCCGGTCTACGATCAGCCAAGACGACATCGATGATCTGGTCGAGGGGGGGGGGGCTGATTCCCCATGAATCGGTGCGGCTCTCGAAGGAGAGACCGAACCGCATCCGCGTGATGGTGAGTGCGTTCTCCTCGCAACTCATGTTGACCGTGGATTTTCTCTGCCTCTGCATCCTTTTTTCCAGGGACTCTTGAACTTCTTTGGAGCACAACTTCACCATTTCAATCCCAACTCCATCGTATATCTTTCCGCCTACGTGTCCATGTGCGAGAACTTCTTAGGTTGTAGGCCACACTAGGGTCTTTTCAAGCACATTTTCACTTGTTGTTCTTAGTTGGTCAAGAAGGCCAATCTGAGTTACGAGAAAACGTGCGTGATTCAGATGTGCGGGGTCCGTGGGATTCAGATGAGAAATAAAAGCACTTTCCCAACCATGATCCTTCCCGAGTCGGTCCGAGGTTGGCAGTCGACCTCGTTTTATTACAAAGACCAGCCGACTCCAGGTTAGTCGACCGGGCTCCCTGCTTTTTCCATGGACCGGGCCGAGAAGCCCTCCGCATTGAAAGTGATCCCAGAGGAGAGGGCGCAGGTGAAGGTGTTGGTCGAGCGGGTGGGCCAGCTCGTCCGAAACGGCGTGACTGGTATGGATCTATTGGAGGTATTCCTCAAACGATGCATCCAGCCGCTCCAACCTCGTGATCATCCAATGTGGATGTACTCGGGCATTGAGGATTCCACTCGGATCGACCCGGAGGAGGTCGATGAGGACATGGTGGAGAAGTGGCTGAGAGGTATCATAGGCAACAAGGATAACCCCAGGGGGTCCAGGAGGGTCGCTCCATTCGACCATTCGCGCCAGCCAGACCAGGTCTGACTCTGAATTGCCGAGTACTTTTTTGATTAATCATGTAACCGCCTGTTGATGACTGATTGCTTTTTTGTTTGCTTGTTATCTTTCAGGCTCTTATCGAGATGTATTCAATGCCCAACGGAGAGCAGGAGCAGGACTCGGAGGAGGAGGCGAGCGGAGGCGATAGCAGCGAGTGGCACTCGGACGAGGAGGAGGGTGAGGAGAGCGGCGACCCGAGTGACGAAGAAGAGGTCGACTCGCCTCCTCGCAGAGAAAAAAGGTCCAAGCACGCTCACGACCCGGAAAGCCTCCATGACATGGTGGCCGCACCGACTGGGCAGTCTTCGAAGCGTCCCTGGACATCCTCTCTGGTGATGACTGAGAAGACACCGAAGCAATCTAAAGTTGCACCTCCTCCAGCACCGAAACCACCGAGGGCTGCATCATCCAAACCTCCGAAGGCTTTGCCCAAGATCAAAATGGTCATTCCTACTATCTCCGGGTAATAATCCGACCTGATTCTTTGGTTGACTCGGTGTATCAATCGTGACCGACTGAATATTGAAATTGGCAGAGCTGCTACCGCTGGGACTTCCACCCGCCAGTATGAAGACGAGGATATGGAAGATGCAGTCACCTCCAATCCGGGTACAACTCTCGTGATCTTGTTATTGATTATATGGTCGATTAAATTCTGGCGACTCATCTAGGGTCGACTGATTTCTTTGCAGCCCCTCCCAATGTCATTGAGCTTCCAGATGATGACGAGGACGTGCCGCCGAGGCCCAGGAAGAAGAAGGCAACAGCTGGCAAGACATCCCAGTCGGAGCCGGCTGCGGAGCCGGTAGATTAACAACTCGAAGATGCGAGTAAGGTTTCTGTAACCTTTGCTGACCCCGTGTCGGGTGTGCGCCCCGCATCGTCGACTGCCCAAGTGCACCCACTTGGTGTAGTCATCGAGACCGCAGTCGACTGCTGGCAGTCGGTTGGGGTCTGAGCACTACTTTCTCTATTTTTTTACTCGGTCTGTGCAGACCAGCCGAGTGGAGCCCAAACTAGTGGGGGCACGCTAAGTGCAACCATTGGGTGTAGTCCCCGAGACCATGGTCGACTGCTGGCAGTTGGTTGGGGTCTAAGTACTTCTTCTTCTCTTTTTTTACTCGGTCTGGGCGGACCAGCCAAGTGGAACCCAAATCAGTGGGGGCACGCTAAGTGCACCCACTGGGTGTAGTCTCCGAGACCGCGGTCGACTGCTGGCAGTCGGTTGGGGTCTGAGTATTTCTTCTTTTCTTTTTTACTTGGTCTGGGCGGACCAGCCGAGTGGAACCCCAACCAGTGGGGGCACGATAAGTGCACCCACTGGGTGTAGTCCCCGACACCGCGATCGACTTCTGGCAGTCAGTTGGGGTCTGAGTAGTCTTGAAGTTCTATTCACTCGGAAGTAAATAATATTTTACTCGCTCTAGAAATCTTGTACGCTTATCTCCAATTTCGCCGAATTTGAGGAAAAGCAAAGGAAACTCAACCTTGACCTGGAGCTAGCCCAGCATAACTTAAAGAAGGCTCAAGATGAAGTCGTTGGTACGGAAGGTAACGGCATGTCAACTGCTTATCTTGACCATCCTTCAAGTTATCCCTTCATTCTTCTGTTTGATCTAAATGTGTATTTTGCAGAGAAAATGAGGTTGGCCCTGGAGAAGAAGGACTTGGATCTTGCAACTGCGCTGAACGAGCCTCGGGAGAAGACTGCCCTTGCTGACCAGAAACTGGCTTCGGTCGAAGCACTAGAGTAGGAAATCAACAAGTTGAAGTCGTCTCTCACTGAATCCAACCAAGAGGTGACTCGTCTGAAAAAATATAAAGTGGCTTTGAACGATCAGCTGGAAAGCATGACTCGTAGGAGGAACGATTTGGAGGCTTATCTGAAAGCCCTCGCCAAGAAAATCTTTCTTATGCTCGAAGGTACCCCTTTTTACCCGACTGTTTTACTGTTTGCAAGTTAGTCCTGACCAGTCGACTCATGAACACCTTGACTCTGCAGAATTCTACCAAAACTTTGAAGAGGAGACTGGACGGGTCGAGACGGGCTTGGATCCTATCCTTTCTCCAGTCGGCGACGAGGCTGCCATGAATGTGCTTTGACTGGAATCTCATGTCGCCAGTGTTACCGGTTATATTGCTCGTCTGAAGGTGGCGGTGTCACGCATTGACTCATAACTCTGGCCAAGGGCAACGCTTCAGAATGATCTCGAGTCTCTGATGACTAGGCTCAATGAGGTCCCCGGTCGAGTGCAGGAATGGAAGAAGTCCTCTGCTCAATGCGGCGCTGACGTGGCTCTATCGCTGGTTAGGGTCCACTACAAAGAAGCTCAAGAAGAGAATCTGGCGGCGATCAAGGTCGCCAACACCAAAAGGCACGATTTCCAATCCTTCATGGAGACTTTCATTGCTGCTGCCACTCGGATCGCGGACGGGATCAATTTGGACGAGTTCGTCGAGCCTGCAAGCCCTCCTCCTGCTGAGTGAATGAACGTGATACGTAAACTTCCTTTAAATTTTCCTCGGAATGCCGAGTGATTTTTGTAACCATTAAACTCCTTCGTGCCCGATGCCCGAGTACTTTTATCTTCATCCTGAAACTTTTGAGGTTTTATCTGATCTTGGTTTATCTTTTGCATGTGCCTTCGAGTGGAGCTTATCCTTCAATCGGAATATTTCTTGAAATGCAGCTCTGAGGGAGATACCTCAGTCGACCTGCGCCTCTCCATCCTTGCGGACAGGGATGGAGCGCATGTTGTGCTCGTCGCATAACTCTGAGGAGAGAGTTGGAGTCGACCTGCACCTCGTCGTCTTTGCGGATAGGGATGGAGCGCGTGTTGTACTTGTGGCGTAGCTCCAAGGTGAAGGTTGCATTCGACCTGCACCTCGTCATCCTTGCGGATAGGGATGGAGCGCACGTTGTACTTGTGGCGTAGCTCTAAGGTGAAGGTTGCATTCGGCCTGCACCTCGTCATACTTGCGGATAGGGATGGAGCGCACGTTGTACTTGTGGCGTAGCTCCGAGGTGAAAGTTGCATTGGGCCTGCATCTCGTCGTCTTAGGAGAGTACTGGACTGCAGCTAAGCCTCCGAGTGTGAGGTTTGCTCATCACTCGGTAGGATTTTTACAACTTAGGCGAGTACTGGACTGCAGCTAAGCCCCCGAGTGTGAGGTTTGCTCATCACTCGGTAGGATTTTAAGTACTTAGGCTAGTACTGGACTACAGCTAAGCCCCCGAGTGCGAGGTTTGCTCATCACTCGATAGGATTTTTAATACTTAGGCTA